>NC_083572.1:48847966-49165466 GCF_027579695.1 Neoarius graeffei
AGTGTACCTATGATGAAAATTACAGGCCTCTCTCATCTTTTTAAGTGGGAGAACTTGCACAATTGGTGGCTGACTAAATACTTTTTTGCCCCACTGTACTTATTTACTTTAGACTCACTTAGAAGACTGAGCCAACTGTGACTCAGGCACAATCCCTGAAAGTAAATACTAACTGGCTATTCTAATTTGCAGAAGTGCTAATTCAAAAGTGATGTTGAGGTTGGGCAAGGAAGCTCTGAAAATGGATAGATAAACACCTGTCTTCAGCGCTACCTCCTTACCTAGCCACTGGACATGGCTAATCTAGTCAAAGCCTTTCCATATATTGCAGGTCTCCATCATTCACTGTGGTTCCACAGTGGGACCTTTTATGCAGCTTGTAATATGAGGAAAGGAATGATGCAGATATAAAGTGGCTTTTGGTTATGACAGTTTTTTTCTTCTGGCCATGACAATAGGCAGACAAGGGTGCAAACTATATTCATTATCGATCAGCAAGTCATGTTTGAGTGCTGAAGTTGGGGATGCTGTGGCAGAACCTAACAATCCTGCCAAAGGTATTGTTGCCAGAGTATATCAGTAAATCTCTCAGGTTATCTGCTCTTACAGGTGAGAATATGCCCTACGTCCAATGAGGGTTTTCAAGTTCTATGTTTAAATGACTGCCACCTGTAGTCTGCTGTGTAAAGATAGATTAGCCAATTGGGGATGTGGTACAGTGCTCATGTGACACTGTGATTGTGCATTTATTGTGTTCATTCATTCATCTTCACTATCTTCAGAGTCACTATACATTTATATTAATGGCATTTAGCAAATGCTCTTATCCAGAGCGACATATAACACACCCAGAGCAGCCCAGGGAGCAGTTAGGGGTTTGGGGCCTTGCTCAAAGGCACTTCAAGCCATTCCTGCTGGTCCAGGGACTTGAACCAGCAACCTTTTGGTCCCAAAGCTGTTTCTCTAACCATTAGGCCATGTAGTTTAAATGACTTATTTCTTTGTACTTTGGAATAATATTGTTGAACTAACCATGTTTATTAGAAAATATCACAGGCAAGAACAAACAAAAGTAACAGCAGGAGAGGGTGGGATTTGGGAAACTTTCTTTGGGAAAGGGAAGACTGGTCAGAATTCTCATTTTCAATAAACTCTAGTATGGGCCGCATTTAAGATTGCTGCTTGGTATTGTCAGGCGAGGTGAGCCATCAGGACGTGTTACGAACCCTTGTGATGACATTGATATTTGGTCTCCACTAGTTCTGGTCCAGAATGGAAGATTACCCATGGAACTGTGGTTCTATGAGTGGAGTGCAATTCCTGCATTTCCAGGGTTACCAAATGAAAATCAAGCCATCCAAATCCAAAAAGTTAAAATAACCGTTCTCTTATTCCTTTGGGCTTTATGGCACGACCTGAAATTTACTGAAGATGTTCAGCCTGCTGTTCATGCCTCCAGTTTCTCTGTAAAACTTTTCGTGGAAGCCCTGCAACATGAGAGCTTGTGTCTAATTCGTTCTTGAGAATAAAATAACAAGGACATAAGATTAAGAGCGGCACGCTGGCAAGAAGGTCCGGGTTCGAGCCCCGTGGCCGGCGAGGGCCTTTCTGTGCGGAGTTTGCATATTCTCCCCGTGTCCGCGTGGGTTTCCTCCGGGTGCTCCGGTTTCCCCCACAGTCCAAAGACATGCAGGTTAGGTTAACTGGTGACTCTAAATTGACCGTAGGTGTGAATGTGAGTGTGAATGGTTGTCTGTGTCTATGTGTCAGCCCTGCGATGACCTGGCGACTTGTCCAGGGTGTACCCCGCCTTTCGCCCATAGTCAGCTGGGATAGGCTCCAGCTTGCCTGCGACCCTGTAGAACAGGATAAAGCGGCTAGAGATAATGAGATGAGATGGGAGAATGAGAAGATTACTCATGCTTTCAAGTTGCATAAGTAATTGCCCCATTAGATAATATATGATAACTTATTATGGTATAAGATTAAAAAATAGCACAATTCTGAATATTGTCGCACATCATTGTGATAAATAAATGCATTGCATGTTCTGTGGCATAATTATTATAGGTTTAACAGATTTTAGTTCTAGTAAATGTTTGAGGTGTAATTGTCCTGTATGAGATTTTTCTGTTTCTTTATAGGTCCCCACTCTTATTGTGTATGGAGATCAGGACACACAGTTGGGGGAAGTGTCACTAAACAACCTAAAGAATCTGCCCAATCACAAGGTGGTGGTAATGCAGGGGGCCGGGCATCCCTGTTACCTTGACGACCCGGTGACTTGGCATAAAGTTGTTCTTGAGTTTTTGCACACACTATTGTAATCTAAAGACTCTTTGAAACCACATCACTTTTAACTCTGGAGTTATTACACAGTGATTACTTTGATTTCTATTAATGATCAAAAGGTATGTTTAGTTTCATCCCAATTTAGTTCGTACCCATTCCTATCTCATTAGCTAGGTCTCCCTCTGTCGTATTACAGCTATCGGTACAGAATAGCAATGGGTTAGGCCTGAACTTAGAGAGTACAAAATCCCCTGCTTAAGTCAACACACAGACCCTTATAATTGGTATCAAACTAATTGGCAGAGGGAGAAAGAAATTGGCCATCGTTTCACCTAATCAGGGAGGAATTATGGCCATGGCTTTGTCATTTTGGACCTAATGATTGAAAAAAATCTTACACAGTTGCACCCCATTTGGATATTTTATAATGCACACAGTATAAAAACATTTGATTGCTTCATTGCCTCTGCTGACTTTGTTGGAGGAGGTCATGTTTTTGCCCTTTTTTTTTTTTAACTCTTCCCACTGTAACTCAAAAAGTCGCAGACGGATGTTGATAAAACTTTGGAGAAAAGTGGGCCATGGACCAAGGAACAATTGATTCGATTTTGATGAAAATCTGGATATGTATGTGGATCCAGGATTTTTTTTTTTTTTTGTCTGTTCCCAATGTACCTCAAAAAGTAGTGAACAAATTATGATGAAATTTTGAGGACAGACGAGCCATGGGCCAAAGAACAATTGATAAGATTTTGAGGCAAATCTGGATATGTGGCTAGACAGAGGTACAGTGGTGCTTGAAAGTTTGTGGACCCTTTAGAATTTTCTATATTTCTGCATAAATATGACCTAAAACATCATCAGATTTTCACACAAGTCCTAAAAGTGGATAAAGAGAACCCAGTTAAACAAATGAGACAAAATATTAAACTTGGTCATTTATTTATTGAGGAAAATGATCCAATATTACATGTCTGTAAGTGGCAAAAGTATGTGAACCTTTGCTTTCAGTATCTGGTGTGACCCCCTTGTGCAACAATAACTGCATCTAAACGTTTCCGGTAACTGTTGATCAGTCCTGCACACCGGCTTGGAGGAATTTTAGCCCATTCCTCCGTACAGAACAGCTTCAGCTCTGGGATGTTGGTGGGTTTCCTCACATGTTCCTCACATTGTCCTTACACAACATTTTGATTGGATTAAGGTCAGGACTCTGACTTGGCCATTCCAAAACATGAACTTTATTCTTCTTTAACCATTCTTTGGTAGAACGACTTGTGTGCTTAGGGTCATTGTCTTGCTCCATGACCCACCTTCTCTTGAGATTCAGTTAATGGACAGATGTCCTGACATTTTCCTTTAGAATTCGATGGCATAAATCAGAATTCATTGTTCCATCAATAATGGCAAGCCGTCCTGGCCCAGATGCAGCAAAACAGGCCCAAACTACCACCACCATGTTTCACATTCTTTCACATTCATGTTTATCATACTACCACCACCATGTTTCACATTCTTATGCGGGAATGCAGTATTTTCCTTTCTCCAAACATAACACTTCTCATATAAATCAAAAAGTTGTTGTATTTTTGTCTCATCCATCCACAAAACATTTTTCCAATAGCCTTCTGGCTTGTCCACGTGATCTTTAGCAAACTGCAGACGAGCAGCAACACTCTTTTTGGAGAGCAGTGGCTTTCTCCTTGCAACCCTGCTATGCACACCATTTGTTGTTCAGTGTTCTCCTGATGGTGGACTCATGAACATTAACATTAGCCAATGTGAGAGGGGCCTTCAGTTGCTTAGAAGTTACCCTGGGGTCCTTTGTGACCTTGCAGACTATTACACGCCTTGCTCTTGGAGTGATCTTTGTTGGTCGACCACTCCTGGGGAGGGTAACAATGGTCTTGAATTTCCTCCATTTGTACACAATCTGTCTGACTGTGGATTGGTGGAGTCCAAACTCTTTAGAGATGGTTTTGTAGCCTTTTCCAGCCTGATGAGCATCAACAATGCTTTTTCTGAGGTCCTCAGAAATCTCCTTTGTTCGTGCCATGATACACTTCCATAAACATGTGTTGTGAAGATCAGACTTTGATAGATCCCTGATCTTTAAATAAAACACCTGATTGAAAACACCTGACTCTGATTTCACCTTCAAATTAACTGCTAATCCTAGAGGTTCGCATACTTTTGCCACTCACAGATATGTAATATTGGATCATTTTCCTCAATAAATAAATGACCAAGTATAATAATTTTGTCTCATTTGTTTAACTGGGTTCTCTTTATCTACTTTTGGGACTTGTGTGAAAATCTGAAGTTTTAGGTCATATTTATCCAGAAATATAGAAATTCTAAAGGGTTCCTAAACTTTCAAGCACCACCGTACACTGTCAGAAATAAAGGTACAGGAGGAGTCCATTTCTGTCCCCCAGGGTACAATCTACACTAATGTACCCTCTCGGGATCATTATTGGACCTCCAGGTAACTGTGTGTCACGAGGGTCAAAAAGGTACTTATATGTTCCCAAGCAGCATATAAAGGGTACAAATAGGTACCTTCGAGGGTCGTGCCTCGCTGACAAGCCGTTGTAACCCTAAAGGTGCAATAATGTACTTTATTTTCTGACAGTGTATGCACTTTACCGGGTGCCCTTCTAGTTGTAATCATATCATAAGGTCTGTCACAAAAATACATTTAAAGATACTTTTTCTGCTACTTTGCCCAAGCTCCATTTTGAATGTAATGTTGGCAAAAGCCATTACACAACAGCTCTAGCAAACAATTGCGCAACACTCATCCCACTGTTAATAAACACAGCCAAGATTGTGAGATTTTAGTCATACAGTGTTTAAATCCAAACTTTGCATCAAATAAATATCAGCGCTGATCGTTTATCTGATTTCAAACCTCACTACAGAATTGTAATCATGTATGGCAATATACGAATATATATGAATGAATGAAAAGTACTCCATGTTGTGTATGTAGTAGTACTGTAGACCCGTAGTACTGTGATTGTGCATTAAAAAAAAAAAATTAAACACAACACACTGACCTGAAGTGAAAAATATGAACATTATTTAATAACTGATTCTCTGTAATAAACAATTTGAAAATATTTTACAAGGAGTCACAGACACAATATTTTACAAATGTTTCCCTTATCTTTTTTTTTCGTCTGTACAAAAGATGGAGCAACATAGACCAGTGTCCAAAGAGCCAGTGGTGTTAGCTCCATACACACACACGATCCAACAAACAAACTAAAGAAATTCCCACTGTGATAGCAGACCTCAAACTCATGATTATCAGCAGTACTGTGTTCCTATATTTTAATTTTTTAAAACCTCAATGTTAAATTCAGTTTCACCTTTGACAGATTACTTTTTTTTTAAATTCTTTTTTTTTTTCACACATTTGTCACAGAGCACCAGACTAAGGACTACAGAGTCACATACATACGCGTCTCTCCCACCGAAGCACACCTACTCCACTGTTGTTAAAGGAGAGGAAAGGCTGAAGGAGCAGCCCTGATTAAAAAAGACCCTCCCCTTTAGGGCAGATCATGGGGCCGACGTCTCCCCTCCAGGCCACCTCTTCCTTTTAGCTTTTTTTTTTTAAACACTTTTTTTTTTTGGCAAAAATATTTTTTAAACCACCGAATAACACAAACCTCTGTTCCAGTGTATGTGGAATAGTGACACAGACTCACACTCACAGTTTAATTTCAGTGTCTAGCCAAAATGTCTTAGCGTCTCTTAGGCAGCTTTTGACTTTTTTTTTTTTTTTTCTCAATATTAGGACAAGTTGTTGTTCTTTCTTTTTTTTTTTTTTTTTGTAAAACGAATCAAGAGGCAAAAGTTGAATGTGATTCACAATAGGACAAAGCATAAGGCATTAACTCTTCTAGACTTATCCGATTATTATGTATTAACATACATTTCCCTGTGCGTGTCTTCATGTAAAATGGGTAAACGAGCATGTTTGGTATTGTTTAATGAGAGGAGTGAGTGCTGTGCGTCTACTAATGATCTGTGTTTTGATGAGGGTATGGGGCATATTTATACACGCTCCCCAATGATAATGTGTGGATTAATAATTGAGCTTAACACCGAACTCTGCGTGTGGAGCTATAATTGATTAGCACTGATGGTGACAGAAGGCTGATATTTAAAAAAAAGAACCGATTGCAAGCCAAAAAAAAAAAAGTTATTTTATGAGTTTATGCTGCTCATGTAACAGTCGATTACATTGCGTGTGTGAGAATGTAGTCACAAGTGGCGTAGTTTGTGTATGCTTTTACTCAAGCGTATACCTTCTTCAGCTATTGTGACACAAGGCAGAAAGATGGATAAAGGGATGCGTGGAAAAGAAAGCTTTGTGAAATGGCTTGGAGATAGACGTGGAAAATGGGACAGATTACTCTTTTTTTTTTTTCTCTCTCTTTTTTTTCATTTGCAATACACCTTGGACGCTTTAATAATCAAATCACTGCTTTTTCATTCCGACACCTGTTCAAACACATCGTAACTTGCTGCATTGGAAGCAGACGACACGTACACGGGTCCAGACACGAGCATACACGTACGCAAAGAGCTTTATGACCTCTGACCAGAGGATGCTGGCAATGAAGAGTCACCAATTCTGCCACCCTACATACAGTCTACAGAATATTCATAGCTGAAAAGAGACTGGGAAGGGGGAAAAAAAATACTCAACTATTTAATCCTAAACAGTCACTTATAGAGTGGACTCCACAGTGTATTAAACAGTGATCAGTTTTGTTAATGTTCATTAGAATAATATTGGCTGCCCCGCTGGAAAAGTCGAAAGAAATGGAAACCAGACTATGATTTTAGATCGAGAGATATTTTACGTTTCTTGTACTAACACATACAAATCGTCTTTTCATATATAAGATAAGATGCCTTTAAAGAGCTTGAAGGGCTTAGGCAAGGGTGAACGTGAAACGCCTGCGCTGACCAAACATCCTCGGCATGACAGCAGGCTACTTCTGGTTTAATCTGAAAGCTATGGCAATTCATACACTACTAATAAAACCGCATGTGCTTATAAATCAGTTAGGTCTTTATGTGAGCTGAACTACATGTTGTACAGTCAGTAATCACTCTAAGGGCCGGCGTGAGGAGATTCCCTACTGTTATAAACTGAAGCATCTACTCTGTAAAGATACAGAAGTGCATCAAGGCACAACAGAGAGGAAAAAGAAATATTCGAGGAGACGTGCCCTGACCAGGGTTTACTAAATTTTCATTCTATCAATACACAATGAATAAAATTGAAAAACCGATATCCGAGTCTCCGCTGCAAGCTCAATCCATAATTACGTGCGCTCTAAGTGATAAGACTAACCTGGAAAAGCTAACGATATTTTCATTGTTTTAATATTCTCGAACATTGTTAGCCGGGTCCAGCAGTCTACTGCAATACTGACTGTTGTAAAAACGTCGGTGTAAAATGGCTACCCTGTAAACACACACGTACACAGAATGCACACGATTGATGGCAGAGTTCAAGCTGCAACTCCGATTCGTTTCTAAACGCTGGATAATTACAACGGCACTTAAAATCAAGTTTGACGTTTTGATTTAAACCATTTCTCAGTTCCTTCTGTGGATGCTGACCAGAAAAACAGAATGATGTGCTTACTGAAGCCCTTATGGCTAATGAATGAATGAACGAAGAGCAAAATAAATAAATGAGATGAACTGAAATCCAGGCCTGATCTCGACACGAGGCCTTGCATTCTTTCTGCAAGTCCTCCTCCCCCCTAATTTGGCGAGAAAAATAAGACCACACCACAAGTCTCTCTCATTTTGGCAAGAATTAGATCTAGTGTATATATAAACAAATGATCAATGATATATATATGTTTTTTTTTAATAAGTTACATCTTTCTGCTCTGGTTATATCGTAACCTATGGAGGTATGCTTTAAATACTCACAAGTTCTTACTGATATTTTTGTTTACTGAACTAAGTTCTGTGATCAGGTTACCGAATGCTAGAAAATGGCAGAAAGTTCTGTAGCCCCATGTCAACTTAGGCAATTCGAGTCAAACTATGACAAGGAGAGAGGGAGAGAGGAGGATGGCTTAAATTGGAAAGAAGAGCATCTGATGAAAATGCATACCTTACACAAACATATGTAAAGGCAGGTAGTACTGTGGGGGGACGGGAGAGGGGATTCCATTTTCTTCAACACTACATCTGTTTCATTTGTTGGTTCTAAATGAATGGATGTTTGTTTTTCTCCTGCTGTGGCCTTTATAATGTTTAAATGATTGCGTTTCATCATGTTGACTTCTTCAGCTGCTTCCCCCTTGAAGGAAACTTCGGGCTCCTCCCGGAAAAGCTGTTGATTGATAAGTTCTGCGACAGTCGCTAAGCAGCAACCCGTGAAGCAAAGTGGATGATGCAGTATGCCGGGCTTCCATATGGGGGCAACAGGAAGTCCCTTTAATACCTATGACTAGAGCGAGGGAAGGAAAAGGAGAAATATGGAATTAGGGAGAGGAGAGGGAGATGGGCAATGGAGGGAGTTAAAGAGAGAAAGGCAAAACATGGGGGCAGGCCATTAGAGAGAGGACAAGGAGCTGGAGGAGGAGTAAAGTGTGGATGGATGGGCCGAAGGAGTATCCTCGCCCACAATCTGTAGTGTCCTCCTGCAAAAGAGTGAAAGGGAAGTGCATTAAGCGATATTATTTCGATTACTTTATATCACTTAGAAATAGAGTTCCAGTCAAAAGTCTGGACACATCTTATCATTCAATGTTTTTCTTTCTTTTTATGAATTAAAAGTCTTAAAGTGGGCGGCACGGTGGTGTAGTGGTTAGCGCTGTCGCCTCACAGCAAGAAGGTCCTGGGTTCGAGCCCCGTGGCCGGCGAGGGCCTTTCTGTGCGGAGTTTGCATGTTCTCCCCGTGTCCGCGTGGGTTTCCTCTGGGTGCTCCGGTTTCCCCCACAGTCCAAAGACATGCAGGTTAGGTTAACTGGTGACTCTAAATTGACCGTAGGTGTGAATGTGAGTGTGAATGGTTGTCTGTGTCTATGTGTCAGCCCTGTGATGACCTGGCGACTTGTCCAGGGTGTACCCCGCCTTTCGCCCGTAGTCAGCTGGGATAGGCTCCAGCTTGCCTGCGACCCTGTAGAACAGGATAAAGCGGCTGGAGATAATGAGATGAGATGTATCCGGACGGCGATCATGACATAATCTATGTCTGACTATGTCACTTATGAGGAAATTGATGAATTGCTTTGATAAATTTAGCTACTTTTTGTTTGTGAATGTGTTTAGATCAGGGCTTTTCAAAGTGTGGGAGAGTCAGCCCCCCCCTCAGAGAGCAAATAAACAACAGCGCCCCCCCTTACAATTTTTGTTGTTGCTATACTTAATGTTCCATTCGTATTTAAAAAAATGGTTGTTGTACACATTTTTTTTTCTTTTACACATTTTAAACATCTCATAGCATCGTTAGCTAGCACCTCTTGGCAGACAACACACTGTGGCAGTGGAGCATCTTCAGATCCAGTCCATGAAAATCCAAACTTTAAATAATCGTGGTCATACTTCCTTCGTTTTTTGCTTGGCCCAGACTCTGTCTCCTCACTCACTGTAGCTTTAGGTACTAAAAATTGATCCATTTTGTCTCTGGCAAAGGCTAGCTGAAGTTTGCTAAATGTCCGCAATAGTAACTTATTCTGGTGTATTTTTCCTCACGTTATGCCCCCCCTGAAGAACTCTGGCGCCCCCTAGGGGAGGCACGCCCCACACTTTGAAAAGCCCTGGTTTAGATAATAAAAAGAAAATCACACGTTAGCTTGAAGACATGAAATTTATCTTCTTGTGTTGAAAAACTTGTCTTTTCATGGGTGCAAGTTTTTCGGCATGTGCCGGAAGCTCCGTTTTTTTCAGTTCTGAAAAAGTCATTTTTCCAAATCATGTAAATCCGTTGAGATTTTCGGGGGGGGGGTATAGGAGTGGCCCTCTCACTGTCAGCATATTACCGGGTTACCACGGTACAGTCTCTGCATGAGACAAATCTTTTCATCTCGTCTTCGCCACAAACCTCATTCAATATATACGTCGCTCACCGACGAGTGGTCCTGACTAGCCCGTTGTTTCACGGTGTTATACGTGTGATATCATGTTTCACGCACGTCTCTGCTTTTATAAACTTTTTTTTTTTTGACATTTGATTACCTTTCAATTATTAAATAAAAGTAAGGTAGGTCTTGAAATAAGTTTGTTAGCTTTTTTATCATCTTTTCTAATGTGGTTGTTAGGTTGAAAACTCATTTGTAGTCAGTAATGGATGATAAAATATAGATATTTTTGTATATGGAAAAAGCTGAATCTTGTTATTTGCTAAAATCCAGGAGTTTCTGAGGACATCAAGACATGTGGCCCCTTATTTTAACTCAGGCTGTGTATATATTGTAAAAAAAAAAAAAAGTATCACAGCAAAAGCATATTAAAAATGGTTGTTTCAACATTTAAATTAGTAGTTGCTAGATGTTTTGAAATATCAAGCCTTGTACTTGAAATATTGTTATTTCAGATGAATTGAGGAAATGTATTAAACATTTGATGTGAATATGCAAATCATATAACTTAATATTATAAATGTTTGCATGAGAGACAACCATTTTAACTTGTAATTTAATTTTTTTTCGAGCCCTAAGAGGGCTCACCCCCCCTTTGTAACCCCCCTGCATGGCTGTGCCAGGTTTTTGAAAATTTTATACTTGCACCCATGTATTTTTCCTATCAAATCCATCGTGGATCTGAGTGACACATTTAAATAATATTGGCTGGCTTTTTTTCGTGGTATATCAGATAGATATATTCTATTCAGCTAGTATGATATTGAATGAGTCGAAGACGAGTCGCTGAATGGAATATATCTGATATACCACAAAAAAAGCCAGCCAATATTATTATTATTATTATTATTATACATACACATTCCTTTCAGGTGTTCAACGCGTCTTTCTCTTTCAAAATTCTCTCAAAATCTTCCGTATTTAACGAAACAAACCTGGCAGCCATGCTTGTTTACAAATTGTCACAATTGCTCGCTAGTGCGGAACTTTGATGTCTCCGATGTGTGACGTCATATTGTCTTGACAACCATGCAATATTGTAAACCATATTCAACACTCATTCTCCATTGGGTAGAGTGACGTAATACATGTAGGATAAGCGATATGCTAACAATATTGCATGCTATCAAACCAAATGAATGAAACCCACTAGAAGAGAATAGAACACGTTTTTATTCCATCGAAAAAGTGTCCTGTATGGATAATAATTCCCGATATTTCACTCCGATGACGTCACTCCCAGTGTTTTCCTGCTGACTAGACGCGTGTTGTCAAAATGGGGAACTGGTTCAAAATTAAAATTCTTTTGATTATCTTACGTATTTTTTTGTGGATGTGACCATATAATATAAAGAACATTACATGGTGGCACATAGATATGAAGCTTATCTTCTCGTGTTGAAAAATATTTTACTCATTTGCTTCACTCACTTGTGAACTATACATTCACCACTCGAAGATAAGCTTCATATCTTTGCACCACCAAATATATATACGACAGAGAGAGAGACTGAGTGAGTCAGTGAGTGAGTGGCGGCTACGATTATCGACAGTCCACACCTTTTCAGATTTACCAATAAAAAACTATTTTACAAAGGTGAGTTTCAGTTACAGCAGTTATTATTGGTGAATTAATCAACCGGAAGACCCGCCTCGCCCTTTGAGCTTGTCGTCTGATGACAGCTCGTTACCTGAGATGAAATTTTTATCACAATCAGCAAGTTGAGGAAAACCCGGACGTTATCATTGCAGGTAAGCATGGTGGAAAGATCATGGACATGTTTTTACTGATCAAATTCAGTGATATTTCATGATCTCCTTGTCGAAACCTACTTTGTTTCTGACTCTTTCATTTGACAGTCGGCATTTTGTATCTAAACGTGCATTTGAGAATCACGTGAGGTGTCGATAATAGTGATCACTTTCACCGGTGTCCACCATTATCGACACCCTGTGGAATTAAGTGCCATTTACAACTGTTATGGATCGATCTTTGTGGAACATTGAAGTAGATGAAGTACTTTAAAAAAAAAAAAAAGTGCTGTGATGTATAATCATTTTTTTCCTGATTTATAACAGAATGGAATGTTTATAGAGGATTTGGAATCCGATTTCAATAAATAGAATTAGAGCAGAATTAAATTCCTAGCATATAAAAAATTACATGCTTGAAATATTCAGATTTTTCTATTCCATTCAGAAAATATATATATTTTTGCAGTTTGTTGTAAATATTTACCACATATTACAATATCAGTAGACATTTTATATTTTGGTTCGAGGAATGACATGCGACCTTTGACCTGGACTTCCATGTGGTTACAATGTCGATTTCCTGTTGATATTTATTGGTAAACTACAAAACTAGAAATTAATACAAACAACAACGAATGATGAACAAAATGTGATCTATGAAAATCCTTAGAAAGTGGAACAAAAAGATTTTCTGACAGGTTAAACATTATCACTTTGTTTACAAACATTAGAATCACTTCCTCATTTACCTTCAGCACCGACATCCATATATTTATATAAAAGACATTTTATACTAAATATAAATTGATTGTAAAACAAATTTTAAATAAAATCTATGTTTTTTTAACTTAATACTACATACTGATTATAAATAATCATCTGGGTGTCGATAATTGTGGAACGGTGTCGATAACTGTGGACAAAGGTGTTGATAATTGCGAAACGGTGTCACGTGATCTGATACGCTAAGTAATTGGGAATCAACTCATTTTTTTTCCAGTGGAAGTTTGAGTAATTATTCATGCACAATGTACATACCGAAAGTCTTTTCTACTTTTGCAACGGCCAAAAGATCGTTAAGGTGTCGATAATTGTAGCTCTCTCTCATTATATATATATATATATATATATATATATATATATATATATATATAATATTTGCCACAGTAGAATGTGTGTGCGTGTATACGTACTTTACTGTTGTACTCGAAACAATTAATGGGCCTTTTTCTATACCGAGGTGGTGGCATGTCCAGACATGGGTCTTCTTGTTTAACTGAAAAATGTGTTAAGGAGGTTCTCATGATTACTGTGTACACATGAAATAATTTTCAAAAGATTTAACAAGATGCAAGTTTTCATTTTGCTAGTTTATAAGCATTTTGTATGATGTCTTTTCTTTGCCAGAAGAGAATCAGAGTCTAGTTCCGTTTTAATATCAAACCTGACAAACAAGACAAAGCTGAAAACTGGCCACTCAGATGTACTTAAACTTCAGAAACAGATATATTGAACACATTTTTTCAACACATTTCAGTGATATCAGTGTTGAGAAATCCATATTAATTGAAGATTATTGTTCCTGCTTTGGGTGGCACATCAGGTAGTGGTGCTGTTTCGCATCTCCAGGATCCCTGGTTCGATCCTAGCTTGGGTTACTGTGTGAAGCTCTGGTACATGTTACCACCATGTTCATGAGTGCTTTCTTCTGGATTTCCTTCTACCTCCCAAAAACATGGTAGATGGATTGCGCAACACTAAATTGCCTGTAGGTGTTTGTATGTGTGTCCTGCAATGTACTGGTGTCCCATCCAAGGGGTCTTCTGGCCTATGGTCCGTTATTAGGCTCTGGATCCACCACCATACTGAAGTTATTCCTGAAGATAGATGAATGAATGGTCCCAATTACATTGTTGGTACACATGAAATAAGTACCTCTCCAGGTCCTAAACCTCAATTTATGTGTTACACAAATGCACAATTTCACCAAATGTCAATTTGTGAAAGGATACATTCCTTCTCATCTTGAGACAGTTTCTCTATGTCACATGTGTTGCAGGGCAGCTTCTCAGCCACCACAAATAGCAAGTTGGTGTTGTTTATTCTCTTGGCATGGAACAACCTGTGGAGCATAATCATTTTAGAAATCTGATTACTTACGACATGAGTCATTTAGAAGCAGGGCTTTGAACCGGAATTTTTTTCCTATTGGTTCGTTCCGAACAGAAACGGAATTTTAACGTTTCCGGTTTTGGGTTCCACCATTAAATAGACGTTCCCGAACCGGTTAGAACAAAAAAAATTCGTTCCTGGAACGGTTAATTACGTTCCCTGTCAGCTGTTTAACAAATGGCTATAAAGTTATGTCTCTGTCTCATCCAGCTTAAGCCAAATGTAGGCTAATTCTATTACAACCTTCATTAAATAAGACAAGAAATAATTCAAAACAATTATTATTTCAAGTGTTGGCGATTTGGATTCTCAGTATGTCTTCCCATCTACACAAACAGAAAAAGTGCCAGAAATGAAAGATAATTCGTTTAGTGTGTTACCAAAGGCTAGTCAGGCCCTATAGAGGGCTACCGCATGACGTCACCGCGCCGCGAGATTTTGTTAGGCGCCATATTGGAAGACCAAGTGCACATCTATGCAAGTACATACATACATAAAACAAACTACACCTGAAATGTAGCCAGGGCCGGTTCTGCCCTAATCTGGACCCGGGTGCAACATCGCGCAACCCCCCCCCCCCCCCCAAAAAAAAAAAAAACACCAGTCTAAATCAGGACAACCATCACATAACTATAACTATAAACATTTTATATCAACTATTTTAACTAAATGGGCTATAATAAATAAGCCTGCAGGCAGCCACAGCGGGCTGCCTCCTACCTTAAAACTCGTTTTGCATTTTCTGCCTCTTTTTTTGTATTTTCGACCCTCCGTTTATTTTCTTTCCTTTTCTGAAAACCTGATTTGTGTCCAGACATTTTGTTCTGCTACCAACGAACTAACTCGTCAGGTCTCGTCTCTCGAGCGCGCGATGATTCCCGTGGGAAGGGCAACAACTGATACATTTTTACAAACAGCCAATAGGGAGGTTGCATCGTTCAGGCTCTTCTTTGCTCAGACACTCAGTAATGGAGACGTGATAGTAGTCCACCTTCCCGCTCTCTCCATTCAATCAGCGAACGTCACACAGGAAGTGAACCCCAGCGGGTCATAGAAACTTGCGCAGGAGAAGAATGACTATTTGTAGGCTACAGAAACTTTGAGGAACGAAATAAAAACCGGTATTAACCGGTTACCATTATTTTTAATAAACGTTTCTGTTCCGGAACATAAAAAATAATAAAGTTTCTGGTTTCGTTTCTGTTCCATGTGAAATAGAAAAAGTTCCCGGTTTTCGTTTTCGTTCCTTGAACCGGTTCAAAGCCCTGTTTAGAAGTGAAGATTTAGAAAAACAAAGTGCACTAAAAATTAAGGAAAAAAGCGCAACGTTTCGGTGCCACTTGAACATCAAGCGAGTGTTCGTAAGCTAAGTCAACGTCAAAACATATAAAAATAGATTAGCATAATGCTAAACAAAAAGTTTGGCCTGTAAGGAGTCTGATTGCACGTTGAGAGTTGGTCTTCTTTCTCTAATGTAGAGCACTTCGTACAATGAGCAGCCAAATTTACTCTGACGCTTTCTTCAGACAACAAAGCTCTTGTTAATGTCTTTAGGTGCAATATCGTGTGTCATCCTATAGTGTTTACCGATGCTTGAAGCCACACCTTGAAGCCACGCTCCGGCTTGCTCCCCCTCAAATTAAGCAGCACGCTCCGGCTTGCTCTCGGAGTGCTCCGGCCGAGGTTCCGGAGCGCGCTCCGGCTTGCTCCCCCTCAAATTAAGCAGCGCGCTCCGGCTTGCTCTGCTCCGGGAGCAAGCCGGAGCGCGCTGCTTAATTTGAGGGGGAGCAAGCCGGCGCACGCTCCGGCAGCTATTTACACCGGATCCAGTGTGCCGGCTTTTTCTAATAATTGCTCCCACAGTTGATTTCTTCACACCAAACTGCTTACCTATTGCAGATTCAGTCTTCCCAGCCTGGTGCAGGTCTACAATTTTGTTTCTGGTGTCCTTTGACAGCTCTTTGGTCTTGGCCATAGTGGAGTTTGGAGTGTGACTGTTTGAGGTTGTGGACAGGTGTCTTTTATACTGATAATGAGTTCAAACAGGTGCCATTAATACAGGTAACGAGTGGAGGACAGAGGAGCCTCTTAAAGAAGTTGTTACAGGTCTGTGAGAGCCAGAAATCTTGCTTGTTTGTAGGTGACCAAATACTTATTTTACCGAGGAATTTACCAATTAATTCATTAAAAATCCTACAATGTGATTTCCTGGATTCTTTCCCCCTATTCTGTGTCTCATAGTTGAAGTGTACCTATGATGAAAATTACAGGCCTCTCTCATCTTTTTAAGTGGGAGAACTTGCACAATTGGTGGCTGACTAAATACTTTTTTGCCCCACTGTATATAACTCTCATCACAAGAGTCACATTTGAAACTAGATACCACCTGTTGCCGATTTATAATCGGTGGATTTTCCTCTTTCAGCTTTCGCGCATCGTTGAGTTTGCAGCTCAAAAATACAGGTTGAATTCTAATATTTATCTTGTTACCCAGGTCCTGTAACCTCCTTCTGACAAGGTTAGCTGAACACTGGTCCTTGAATGGTATGGTGATTCTCGCATTGTTGTCTGGTTCTTGAACTTCCGGTGTACCAGGATGTTTACAAAGTTCAGAATCGACAAATCCTTTGATGGTATTGTCAGTTAAGGTTTGTGGGTACTTCAGATGGAGGAACACTTTCTGTAAATGGTTACATTCATCATTACAATAGGTAATAGTGCAGAGAACAATACAAGAACCTGTACATCGCTTTTGTTGATTTAGCAAAAGCATTTGATACAGTAAAGAGAAACATGCTATGGACCATCCTCACAAGATTTGGGTGTCCACCAAGGTTCATGACCATCCTATGAGCCTTCCATGAGGGAATGTCAGTGAAAGTATCTGTAGGTGGCACCCTCTCGAACTCCTTTGAAGTAACGGTGGGTGTTAAACAAGGCTGTGTTTTGTCACCGGTCATTTTAACACCTATATGGCTGTCCATTACTCTCCTTGTGAGACGCGACATGAACCCCGACCAAGGAATTACTTAACCGCTACCGCTTGGATGGTAGCATCTTCAATCTCTCCAGACTGAAAGCACAGACCCTAACATCCACAGACACAATATTTGACCTCCAGTATGCAGATGATGTAGGTTACCCCGCCACCACTCCTCAAGCGATGCAACTAAACCATCGGCTCCACTTATTCCAGAGGCGGACTTATATGGTCAACACCCATAAGACTGTGGTCTTGCCCCATATAAACACCATCTCGGAGGATCCAGACCTCTTTCCAACATTCCAAATAGGCAACTTCGAACTACAAAGCATTCCTTCAGAGAGGTACCTAGGAGGCATACTTTCATTTGACTGCAGCTTGGAAGACGAAGTCCAGAACCACATTCACCTAGCCTCCTCTAGTTTTGGCAGCCTGAGTGGCAGGGTGTTTTTAAACAGAGACCTGTCCACCACCACCAAAGTCAAAGTATACAAAGCCATTACCCTCTCCATCTTACTATATGGCACAGATACTTGGACTACCTACAGGCATCAGGTAAGGAGACTGGAAGCTTTCCACATTTGATCCCTACAAACCATCTTAGGCATCACATGGAAAGACAAAATCCCACACACCACCATCCTGGAAAGAACCCAGACAACCAGCATTGAAGCCATGCTGATCACCAAACAACTCCGCTGGGTGGGCCACATCATACGCATGCCAGAAGACCAGCTCCTGAGGCGTCTGCTGTACGGAGAACTGGGGGACGGCCGTCGTTCCATTGGAGGACAGAAGAAGAGATATAAGGACAACCTCAAAAGAAATCTAAATGCATGTAATATATGACCAGACCAACTTGAACACCTTGGAACAGACCGCTCTCTATGGTGCGCTATCATACATCAAGGTATCTTGCACTTTGAAGAGGAAAGGACCATTGCCAGAACTCTGAGACGAAGTGCAAGACATGCTAGATTACAAAGAGCACCTTTAGGCCCTGGTGATGGCATACTCTGCCCCACGTGTGGCGAAAGATGCGTGTCTGAATTTGGACTTCGGAGCTATCAGAGGTCTCACCAACCCCGACACTGACACAAGTAGCAAACGTCATCGTCGAACATGACAGACCACCATAAGCAAGTGGTTACTTCAGGCGGAGGAACACTTTTTTTTAAAATGGTCACATTCATTGTTACAATAGGAACATGAGCACGACAGTCAATAGGCTCTGCCCAGCATTGTTTTAAATAAGCCTCGTTTATAGCTGTCGTCAATGTGACTTGTAGTGTAGAAGGAGGCCGGGGTTTGTTGGCTTGATGTACACTTTAGTTTCAATCTGAGAGGACTTCCTGAGAAGTTGTAAGCTGAGAAAGGGAAGCATGTCGTCTTTCTCAGTTTCCACGGTAAACTTTTATAAAAGGCGTGGCAACGATTCAGGACATCCAAAAATTCTGAGGCTTCCACTTTATTAGGCATTATTACTACGGTGTCATCAACTATCAACTATATGTTTTGACATTGACTTAGCTTACGAACACTTGCTTGAAAATGGTGTCCAAGCGGCACCGAAACGTCGTGCTTTTCTATTTAATTTTTAGTACATGATACGAGTCATGCCTTCTTTATTTTAGCACATTGAAAACATCACTCAGATTAGCTATGTAAAAAAAGCAATTATTTTAGATTGGCTTATTTGTGATACTGAACTCATTTAAAGGGATGTTTTCTTCATCAGGTATGCAAAGACTGTTGCATTCAGCCACCGCCCACTTTATTAGGAACACCTCTACACCTGCATGTTCATGCAATTATCCATTCAGCCAATGATGTGGCAAGAACACAATGCAGAAAATAATGCAGATACAGGTAAAGAGCTTCAGGTAATGCTCACATACAAACTTCAGAATGGGGGGAAAAAAGTGTGGCATGGTTGTTGGTGCTGGTATGAGCATTCCAGAAACTTTGACAGTCTAGAGTACACAGAATGGTGTGAAAAACAATAAAACACCCAGCAAGCAGCAGTCCTGTGGACGGAAATGTCATGTCAATGAGAGAAGTCAGAGGAGTGGCTGGACTGGCTGAAGCTGACAGCAAGGCTACCCGAACTCAAATAATCACTCTATACAACTGTGCTGAACAGAAAAGCATTTCAGAACACAGAGCATGTCGAACCTTGAGATGGATGGGCTACAACAGCAGAAGACCACATGAGGTTCAACTCCAGTCAGCCAAGAACAGGAATCTGAGGCTACAGTTAAAAAAAAAAAAAAAAAGCCTACTTTTTTTGTGGTTACTTGAGGTGCTGAGATCTGTACGTATCTGCAAAATCTGATGCACTGCACGACTTCCACATGATTGGCTGATTGAAGAACTGCATAAATGAACACGTGTACAGGTGTTCCTAATAAAGTGATCAGTGCATGGACAGAGCTGTAACATCATGTGTTTTTGTGACCTGAGTATGAATCTATCTTTTTATTCCAGTACATTGTGTTCAGAGGCTTGCAGCCTACATTATTAATATGTCATAAATAAAGCACAGACAAAACAGAAAATAGAAAAGTTCATTTGACCTGGAGCAGTTCTCACAGTCTTGCATTATGCTGTAGGCACTGCTGATGTTTCCGAAGTAGAACTGCTTCTGTACCGTCACACAACTGGTCTCTCTGGAGTCCATGCTCTCTGCTGCGTCAACTTCACCTACACGCACACAAATATTTGGATGAGTGTTTGTAGATATAATTAAAACATTTATCAATCGTCAAGTCTTAACCTCCTGACAGAGGAAATCAGGTTCTGGGCTAAAATATGCTGCGACTTAAGATTTATGATGCCATCAAGTTCAGCAACAGCCCCAGGATCAATAGCTGCTAAACAGCAGCAAAACATCTACCATCACCAAATTAGACAGTACATATGGGAACTTGTCCTTGTATGTAGTCACCTTCTGTTGCCAAACAGCTAATTTATTTTCTATATCTGTTAACTGTCTCTTTTGTGTTGCAATTTTTCCCCATGGTAATGCACGTAGAACCCCAAACTTCTAATAAAGAAAAAAACAGGAAATGGTAAAAGGCAACAGTAAAATTCCTGAACACCAACTTGGCACAATTTGCTTTCATTTAAAATACACACTATGTAGCCAAATGTTTGTGGACACTTGTTATTAAAAACCTCCACTCTTCTGGGAAGGCTTTCTACTCGATTTTGCAGTGTAGCTGTGGTCATTTGTGCATTCAGGTGTTGATTTCAGGTGAGGAGGTCTGGTGCACATTATGTCTGTGAAGGTTCTCAGTCATCCAGGTCATAGTAAACCGTGGTTGCTAAAGAAGGCAACTGGACTTGCTTGAAATTCTTGAAGACGTTTCACCTCTCATCCCAAAGGCTTCTTCAGTTCTGTCTGACAGTTCTGTCCACTAGTCCTCTAGAGGATCAAAAGAGTTTGAGGTCACCTGGGTTGTTGAGTCATCCTGTAGGTGTAGGTCCCTGGGGGCCGGGTGTGAACGATGTTAGCAGCCTAGAGAGTCGTTAGGGTGATCTGTGGGTCGTTGGCACTCTCTGCCATCATGTGAGTCATTGAAGTCAGCTGAGTTTTGGCGTGGATGTGTATTCAGTTTTTTGTCTGTGAAGGTTCTCAGGTGGTGTTTACATTACATTAGACCGTATCAGCGGATCATCAGATTAACGTTTTTAAAACGATTCGCGTGCACACAGCAACGCCAATACACGATTCGTGTGCACACAGCAACGCCAATACACGATTCGCATGCACACAGCAACGCCAATACACGGATACGCTAATCACATGACTAATTAGACGGCACATCACATGATCCCAGTGCATATCGGGCATGCGCAAGTCACTCACCACTTGCAAGTGGAAGGATGGCAAGCGAACACCTTCTCCAGCAGATAAACACACCTGGCTGTGATGTTCATGTTCTCACTGAGTTTAAGCGCCTGAAGGAGGTAAATAAGTTGAAATGTGTAAATAAACCTCAGTGCGGCTCAGCGCTTCCTCTTGCGCTCCAAATCACTCCGCCCTGAACAGCGAGTGCCCTCTGGAGGGTGCGCACTCCGGCCCTGCGCAGCTCACAGATCGCGCGAGTGAAGCGCACGAGCAGTGATTCGGGACTGAGCTGCTGTGTGTCGTTTCCTGAAGTCCGCGCCGTTTTTCAGCAGTCGCATCACATGACCAACGTGGCATGACCAACGCCAGCGAATCAGGAAGGTGGATGTCACAGTGACGTTGTCCAATGACGACGTCAGCTAGAGCTCAGCACTGCATTTCCTTGTTCCTCAATGTTTACACAGCACCGGATCAGATACGAACTGGGTTGAATACGTGGGCCCTGGCGGATTCAAGTTGTTCCGCCTGTGGAGTCGTTTCCCGGCGTTTTAATGTGCACGGACAGTGCATCCGCGACGAAAACGAGACGGATACGGTCTAATGTAAACACCACCTCAGTCATCCAGGTCATAGTAAACCATGGTTGCTAAAGGCCCTGTTTACATTATTTCGAATCAGCGGATCATCAGATTAACGTTTTTAAAACGATTCGCGTACACACAAAAAATTTGTGTGCCCGCAACAAAACCGTTCCCTGTGCACACAGCAACGCCAATACACGGATACGCTAATCACATGACTAATTAGACGGCATGTCACATGATCCCAGTGCATATCGGGCATGCGCAAGTCACTCACCACTTGCAAGTGGAAGGATGTCGTTATAAAAAATGAAGTATGCCAGTCTGTTATCGGCGGTACTGGTACTACAATGACGCCTTTTTTACACCGTGTATGGCCTTCGTGTTTATGCTAGAAGGATCTAACAGTGTTCGGTACACTCTTCACCTCGCAGAACGGCCGTTTTTTGCGATTACAACAAGACTATTTAGTGCTACGGTAACCAACACACTTCCTGTATTGCTCATTCACTTAATGACTTCCTCAACACACTTCCTGTATTGCTCATTCACATGACCAGCGTGGCATGACCAACGCCAGCGAATCAGGAAGGTGGATGTCACAGTGACGTGGTCCAATGACGACGTCAGCTAGAGCTCAGCACTGTGTATCCTTGTTCCTCAATGTTTACACAGCACCAGATCAGATACAAAGTGGGTTGAATACGTGGGCCCTGGCGGATTCAAACTGTTCCGCCTGTGGAGTCGTTTTCCGGCGTTTTAATGTGCACGGACAGTGCATCTGCAACGAAAACGATATGGATACGGTCTAATGTAAACACCACCAAAGAAGGCAACTGGACTTGCTTGAAATTCTTGAAGACGTTTCACCTCTCATCCCAAAGGCTTCTTCAGTTCTGTCTGACTAGTGGGGAGTTCCAGGTAAACTGAATACACATCCACACCAAAACTCAGGCCCTGTCCACACGGCAACGGATTCAGGTGAATCTGATAAAATTGTTTATCATTTTGGCCTGGCGTCCACACGGCACCGGCATTTTGGGTGCCCCACAACGATATTTTTTGAGAACGGGTTCCAGAGTGGAAAAATCTGGCAACAGCGCCGTTGCGAAGTCGTCTGGATGAGTAGAACGGATTTGTTTACGATGACGTCACAACCACATGACTAGAACAAGCAGCCCTCTCGCTGTTTTGTATGAACCACTGCATTGCATTCACTTTTGTATACAGCTTTTCTTTTAAATAAACAAGTAACTGAACCATTTCTTGAATTTCTTTTTTTTTTATTGGATAAGACTGCTTTTCAAAATGTTCACACACAATAAGAAAATTAAGTTATATAAAACTATGCACACTAATAAAACTAATTTGTACACACAGAAGGCACGATTTCCTCGCGTAGTCGCAGCCATCTTCTTCTTGTTGTGTGTTTGTTCCTGACAGTGCTTCACACCAGGTAGAAGAAGGGGTTTATGCGCATGTGTCTACTTCTTCTATTGTTCTGGTGTCTCCGATGGGACCGTCTTACAGCGCCCCTAGAGGTGTGGCATGTGTATTGCATCGTTTTCAGCAAGCGTTGCGTTGCCATATGTACCTGATATTTTACTGATCCGTTGCCCATATGGACGCGATATTTTTTTAAAAAATAAAATCTCATTGCCGTTGTCGTGTGGATGTAGCCTCAGCTGACTTCAATGACCCGCATGATGGCAGAGCGAGCCAATGACCCACAGATCACCCTAATGACCCTCTAGGCTGCTAACAACATTAGGATGACTCAACAACCCAAGTGACCTCAACGACTCTCCTTAGGGTTGCTTTTGATTTGCTAGATGATAAATACCTGGAACTCCCCACGAGTCAGACAGAACTGGAGAAGCCTTTCGGATGAGAGGTGAAACGTCTTCAAGAATTTCAAGCAAGTCCAGTTTCCTTCTTTAGCAACCATAGTCAGCATTACAGTTCATCCTAAATGTTTTCAGCAGGGATAATGTCAGGGCTTTGTGCAGGACACTCAAGTTCTTCCACACCAACGTTGGCAAGCCATATCTTCATGGAGCTCGCTTTGTGCACAGGGATACTGTCATGCTGGAATATGTTTGGGCCCCTTATTTCCAGTGAATGGAAACTGTAATGCTACAGCATACAAAGACATTCTATACAATTGTGTACTTCCAACTTTGTGGCAACAGTTTGGGGAAGAACCATATATGTGGCCTCTTCATTACAAAACCAGTCAGAAGTCGCAAGTCATGATTTTGAGATAAATGGGGGAATGCACTGTGTGGGCTAAAATGGTTGAATTTTAGATTTTGGTATAATATCAGAGTATAATGTCTGCACTTTCATGTTTTGAAAGAACTGTGCATAAATTCATACATCATGACCCTTAAAACATGCTTTTATTGAGATGTATTCAAGTCCTGGTAGAAATTAATAAAAAAAGAGTGAAAAATGCCTGTACCATCTCATCTCATTATCTCTAGCCGCTTTATCCTTCTACAGGGTCACAGGCAAGCTGGAGCCTATCCCAGCTGATTACGGGCGAAAGGTGGGGTACACCCTGGACAAGTCGCCAGGTCATCACAGGGCTGACACATAGACACAGACAACCATTCACACTCACACCTACGATCAATTTAGAGTCACCAGTTAACCTAACCTGCATGTCTTTGGACTGTGGGGGAAACTGGAGCACCCGGAGGAAACCCACGCGGACACGGGGAGAACATGCAAACTCCACACAGAAAGGCCCTCGCCAGCAACGGGGCTCGAACCCGGACCTTCTTGCTGTGAGGCGACAGCGCTAACCACTACACCACCGTGCCGCCCATGCCCGTACCAGTGACTACATATTTCTGAGGATAATCCCTCATGTCTGGTATCAAAATATAGTAGAGATTTCCCACTCACTAGATTCAGTATTCATTTTGACATAAGTTCAATGAGTTGGTATAAAATAAACTCATCTTTGTTTGAACAAAATCTCCTTGGTGTTACGCATGAGCTATAATATGGAATTTAATTGGCTGTGTGTGCGCATCCGAAAAGTAATGCAGCCACTCAGAAGCCTTCTTATCAATAATACAAAGCATAATTCCTGCATGAACCATCGTGGGAGAAATAGCAGAGCTCTTAAACTTAAATCACAAGTGTTCAAAGTTGAGCGATTTAGTTGTGGATTTCTTCGCACAACCCTGGGAAGAGAATATTACAACTGATATCAATAACAACAAGGGTTAATTTGAGGATGACTTTGAAGATGACTTAGGATGACAGTAATGTTGATCAAGTCGAGTGAGAGAAAGCTTTAAAGTGAGTCAGGTATTTATATCTTGTGAGCAGTTACTATGATCTTTCTGTATTGTGTTGAGGAAGTTGGTATTGCGAGGGTCATCATAAACACATTTATAGGCACTGTCAGGAGAAGTACTGAAGGCACATAAAAAGTTAGCAACCATAAACCAGGGTGAGAAGTTTCAGTTGCATTCAAGTCCAAGAGTGACAAAGAACTGACATGTAGTTAATGTGTTGTGTCTTGCAAAAGTATTCATCCCCCTTCATGCTTGTCCTGTTTTGTCGCATTACAAGCTGGAATTAAAATGGATTTTTGGAGGGTTAGCACCATTTGATTTACACAACATGTCGACCACTTTAAAGGTGAAAATTGTTGTTTTATTGTGACACAAACAAAAATTAAGATGAAAAAACAGAAATCTGGAGTGTGCATACAGTAAGTATTCACCCCCTTTCGTATGAAACCCCTAAATAAGAGCTGGTCCAACCAATTCACTTCATAAGTCACATAATTAGTTGATTAAGATCCACCTGTGTGCAATCAAAGTGTCACATGATTGATCACATGATGTCTGTATAAATCAACCTGTTCTGGAAGGACCCTGACTCTGCAACACGACTAAACAAGCAACATGAAAACCAAGGAGCTTCCAAACAGGTCAGAGACAAAGTTGTGGAGAAGTATAGATCAGGGTTGGGTTATAAAAATATCCCAAACTCTGAATATCCCAGGGAGCACCATTAAATCCATTATAGCAAAATGGAAAGAATATGTCACCACTACAAACCTGACAAGAGAAGGCCACCCACCAAAACTCACAGACCGGGCAAGGAGGGCATTAATCAGAGATGCAACAAAGACACCAAAGACAACATTGAAGGAGCTGCAAAGATCCACAGTGGAGATGGGAGTATTTGTCCATAGGACCACTTTAAGCCGTACACTCTACAGAGTGTACGGCTTAAAGTGGTCCTATTATCCTCAGAAATTTAAGCCCATGTTTACATTAGACCGTATCAGCGGATCATCAGATTAACGTTTTTAAAACGATTAGTGTGCACACAGCAACACCAATACACGATTTGCGTGCACACAGCAATACCAATACACGGATACGCTCGGCTCCGCAGGCATCCTGCGTTCCAAATCACTCCGCCCTGAACAGCAAGTGCCCTCTGGAGGGTGCGCACTCCGGCCTTGCGCAGCTCACAGAGCGCGTGAGTGAAGTGAACAAGCAGTGATTCGGGACTGAGCCGCTGTGTGTGTGATCCCAGCGCATATCACTTACCACTTGCAAGTGGAAGGATGGCAAGCCTAAAGACAATCATAACTACACAATGGGCAGTATTTGCATCAGTATTTGCAGTATTTTCATACTTTTATACTCTTTAATGAAAGGTGATACAAGGCGGAAGTCCGCGCCGTTTTTCAGCAGTTGCGTCACATGACCAACGCCAGTGAATCAGGAAGGTGGATGTCACAGTGACGTTGTCCAATGAGACGCCAGCTAGAGCTCAGCACAGCGTATCCGCGTATTCTCAATGTTTACACAGCACCGGAGCTGACACGATCTGGATTGAATACGTGGACGCTGGCGGATTCCTGTTTCCCGGCGTTTCCAGGCGGTTTAATGTAAACGGACAGTGCATCCGCGAAGAAAACGAGACAGATATGATCTAATGTAAACGTAGCCTAAGAGTTCTGCTATTTCTCCCATTTCAACACACCAAACACATTAACTACATGTCAGTTCTTTGTCACTCTTGGACTTGAATGCAACTGAAACTTCTCACCCTGGTTTATGGTTGCTAACTTTTTATGTGCCTTCAGTACTTCTCCTGACAGTGCCTATAAATGTGTTTATGATGACCCTCGCAATACCAACTTCCTCAACACAATACAGAAAGATCATAGTAACTGCTCACAAGATATAAATACCTGACTCACTTTAAAGCTTTCTCTCACTCGACTTGATCAACATTACTGTCCTCCTAAGTCATCTTCAAAGTCATCCTCAAATTAACCCTTGTTGTTATTGATATCAGTTGTAATATTCTCTTCCCAGGGTTGTGCGAAGAAATCCACAACTAAATCGCTCAACTTTGAACACTTGTGATTTAAGTTTAAGAGCTCTGCTATTTCTCCCACGATGGTTCATGCAGGAATTATGCTTTGTATTATTGATAAGAAGGCTTCTGAGTGGCTGCATTACTTTTCGGATGCGCACACACAGCCAATTAAATTCCATCTTATAGCTCATGCGTAACACCAAGGAGATTTTGTTCAAACAAAGATGAGTTTATTTTATACCAACTCATTGAACTTATGTCAAAATGAATACTGAATCTAGTGAGTGGGAAATCTCTACTATATTTTGATACCAGACATGAGGGATTATCCTCAGAAATATGTAGTCACTGGTACGGGCGTTTTTCACTCTTTTTTATTAATTTCTACCAGGACTTGAATACATCATCTCAATAAAAGCATGTTTTAAGGGTCATAATGTATGAATTTATGCGCAGTTCTTTCAAAACATGAAAGTGCAGACATTATACTCTGATATTATACCAAAATCTAAAATTCAACCATTTTAGCCCACACAGTGCATTCCCCCATTTATCTCAAAATCATGACTTGTGATTTCTGACTGGTTTTGTAATGAAGAGGCTTTATGGAAGAGTGGCCAGAAAAAAGCCATTGCTTAAAGAAAACACATTTGGAGTTTGCCCAACAGCATATGGCAGACTCCCCAAACATATGGAAGATGATTCTCTGGTCAAACGAGACTAAAATTGATCTTTTTGGCCATCTTGGGAAATACCATGTGTGGCACAAACCCAACACCCTGAGAACACCATTCCTACAGTGAAGCATGGTGGTGGCAGCATCATGCTGTGGGGATATTATAAATCTGCAGGGACAGGAAAGCTGGTCAGGACTGAAGGAAAGATAGATGGCACTAAATACCGGGCAATTCTGGAGGAAAACCTCTTTGAGTCAGCCAGAGGTTTGAGACTGGGACGAAGGTTTACCTTCCAGCAGGACAATGACCCTAAACATACTGCTAAAGCTACACTGAATTGGTTTAAAGGGAAACATTTAAATGTCTTGGAATGGCCTAATCAAAGCCCAGACCTCAATCCAATTGAGAATCTGTGGCATAACTTGAAGATTGCTGTCCACCAATGCAACCCATCTAACTTGAAGGAGTTGGAGCAGTTTTGCCTTGAGGAATGGGCAAAAATCCCAGTGGCTAGATGTGCTAAGCTAATAGAGACATACCCCAAGAGACTTGCAGCTATAATTGTAGCAAAAGGTGGCTCTACAAAGTATTGACTTGGGGGGGGGGGGGGGGGGGGGTGAATACCTATGCACACTCCAGATTTCTGTTTTTTCATCTTAATTATTGTTCATGTTGCTATAAAACAACAATGTGCACCCTTAAAATGGTCGGCATGTTGTGTAAATCAAATGGTGCTAACCCTCCAAAAATCCATTTTAATTCCAGCTTGTAATGTGACAAAACAGGACAAACACAAAGGGGAATAAATACTTTTTGCAAGGCACTGTACAGACACCGATAGGCCTTTCTTTTTCATAGACTTATTTTTAAATTGACAAGCATGGGTTGTCATGCTGAGTGCCTACATTGGCTGTACATGACAGACTAGGCGAAATGTAATGAAATAGGCCCAGTATCTGTTATTGTATTCGTTTCCTACAGCTCAATGAACTCCTCTTTTTTTCCAGCTGCACATACCAGATTGGACCTGATGGAACACTGTGCCATCACCTTTTTGTACCCAAAGAAACAATCCAGATGGTCATCCAGTCACACTTCCCTCATCTGGACTTCCACTAGTTCGGCAGCAGTATCTCTACAAACGCATCAGAGCCTTTGTCCCTGAGCCCTACAAGGACATAATGTGCCCTAAACCAGATGCGCTGCCTTTCAGATGGATCAGAGGATGAAGAGATACAGGTGCAAGAAAATAAAGGACAAGAAGGACAGAGTCAAGGTAATGAATGTGGGTGAGGATGTGGGCGTGGCTACAGGAGTGGGCATGGTCATAGGTATGGCTGTGGCCTTGGCAGAGGGCTTGAGACAGGGGGTCTTTTTTTGTAATTCATGAACTACAGACAATATTTTCAAGGAACTTTAGAATTTTGGAACTTTTGAACTGTGGCTTGAAGGGCCATACATGGAGGATACAAGGGGAAAAATCCTGTTTTAAAAAAAAAAATCTACATTTTGTAAACATGTTAATAACATGTCCCAAAAAAGGTACACTGTAGAAATCTGGTGAGCATATCTGTGAAGCCATAATAAAAATTTACCCCAAATTTAATTTTAATATATATTTTTTAATATGGTGGAACGGTGGTGGAGTGGTTAGTGCTGTCGCCTCACAGCAAGAAGGTCTGGGTTCGAGCCCCATGGCCGGCGAGGGCCTTTCTGTGCGGAGTTTGCATGTTCTCCCCGTGTCCGCGTGGGTTTCCTCCGGGTGCTCCGGTTTCCCCCACAGTCCAAAGACATGCAGGTTAGGTTAACTGGTGACTCTAAATTGACCGTAGGTGTGAATGTGAGTGTGAATGGTTGTCTGTGTCTATGTGTCAGCCCTGTGATGACCTGGCGACTTGTCCAGGGTGTACCCCGCCTTTCGCCCGTAGTCAGCTGGGATAGGCTCCAGCTTGCCTGCGACCCTGTAGAACAAGATAAAGCGGCTGGAGGTAATGATATGAGATGAGATTTTTTAATATGCGTTGCTAAGGAGTTTATGTCGTAAAGCTTTTTACAAGCAGATTTCTCCATTTCTGACTTTCATAAAAAAGTAAAATCTGACTATTTCAAATACCCCCCATATTGTAGGAGTATATTGGTTGTAAATTTCTTGATCTATGCATCACTGGAAAGCTTTTTAATGAGCTTTCATGAATACAGAAGAAATAAATTTTGAAAATTTGACCCATGTGACTGGTTTTGAAATAGAGTGTGATGGTCAGGTGTCCACAAATCTTTGGTCATATCCAGTGGAGCGCCGTTATAATACAGCTCGCTACTGCAGGAAAGCTGTTGTAACATGGTCAGCTCATGGCTCCCAAAATTCCCCAAATTCCCTCATATTCACGTTATGAGGAAAGCCTTTATTTAAAGAAGCCAAGAAAGGTAAGATGAAAGAATGCATGTCATTAAATATGATCTACAACATCTACATCATCATATTCTTCATCATCTGTTGGCTCGCCAGCTCTGTTTGTCATAACAAGGCTGGGAGAAGCCTTGAGTGTAAGCCTGCCCTGATCACCTGCCTCTTAATGTTTAAATTGGGCCGGTCCGGTCTGGTCCAAGCTCCTTTATTCTCTTTTTTCTTCCAGTGTACACCATGTAAAAGGATGTTTCTGTCATGAAATAACAGAATTTTCTTTCTCTGGTCCACTTGAACTTGCCAACTTGTGAAAGCTCTGGATTCATGAGCAGCAGTGAGTGACAGCTGCAAACATGAAGGGCCGTAGAAAACTGTCCAATCACGTGGAAAAAAAAAAATTTAAAAACAATTCCAACTGGCTGCTAATTCAAGAAGGTGTGTCCGGGGCGCACTTTGCTGCACCTCAGAGCAAATCTTGAACCTGCCAATAAACACACAGCCTCAGGTCACCTGCTCTTCAAAAGTTGGTGTAGCCATATCCACACTCATTTGGCTGGCACCCTGGTGGGCAGAAGTATACAGGAAGTATACGTGTTCGCATGGGTTAAAAATAATTAGATTGACACAGGGTGAAGTAGGATGAGTAAACAAATTTGACTGAATGAATAGTTTTGCTTCATTAATTTATGTTTAATATCACATGGTCTTCCTCGTCTAGATAATTGGAAACGGGGTAGCGCCCCAGCACTCCCTATTGACCAGCCGCTACTGCATATACTTGTAAGTAGCATTTATTTAAATAACATATATTAGCATCCGGCAGCACGGTGGTGTAGTGGTTAGCGCTGTCGCCTCACAGCAAGAAGGTCCGGGTTCGAGCCCCGTGGCCGGCGAGGGCCTTTCTGTGTGGAGTTTGCATGTTCTCCCCGTGTCCGCGTGGGTTTCCTCCGGGTGCTCCGGTTTCCCCCACAGTCCAAAGACATGCAGGTTAGGTTAACTGGTGACTCTAAATTGACCGTAGGTGTGAATGTGAGTGTGAATGGTTGTCTGTGTCTATGTGTCAGCCCTGTGATGACCTGGCGACTTGTCCAGGGTGTACCCCGCCTTTCGCCCGTAGTCAGCTGGGATAGGCTCCAGCTTGCCTGCGACCCTGTAGAAGGATAAAGCGGCTAGAGATAATGAGATGAGATGACATTAGCATCCATTGCTCTAATCCGGGACAGGTACATGTAACCAGTCTTTGAGGTGCACGCTGCTTAGAGTGCGGAAGCGTGCGAGCGAGAGACCGAAGCATGCGGATGTGACAGACAGCAAAATATTTTATTCCATATTATTTGTTACATTGACAGTCAACAGTAAAAAAATGAATCATCAGCATGATAAAAACGATCATAGTTCTTGCAATTCCTTTGTCGGATATCTTCAGGGAACTGGTTTATCGAAAAAATAAAGCTCAAAGAATGCTTTCTACTCGAGCCATGGCAGATTTTCGATACCGTTATAACACGGATTCACTCATAACACGGTCGGATTCTTTGGTTCCCAACTACCGTGTTATAATGGCGTTCCACTGTAGTGTATATTTAATAATTTTTTTTCTAGTGTGACTGCCAAGTTATTGTTTGTAATGTTTATTTGCATGAATTATGCCAGTAATTCTGGAGTTGACTGTATAAGCTCTTTATTGTACCTACCTGGAATGAACCAGCTATGGGAGGCAAAACTATAAAGTAACTGCTGAAAGAGAGACCTATGGGAAAAGACAAGAAAGTGAAATAAAAACCTTAAGTAAATGAACAAAAATCGACACTGAAACAATACAATAATATTGTAGTAACATCTGAGTTTATATATATATATATATATATATATATATATATATATATATATATATATGGCTGTCAAAGTTAACACGGTATATATATATATGGCTGTCAAAGTTAACACGATAATGCATTAACATAGAATCCTTTGAACGCCACTAATTTTTTTGACGTGTGATTAATGCATGCACGTTCTGTGCCCCTCCCCCGTAATGTGGGAAATCAGGAAGTGACGTAGCACGAGTGAGCAATATAGTGAGTAGCTGGTCGGCATTAAGTTGTGATAAATTGCACTTATCAACTTGTATTGTTGTATTCTGACTGTTTACATAAAATGTATGTATTTTTATATGCTTTCGATGGTCCAGAGGGGAGGAAAGAAGACGTGTTAAGGTCCAGGTGTGTGTGCAGGCTGCACGCTGGAGTGAGACTGAGTGTTTGTTTTATTCTGAGAAATGTGTGATTTATGTAAAAGTGTTTATAAATGCAGTTTTTGCTCATGAATGTACTGTATATTTACCAGTGAGTTACTGCATTTTACTGGAAAACATCTTTATGAGCTGTGCGGCTCAACAAATGCATTTCTTTGGGGTTTGTATTTATATTTTCTTTATTTATAGATCGCCACTACTGTTGTACAGAGTCCACGTCACTGAGTTAGTTTAGTTTATTTTATTGCATAGTTTGAGGCTGGAAGTCAAGGACAGAATGAGAGGAAAATACTGAATTGTTTTGTTCACAGTGAATTGTGCTAAACCCTCAAAATTATAACGTTAACGCGGCTTTATTTTTTAAATGCAGTGGGGGAATAAAATACAATAAATAATAATAATAATAATAATTTTTTGCTGTGTCCAGCCTTATCCTTCCTGACCTGGCCACATACATTTGCATAAAGGAAGCATATTTGTCCACGCCCACTCCACAAAAACTTGAAAAGTATCCCTTTGAGGTACATTTAGATTAGATAAAAATGTGCGATTAATTTGCAATTAATCGTGAGTTAACTATGGGCAATAATGCAATTAATCATGATTAAATATTTTAATCAATTGACAGCCTTTATATATATATATATATATATAAACACACACACACTGGTGCTTGAAAGTTTGTGAACCCTTTAGAATTTTCTATATTTCTGCATAAATATGACCTAAAACATCATCAGATTTTCACACAAGTCCTAAAAGTAGATAAAGAGAACCCAGTTAAACAAATGAGACAAAAATATTATACTTGGTCATTTATTTATTGAGGAAAATGATCCAATATTACATATCTGTGAGTGGCAAAAGTATGTGAACCTTTGCTTTCAGTATCTGGTGTGACCCCCTTGTGCAGCAATAACTGCAACTAAATATTTCCGGTAACTGTTGATCAGTCCTGCACACCGGCTTGGAGGAATTTTAGCCCGTTCCTCCGTACAGAACAGCTTCAACTCTGGGATGTTGGTGGGTTTCCTCACATGAACTGCTCGCTTCAGGTCCTTCCACAACATTTCGATTGGATTAAGGTCAGGACTTTGACTTGGCCATTCCAAAACATTAACTTTATTCTTCTTTAACCATTCTTTGGTAGAACGACTTGTGTGCTTAGGGTCGTTGTCTTGCTGCATGACCCACCTTCTCTTGACATTCATTTCATGGACAGATGTCCTGACATTTTCCTTTAGAATTTGCTGGCATAATTCAGAATTCATTCTTCCATCAGTGATGACAAGCCGTCCTGGCCCAAATGCAGCAAAACAGACCCAAACCATGATACTACCACCACCATGTTTCACAGATGGGATAAGGTTCTTATGCTGGAATGCAGTGTTTTCCTTTCTCCAAACATAATGCTTCTCATTTAAACCAAAAAGTTCTATTTTGGTCTCATCTGTCCACAAAACATTTTTCCAATAGCCTTCTGGCTTGTCCATGTGATCTTTAGCAAACTGCAGATGAGTAGCAATGTTCTTTTTGGAGAGCAGTGACTTTCTCCTTGCAACCCTGCCATGCACACCATTGTTGTTCAGTGTTCTCCTGATGGTGGACTCATGAACATTAACATTAGCCAATGTGAGAGAGGCCTTCAGTTGCTTAGAAGTTACCCTGGGGTCCTTTGTGACCTCGCCAACTATTGCACGCCTTGCTCTTGGAGTGATCTTTGTTGGTCGACCACTCCTGGGGAGGGTAACAATGGCCTTGAATTTCCTCCATTTGTACACAATCTGTCTGACTGTGGATTGGTGGAGTCCAAACTCTTTAGAGATGGTTGTGTAACCTTTTCCAGCCTGATGAGCATCAACAACGCTTTTTCTGAGGTCCTCAGAAATCTCCTTTGTTCGTGCCATGATACACTTCCACAAACATGTGTTGTGAAGATCAGACTTTGATAGATCCCTGTTCTTTAAATAAAACAGGGTGCCCACTCACACCTGATTGTCATCCCATTGATTGAAAACACCTGACTCTAATTTCACCTTCAAATTAACTGCGAAACCTAGATGTTCACATACTTTTGCCACTCACAGATATGTAATATTGGATCATTTTCCTCAATAAATAAATGACCAAGTATGACATTTTTGTCTCATTTGTTTAACTAGGTTCTCTTTATCTACTTTTAGGACTTGTGTGAAAATCTGATGATGTTTTATGTCATATTTATGCAGAAATATAGAAAATTCTAAAGGGTTCATAAACTTTCTGTAACCCACCTAAAGATTTGGTTACTAAAACTAAATATATTGAATAAATATGATAAATATACAGATATATATTTAAATACATAAATATATACATATGGATAAATAGATTAATATAACTACTTAGAAGTTTATAAATATTGTTTGCTGTTAACAGGAAGCAGGGCTTTTATTTTGGCAAGGTCGTTCTTGTTGCCTCGGACGGGCATTGTATTATTTTCCCGCTCTTGACGCTTGATTCCTTCGATAGCTTTAATACTGGATCACTTGATCTCTCTTGAACCTTAAATTATCTTTCAACATTTACTTCACTCTTTATACTGCCCAAACATTCATCTTTCCCTTGTTTAATTTCCTTCTGGATCTCTCTGATTGGTTTTTGATGTGAAGTGAAATTGGATGGCGAGTCAGTCCCTGGATCCTGGAACCTCCTCTGGACCATCTGGAAGATCAGCACTATCAGCTGGATTACGCTAAGCACACATGCACTGATATTCTACACCCACACTTTTCTTCTCTTTTGGACATTTTGTTTGAATTTGATACTTTGAATTTGAAGAGCTCTCTTTTATTTATTTTTTGGGGTATTTATTATTTGAATCTTTTTGTTATTATTTTCTTTATTCTCTATTAAGAGAAAGGGTCAAATTTAACTTGTATCATTTAATAAATATTATACTGTTTTTTTTCTACCTTTTAAATGGTTGCCCTTTTTGTCAATTCACTCCCCCTGCAATGCCGTACCTAAAACTGGCCTAAACTAAACGAACTGCCTGATATTAGTTCGATAGCACCTTTCTTAAATGTACTTATATTTTTCCTAGTAGAGTAGAGGGGTGCTACATTTCAATACACATTAACACACCCAGGAAGAGGTGAAAGTCATTGCTTTCTGTCAGTGAAAATTCACAGCATAGATGCTGATGTATAACAGACTTGGTTCACTTTACGTCTGCTAAAAATACATCTGTGGCATATTAACAAAAATCCTTGCTTGGAGGAACAATCCAATAAATAGGTTTGGCTCCAGAGTTGAAAATACAATCTGTAATATAAGCTTTGTTTGTGTGAGTCTAATGCCCAGATTAGGGTGCATCAGTTGCCCCCTAAAAATGAAAAGTTCCTCTGATCATGATGCATTTTTGTTTTTCTGTTCCTTTTGGTAAGAAAACACACTGGGTGAAATATTTTGACAAAATTCAAAAGTTTAATGGTGGCACCAGGAGCTCAAAGTTATGGAAAAAGCTGCTATTTTATGACTTTTATGACAAAATTTCGATCACTTTTCATGAAACATTATGGCACCTTATAGAGTATACCAAATATCTTAGATACTCATTTTTAGTACATATTCTAAATATATTATCAAGCACAGTTTGAGTTTCAGCTGTTCATTGAATCATTGTTCAACTACTTTTAAACAATACAAATGTATTATGAATCACATTCATGCTTCTCAATCCCTTGCAAAGGTTCTTAACATGATCTCTGGGTCACAAGAAATCAATAAATGGAGTCCAACATTGTGATTCAAACCTCACGCGAAAACATAAAATAAGCGTTTTTTGGCAAAAAATGAACCTCATTAGACCACCATTAGACTTTTGAATATGGTCAAAAAATTTTACAGGATGTCTTTATTGGTGAAAAGGAACACCCAAACAAACATGCATCAGATTTTATGAAAGTGAGGGCAACTGATGCACCATCGCCCAGATTCTACAGTTTAGCATTTGCTCATTCTGTCTCATACCATGCAGCTGCTGAGGTCCACCAGGCAACGTTTACCAGGTCCGCAATGGTGGGCTACGAGACAAGTAAGCAGCTTGAGGTTAAATCCTTACATCTTAAAGGAACACTGTATTATTTATTTATTTATTTATTTATTCAGGCATTAATTAGTTATTGAAAAATAATTATTAACTCACTACGAATACTCCTCTAGGTGCTGCTCCTGTATTACTATTCGGCACAGGTCCACACACAGACTGGTAGTCATAAGACTCCTTGTAGTTGTAGAAAGAGTTGTTGTAGAGTGCATACATCAGAGCTGGGTCCACCTCACTGAAGAACATTCCGATCTATAAAGAAAAAAGAAAGGAGTACAGTGAGGCCTCACAAGTCTCTTTTGCCGCTTTTCCACTACCAACGCGGCTGAGTTGGGCTGAGCCGTGCGGTGCTGAGTTGGGCTGAGTCGAGCTGAGTGGGGCTGTTGGAGTTGCATTTCGACTACAACCGCGCTGAACCGTGCTGGCTGGAAGTGGGTGGACACATTGGGTGGAGTTAGCGAAAGTGGGTGGACGTCAGGTGATGTCGTTAGGCGGCGCAAACAGTGACATCAGTGACCTTTTAAGCGGTAGTCTCACGACCCGGATAGTAAACAATAAACATGGAGGACATGGAGTCGTTAGTGTTGCTGGTCTTGGTGCTGTGGCTTGTTGTCACCGACAACGCCAACAGATACTGGCAAGAGCGTATAGATGAGGCGAGGCGCATAAGGCTTCATAATTCTCGTAATTCTTCTTCTTCTGGGTTTACGGTGTTTACAGATCCCAGCGTGCTCGCGGGGCGTGTGAGGACACTCCTCCTCACCAATCAGTGCACAGGGGAGTGTCTCCTCATGCCCCCAGCCTCACTCAGCTCGGTTTGGCTCGCTTCAGCCCCACTCCAAAACCGTGCGAGTTTTGGGGGCTGAGCAGGGCTGAAGCGAGCTGAGTCGTGCTGTTCTTAGATAGTCGAAACGCGAGCTGTGTCGGGCTGAAGTGAGCTGAAGCGAGCTGAAAAAGGGTAGTGGAAAAGGGCCATAAGTGGACTTGAAACCTGAAAAGAGCGAGATAATATTTCTGTAGTGTTTTTTTTTTTTTTTTTTTTACACATGCATGTGAGTGAAATCGCTTCCTCCTGACCTTGTTCCAGTCTTGCATCTGATTGGACATGATGAGGAAGCCACCGTCATCGATCAGGTAACACAGCAAGTCCTGCACAGGTAGTCCAAGAGTCAATGAGCGGTGATTGTACGACCCAACTATATCATATATTGTACAAATGCATTCTGCTAAAAATTAATACGCAGAAAACTGAGAAAGAGTAAGCCTACATTTTCAAAGGTAGTTTATTCGTGAAACTCAGTGAATGGTAATGAGGAAAAATGATAAGGTGTGCTCTTACTTCATGGATCTCACAGTCCATCTCGCAGCCACTGGTCGGTCCACACTGAGGAAAAAAAGAGATATAGCGTACGTATCGTATGAAAATGTCATTTATGCCATTCGGTTTTAAATAGAAATTGATTGATTTCAATTTCAATACAAATAAAATAGTGATTTGTGAAAATAATGTGAGTGTCTTTATGCTTGCATTGTTCACACAGTTATAGATACATAGAATTAAAAAAAGAGAGCTTTTTCCAGGGAAAGTATATTAGCAGTATGTGTTCAATTACAAAGGGTAAGAAAATGTATGCTGTCTGATGTAGTTCTCTTATCAGCCGGTCCCTCAACAGCAGCACAATGCATAAAATCACACAGATACAAATCAAGAGCTTCAGTTAATGTTCAGTTTGAAGATCAGAACGGGAAAAATTGTGATCTCAAAGTGTGACTTTCACTGTGGTATGGGTGTTGGTTTGAGCCAGATGGACTGGTTTGAGTATTTCAGAAACTGCTGATCTCCTGGGGCTTTCACACACAACAGTCTCTAGAGTTTACACAGAATGGTGCGAAAAACAAAAAACACTGAGTGAGCGACAGTTCTGTGGGTGGAAACGTCTTGTTGATAAGAGAGGTCAGAGGAAAATGGCTAGATTGGTTCGAGCTGCCAGGAAGGATATAGTAACTCATTGCAACTCTTTATAACTGTGATGAGCAGAAAAGCATCTCAGCACACAACAAAGAGCACATTGGGTTCCACTCCTGCCAGCCAAGAACAGGAATCTTAGAATCAAGAATAAGTTCCTATTATAGTGGCCGGTGATTGTATTTATTGGCCAGAGTGTGTAGATGTGTGTTTTTTACCATTTGAGAAACCTGTCGAGTGTTATCAGTGTGGTTGCTGGCAAGGATCCTAAACTTTGAAGTCCAAGCTTCAAGGTCCAACTTTACACCAACAACTGCGAGAGAGAGAGCGAGAGAGAGAGAGAGAGGGATGGAGGTCAATAAAATGACTATGCAATAAGTAACCAAACAACACACTTACAGCTCTACTTTCACACATAACAGCTCTTAGATTTGCACTTGGATTAAAATGTGCTTACATGAATAATGACATGTAAAGAAATTCCTCCATTTAGGTGTGACAAGCTCAGTATATAACTCATAAGTGGTCCACAGAAAACTGCCAATCAGTTCTATTCCATGTCGTATCCATCTACGCAAATAGTAGGCATGTAATGATATACCATGTGATGATAAATCGCAATACAAATTTATGATGAATCGAATCAATTAAATAAACAAGACCAACTGTGAGCTCCTGCTCACTTACGTATCCCCCCGCTCTTGCTTATATCAGAATGCAAGCAATCGAAGGAATAGGACACGTATTATGAATGTTGACTTCAACAAATAATTAACCCTGAAACAGGTAAGTAAAGAGCGGTGTCTCTCCCCAGGGATTTCAAACAGCATCCTGGTAAACTGTCATTTTGAAACAGCATTTTGCTTCTTGAAATAGCATCAAAATCCACCCTACATGTTTCGTAAATACATTCAGTCGGTAAACAGGAAGTCGATGTGCGACACACCTGAAAATGGTATACACGGTATAGAACCCCAAGCTGAAGCTCAGTACCAAATATCAAGCAGTTGTGATTTGTAGTTGCTGAGAAAAGTTTTACAAAAATTTTGTAAATCCACCCTATATGTTTCGTAAATACATTCAGTCGGTAAACAGGAAGTCGATGTGAGACAGACCTGAAAATGGCATACACGGTATAGAACCCCAAGCTGAAGTTTGGTACCAAGTACCAAGTGGCTATGATTTGTGGTTGCTGAGAAAAAGTTTTGGATGGATGGAGGTAAAAAAAACAGTATCCCCCCCCCAGAGCGGGGGTATAAAGAAAAGCTCTAATGCAGCAAAAACACACACACAAAAAAACAAATCTAAAATGGGAAAGCACTGTTGTGTGATTGACTCTACAAATAGACCTAACAAGAAATTGGAGCTCTCTTTTTACAGACTGCTGAAAGCCAAAGAAAAGAGAAGCAAATAGAGGTAGTACAAATGTTCACAAACGTTTATTAAGAAAAGGCATATTTGTTATTAACTTTTTCATTTTTAATAAAAGGAATATTTTGACTATCATGTTTTACTCCAACCTTTATAATTGTGGGTCAGTAATTATCACTGGTAGTTATTTTATAAACTGTAAGATGAAGGTGAAATTACCAGCTGGCTTGAGGTTTCTGGATCCTACTGTAATGTCCACTGCTGTACTGACCAGGATGCCGATTGTGTCATTCTCTTGATCCTGGAAGATTGCATTTGCTGCCAAAAAGAAAAAGCAAATGGTCTTCAAAGAAGAAATTATTCTGTTGTTTCAATGGAATATACAGTACCAGTCAAAAGTTTGGACATTCACAGGTTTTTCTGTATTTCGACTATTTTTGACATTGTAGAACAATACTGAAATTATATATATGGGCCACTTTTTCCATGGAATAAAAATGTGTTCTATTCCCTTCGAGTGGGTTTTCTGATGGCATGCAATACTGTTATCATATCACTTAACCTCCATGTATTACGCCACTCTCCCTAATGGAGAATGAGCATGCAATATTGTTATAATATTGCACGTTGTCAAGACAATATGACGTCACACGCGAAGTTCCAATGACAAAACTTTGCTGCTGCGCATGCGAACAATCATTTCTTTGTCGGCCGGGAGAGAGAGAAGACGGGGTGAATTCAGTGCTAGGTTTAAGCACTAAACAAGAAGACAGTCATCTATATCCCCCGCCATATACAGTGGTGCTTGAAAGTTTGTGAACTGTTTAGAATTTTCTATATTTCTGCATAAATATGACCTAAAACAACATCAGATTTTCGCACAAGTCAAAACAGGGTGCCCACTCACACCTGATTGTCATCCCATTGATTGAAAACACCTGACTCTAATTTCACCTTCAAATTAACTGCTAATCCTAGAGGTTCACATACTTTTGCCACTCGCAGATATGTAATATTGGATCATTTTTCTCAAGAAATAAATGACCAAGTGTAATATTTTTGCCTCATTTGTTTAACTGGGTTCTCTTTATCCACTTTTAGGACTTGTGTGAAAATCTGATGATATTTGAGGTCATATTTATGCAGAAATATAGAACATTCTAAAGGGTTCACAGACTTTCAAGCACCACTGTACCAAGTTTCAAGATATTATGTGTCACGTTTTTCAAGTTCTGCTCTGGAAACAAAACCTACCCCTAAAACTAACCTGAGATACTAAGTCTGAAAGTGTTTCCATGGAAACATGAAAAACTTAAATTTCTCAGATTTCTTAGTATGAAAAGGCACATCTACATCACCTTGTTCACATGTATACCAAGTTTCATATCCGTATCATGTATATATGCTCCGGAAACGAACATTGCTCTTAGAAACTAAGTCAAAATCTATTTTTTATGTAAAAATTTTGAAAAATACCTTTTTTCAAAAATCCAAAATAGCAAAAGGCACCAGTTCACATGTTGTTTGTTATGTACACAAAGTTTCATGAAGATATCTTCAGTAGTTTTAAAGATATGGCCCAGAAACCACAACGTGACTGGATGGACAGATGGAACCCGTTTCTATATCCTCCGCCAAACTTCGTTTGGGTGGGGGATAATAAATAAACTGAAAACTGAAACTGAAGATGCGCTGAACCCCTGAAAGGCTACCAAAACTTCATTATATGTTCTTCAGGCATATTTACAAGAGAAAAACATACCAACGGACATAGAAAAACTGGAAAAGACACACGTCAGAGATGTAAAACTTCCACGCTAGCGAGTGACTGACAGTTTGTACATGAACATCGCGGCGAGGTTTGCTTTGTTAAAAGCAGCAGATTTAAAGAGAAAGACGCACTGAACTCCCGAAAGGCTACCAAAACTTCACTGGATATTCTTCATGCATATTTACAGGAGAAAAACAGACCAAAGGACATCGAAAAACTGGAAAAGAGAGCAATAGCGGAAATATTGTTAAAGTTCTACTTGGAGGTGAGGAAAAGTGACGGAGAATTTTACAAGAGGACTTCACTCGTGGACTTCACTCATCAAAGCCATTCTGTTTTGAACAACTGCAATATAACAATTAACTACGACCAAAAGTAACTTTGAACTTGAACTGTCAACCTGTATGTAGCTTGGATATAAGTTGGGTTGTTGTTCAGGCTTTTTGGACTTGTACCATTTTTCTTGTTAGAACGTTGACTTTGTACATTGGATTGACAGAACATTGAATTACATTCTATCAGAATCAGCATTCAGTATTACTAAGTTACCCCCTGTTCTTAACTTTTTGTAAAATCTATAATTGTTCCATCGAGTGTGTATGTATAATAATAATAATATTGGCTGGTTTGTTTCATGTTATATCAGATATATTCCATTCAGCTACTTGTCTTCGACTCATTCAATATCATGCTAGCTGAAGGGAATATATATGTGATACACCATGAAAAAAGCCAGCTAATATTATTTAATATGTGGTTATGGCAGCGGGGGAATGGTCGAGCGTTGGCTGTGAATGACAAGGAGGCAGTTTGAACCAGTAGGTAACATGTGATGATGTACACCTTTTTTGGGTTTGGGATTGGGGATAGATTAGGGATAAAATTAGCTCATGTTTTAAGTCGTTCAAATTCTGTAAAGCTGCTTTGCGACAATGTTTATTGTTAAAAGCGCTATAGAAATAAACTTGATTTGATTTGATACACCTGTGTCTAATTACTGGCTGTCTATTAACCTGTGTCTCTGTGCCGTGTGTGTGTGTGTGTGTGTGTGTGTTAGGGTGCATCAGTTGCCCTCACTTTCATAAAATCTGATGCATGTTTGTTTGGGTGTTCCTTTTCACCAATAAAGACATCCTGTAAAATTTTTTGCCCATATTCAAAAGTCTAATGGTGGCACCATGAGGTTCATTTTTTGCCAAAAAACGCTTATTTTATGTTTTCGCGTGAGGTTTGAATCACAATGTTGGACTCCATTTATTGATTTCTTGTGAGCCAGAGATCATGTTAAGAACCTTTGCAAGGGATTGAGAAGCATGAATGTGATTCATAATACATTTGTATTGTTTAAAAGTAGTTGAACAATGATTCAATGAACAGCTAAAACTCAAACTGGGCTTGATAATATATTTAGAATATGTACTAAAAAATGTGTACCTAAGATATTTGGTATACTCTATAAGGTGCCTAGCCTAGTAAACTAGACCCACCCGCCTAGCGGCCAAAAATATTTTTTGCCTGCGAGTGGGTCTAGCCTCGCACCATATAAACAAAACACCCCGGGCATCAAATCGTGCCCGCCAATCACAACGCAAGGTTTTTGTTTGGATTCTTTGGGCGGGCTTTTGCAGGAGTGACGACAAAGCTGCGCGACGCTGGAGAAAGCACAACAGGAAAGATGGCTACGGCTAGTGAACAGCGCTAGTTTGACTCCGCTTTGGAATCAGTTTTAGAAGAATTAGACTTGGAGTTTTTGTTGAAACATGAGCAGGAAGAGGCTCTCCGCTCATTCCTTTTCAAGAAGGACGTTTTCGCTGTTTTGCCGACCGGCTATGGCAAAAGTCTGATCTACCAGCTGATTCCGCTCGTAGCCAAAAGGATGGGCTAGTTTGTGCAGTACGAAGAATTAATAAACAGCTTTGAAACATTACTTTTTGATTGTTTCTTATTTTCCCGTTATTTTAAATTTAAGGGAAATTATTTCACCAAACACCACTAAATAAAAATAAAAACTCTCAAAAACAGTTGAAAAAAATAAGTGTATGTTAAGTATGTGGTACAGACTCCAAACTTGTGGTCATTATCTCCAAGCTTCTTAATATCTAGAACCTGTTTATTAATTAATACGTATTTTGAAAAGTTATTTATTTCAAGGCCTCCCCCACTGCTTTCTGTCGCTCTGACTACGTCACAGTCACTGTTGCGCTGATTGGTCAGAGCGTTGGCCTGTACGCACAGAGACAGTTTGAAAGACAGCGGGTTGTTCCTCCCACATCCTTCGGAAATGTCTATGAGCGAGGCCAGACTAAAGGCCTCTGCATGCTCTTGCGACAAGGCTTTCGCAGATAGCTTTTGGCAGAGAGTTGTAATTTATCGTTGAGCGGGGAGTAATAGGCGTGCGCGATGTTATTCACCGCCACAACGCAAGGGGGCGCGAAGTCGCTAGGAGTAGTTGGTGGGTGTGGTTAGTGGAGTGTTTATCCTCCGGTTACTTACCGTATAATGACTAGAACTTTTTTTTTTTTTATAATGACTAGAACTGGAGTCGTATAGATGTCCGTACTTCCTCAATCAACCGCTCTTCATGCTGCTCCATCTTCGCTCGTGTTTTTAAAAATGCCGGTCGTGAAAACAAACCAAACCGGGAAAGTAGGGAAGCGGAAGTGCGTGTACAGCGGATGTAGAGTGGACCAATCAGAGCCCTCTTGTCTGCGAGGCTTCTGCGGTGGTCACAATTTTTGGGAGGTGCGCGCAGAGCGTCTGTGAAGGTGGGGGGGGGGCTACGCAGACGCCATCTGCGAGGACTGGGTTGTCAGCATAAATTGGCCTTAAATATTCACATTTAGTCTGGCTTGCCAGGCTATAAGGTGCCATAATGTTTCATGAAAAGTGATCGAAATTTTGTCATAAAATAGCAGCTTTTTCCATAACTTTGAGCTCCTGGTGCCACCATTATATTTTGACAAAATTCAAAATATTTCACCCAGTGTGTTTTCTTACCAAAAGGAACAGAAAAACAAAAATGCATCATGATCGGAGGAACTTTTCATTTTTAGGGGGCAACTGATGTATGTGTGTGTGTGTGTGTGTGTCTGCAAAGTAATAAAATCACTGAAAAGTGTCAAAATAAAAGGAACACACCTGTTCTGAAGCCTGCTTCCGATTCCTCTGTTTCCCCCACGTTAAATAATTGTTACAGTGGTAAACAAAAAAAGTGTTAAAAAAAAAACAAGTTTCATATTTTAGATTCTTCAGCGTAGCCAGCGTTTACCCTGAAGACGCTTTGTACACTATTGGCATTATCTTAACCAGCTTCATGAGGTCGTCACCTGGAATGCTGTTCAATGAACAGGTGCCTCGTCAAACGTTAATTAGTGCGATTTCCTGCCTTCTTAACGTGTTTAAGACCAAACAGTAAATAGTAAATAATAAACATACAGTAAACAGCCCCATTCCACAACTGTAGTAATCCATATTATATCAAGAAGCGCTCAGTTAACGTAAACAGAAATGACATCCATCATTACTTTAAGACATGAAGTATAAAAATAAAGAAATTAGAAGGTTTGTCGAAACTTTTGATTGGTACTGTAGTACCAATCAAAATCCTCGGTATCCTGACCGAGTGCACGTCTCACTTTCCCGTCACATGACTGACAATGAAATTCGACTAAATTCTCTTGAGGTCATCAGGTGGTGAAATATTACTCAAAATTTATTTTGCAGTGAATGCTGTTGCTTCTCATTTGATGTCAGCGTGCTTTGTTTCTCTCAAGCGGACAAGAAAAATGAGAGAGAGAGTAAGTTTGTCCATGGAAGAGCATGCAGCCAAGCACAAGTGTGCAGATACTTGACTCTTTCATGAGTATGCAGATGAGGGGCCTTATGTTTAATGGCACAACCAATCATGGCAAGTATGGCGATATAGATATATATTTATATTTTTAGCAAAGTTGCAGGTTTTTCTGCTCCTGTATATTCAACGATCTGATGACACAGTCAAAGCAGCCAGCATACCGAAGGGCACGAACACAGAGAAAAATGCATAATGTGAAAGAAAATCTATTTTATATTAATAATAAAAATAACCTGACTTTACAGATACAGAGATGCCTGTACTGATTCAGTTGTGCACGTCTTCCAACTTTTATCCAAAACATCAGTCAGTACAGCTCTTCCATAAATAAATGCACTGATTTGATGAATTTGTGAATCTTTATATCCATTAGTTTTTTTAGATATGACCAAGCTCCCTTTTGGTTATATTTTATCCCTTTTTTTTTGAGACTGCAAACTATTTCTGTGTGTTTGCTGAAAGTGTTTTGTGTGTTTCCTCACGGCTACGATACGGTGCTCTAAAGATGTAGCCCTTGTTGTCCAGACTGCGGCGGTAGTAACTGGCATTAAACGGCTCTGGATCTTCTTCCCATGTCTCAGCAGCTCTGACACAAACACACACACAAATACACAAGTTTTGAGATTAAATCCCTAAAATGAACTCTCATACTTAACAAAATACACCACCGTTCAAAAGTTTGGGGTCACTTTGAAATGTCCTTATTTTTGAAAGAAAAGCACTGTTCTTTTCAATGAAGATCACTTTAAACTAATCAGAAATCCACTCTATCCATTGCTAATGTGGTAAATGACTATTCTAGCTGCAAATGTCTGGTTTTTGGTGCAATATCTCCATAGGTGTATAGAGGCCCATTTCCAGCAACTCTCACTCCAGTGTTCTAATGGTACAATGTGTTTGCTCATTGCCTCAGAAGGCTAATGGATGATTAGAAAACCCTTGTACAATCATGTTAGCACAGCTGAAAACAGTTGAGCTCTTTAGAGAAGCTATAAAACTGACCTTCCTTTGAGCAGATTGAGTTTCTGGAGCATCACATTTGTGGGGTCGATTAAATGCTCAAAATGGCCAGAAAAATGTCTCGACTATATTTTCTATTCATTTTACAATTTATGGTGGGAAATAAAAGTGTGACTTTTCATGGAAAACACAAAATTGTCTGGGTGACCCCAAACTTTTGAACGGTAGTGTAGCTGCATTTTATTTTCTCAGTGTGGATGAGAAACATGTCAGTCAGTAATTACAATATGCAGTAATTATGTGATGATAACTGACTCACTTATTCGGAAAAATACGAGTGATGCCTCCGTCTGTAGCTGCAAAGACAGCCAAAAATCCATACCTAGAGGACAGGGAAAGAATGCGCGTGCGCGCACACACACACACACACACACACACACACACAAACCGTAAGTCACAGTAAGTGTGGTATTTGGGCTGACTGGCCTCTCAAGTCCTATTAAAAGTGTAGTTGTGTCAGGGGATGGAACTGAATTGCACTAACGTGTTGAGGTCCTTTGTTTTCCACACTTTCTCCACCAGCTGTCTGATAATGCCCGTGTCCAGGATCAGGTTATGCAGCAGGAAGTTGTCACCTTCGTTGGACACACGAAAGACGCATTAAAAGGATAATTAATACCGATGGGTTTTATGCTGCTGAAATATTTCTCACCAAAATGTCTGTTTGATCAGAACTGGGAACGTGTGAAGCAGCAACAACAACAACAACAACATCATTTGAGCCAAATTGCGATTGAATGAATTTGCTACCAACAAAACCGACCACAAAACAGGCAACTAGATTAAAATGGAGAAATCTGTTGTTCTTTGATGCAATCAATCAATCAATCAATTTACGATTAAGTGAGTATTGGGAGTACAGTGGTCCATCTGTATTGTCATTTACCATTAGATATTGCTGAAATATCCAAGAAATTTGTCTGTTGAGAATTTCTTAAAAAAATTACAATGGGTATGTTACAAAAAGGTGCCATTGGAATTCAAGAGACCCAAGCCATTATCTACATCAGGGTTTTTTGTTTTTTTTTTAATTAAAAATTGAGTCTGGAGACCTCCAGAGGTCTGTGAAGCATAGTTAGTGTGCATTATCAAAGTTATATTACATCAAGAAATGAGTGTATGAGCAAAAATATTTACAAGTGCACAAAATCAACCTGAATAAAATAATATTATAGCATATGAACCATCGAATGGTTTAGTGTCGTGTATTTCGCATCAATAAATTGCTGTATTGTCTTGTGACAGTGAGACCAATAATGAGATACACATCACAGTTACGATAAATATTTATTCCTTTCTTTGACGCCGTATGCCATGCGCCAGAAACAACACCATGGCGTTTATTATGGTGTGACTCTGCTGGGTGCCTGGTGGACAGCAGTGAACCAGCGCTTTCACTTTATATCATTACTATATAGTTACGACTGAATATTATCGGACATAAAAACTAACCAATATCGATCCGCAGTAGTTTTACATGATCTAAAGCTAAGGAAAGATGCTCATAATTGCTATACAGTAATTATGTTTACACGAGCGTGCAGAGTAAGAAAACGTTCAGGTAAAAAGCATACAATGCAAAGATATGTTGCCCGCTATAAAAAATAGAGATTTTTTTTCCATCAATGTTTTCCGTAAAACGTGTTAGTAAATAATCCCACATTATTTTTTAAAAAGAAAATTAAAAATAAGCACTGGATAAAAACCCATCTAGCTTATGTACATTAAGATAGAAATTTTGATGTCCAGTGGTCAAGTGTTTATGAAATACATTGCCTTGCACTTACGATCGGGTTTCCAGTGGTGGTCCATGTACGTCATATGGTCGCAAAAGCCAACAAAAATCAGGCTGATGCATGACTTAAATATGTAGCTTCGCTATTACTGACTAGTTGTAGCCTATTAACCATTTTGACTGGTTATGTGAATTGAATAAGTTTAATGAAAACCTCACCAAACAAGTTGGTCTATAAATTATGTCGAAGTGGAATTAATGTGTTCTGTTGGTTGCAATTTCAGGAAACGGAAAACTCTAATTTACATCATAAGCTTAAAGCTAGACAGCCTTTCGATTTCATAAAACCAGTGAAATTTAGTTCCCTCTGAAATTTGGTCATTGTGATGCATGTTTATTTCTGTAATATCTAAAAAAAAAAAAAAAGGCCAAGGAAGTTAAAAATAAATTTACAGTGCCTTGCAAAAGTATTCATCCCCCTTGGTGTTTGTCCTGTTTTGTCGCATTACAAGCTGGAATTAAAATAGAATTTTGGAGGGTTAGCACCATTTGATTTACACAACATGCCGACCACTTTAAAGGTGCACATTGTTGTTTTATTGTGACACAAACAATAATTAAGATGAAAAAACAGAAATCTGGAGTGTGCATAGGTATTCACCCCCTTTCGTATGAAACCCCTAAATAAGAGCTGGTCCAAACAATTCACTTCATAAGTCACATAATTAGTTGATTAAGACCCACCTGTGTGCAATCAAAGTGTCACATGATCTGTCACATGATGTCTGTATAAATCAACCTGTTCTGGAAGGACCCTGACTCTGCAACACTACTAAGCAAGCAACATGAAAACCAAGGAGCCTCCAAACAGGTCAGAGACAAAGTTGTGGAGAAGTATAGATCAGGGTTGGGTTATAAAAAAAATATCCCAAACTTTGAATATCCCAGGGAGCACCATTAAATCCATTATAGCAAAATGGAAAGAATATGGCACCACTACAAACCTGACAAGAGAAGGCCGCCCACCAAAACTCTCAGACCGGGCAAGGAGGGCATTAATCAGAGATGCAACAAAGACACCCAAGATAACACTGAAGGAGGTGCAAAGAGCCACAACGGAGATGGGAGTATCTGTCCATAGGGCCACTTTAAGCCGTACACTCCACAGAGCGGGGCTTTGTGGAAGAGTGACCAGAAAAAAGTCATTGCTTAAAAAAATCACGTTTGGAGTTTGCCCAACAGCATGTGGCAGACTCCCCAAACACATGGGAGAAGATTCTCTGGTCAAATGAGACTAAAATTGATCTTTTTGGCCATTATGGGAAATGCCATGTGTGGCGCAAACCCAACACCCTGAGAACACCATTCCTACAGTGAAGCATGGTGGTGGCAGCATCATACTGTGGGGATATTTTTCATCTACAGGGACAGGAAAGCTGGTCAAGACTAAAAGAAAGATGGATGGCACTAAATACAGGGCAATTCTGGAGGAAAACCTCTTTGAGTCAGCCAGAGGTTTGAGACTGGGACGAAGGTTCACGTTCCAGCAGGACAATGACCCTAAACATACTGCTAAAGCTACACTGGAGTGGTTTAAAGGGAAACATTTAAATGTCTTGGAATGGCCTAATCAAAGCCCAGACCTCAATCCAATTGAGAATCTGTGGCATAACTTGAAGATTGCTGTCCACCAACGCAACCCATCTAACTTGAAGGAGTTGGAGCAGTTTTGCCTTGAGGAATGGGCAAAAATCCCAGTGGCTAGATGTGCTAAGCTCATAGAGACATACCCCAAGAGACTTGCAGCTGGAATTGCAGCAAAAAATGGCTCTACTAAGTATTGACTTAGGGGGGTGCATACTTATGCACACTCCAGATTTTTGTTTTTTCATCTTAATTATTGTTTGTGTCACAATAAAACAACAATTTGCACCTTTAAAGTGGCCGGCATGTTGTGTAAATCAAATGGTGCAAACCCCTCAAAATTCCATTTTAATTCCAGCTTGTAATGCGACAAAACAGGACAAACACCAAGGGGGATGAATACTTTTGCAAGGCACTGTATGCTCAGAGTGCATCTGTAGATTTTATTTTACAGTTAAAGGGGTTCCTGGCTGCCAAACGTTTGAGAAAATCTGATCTAAACAAGTATTTTGTGGATTCAGTCAGTCACTCGATGATCTATTTATTATGAACGTTTGGGTCATTACATCCTGATCATGGTATTCAGTGCTGAAGTAGAATTTCTTCAGAAGCCTCACATTGTTTGGAGTCTGGAGTGACTTTCTCCATCAGAGCGATGAAGTTGTGCAGGAACTCCGTGTTGTTGCTAGAAAGCTCCAGCTCTTTGCAGTATTCCCTAAGAAGCAGACACATTGTTTAACAGTCACAATACACACACTCCTAACTCTAAGACCAACACTTTTAAGGGTAACTGGTGTTACGACTAATCACGCTTAGCAATTACAAGTATGTATTTTGATTTTTAGAAACAAATTTTCTTCAAATGCTTAATCCAAAGACATGGCTACACACGGTATTCACTTGAAGACAACACACCCTGGAACACAATAAACACATGTGCAGGCACAAAAACATGCACCAAAAAAATGCAATGGCTCAGCAAGTGCTGCAACATGCAACAGCCAAACCAAACTCTGAGAATGACGAAACCACACAAAACAATGGCCCTTATTCATCAAAGTTAGGAATCGAAACGTAAAACGTACACGTGTATACAAATTCCACTCACAGTGTCCTTATTCTTCAATTTCTTTCGTCGTCTTTAGTGTTCCTGTATAAATCCTACTCACGTTATCCCACAACCTGACCAATGATTGATTTGCTGTCAAATAATTAAAATCAACATCAGCATCATCGATAAGTACAGCAAGTAGCAGGGGCGTGGCTAGGACCGGGGTATTAGGCTGAAGCCCTGGATATTTCTTCTATAGCCCTGAACCTGTCCTGCCAGCCATAGATGACCTTCCCTTTTGAATTGTGGAGCCATGACATAGGTTAACATTACTAGCACATACTTTCGATGAGTCTGACCATTTGGGTGTTCGAGTCCCATCCTCAGCAACCTCCTTACCTCTGTCTCATTTTGATTCTCACCCAATGCACACACTCACCCTGACTACGTTCCCTGATCCCTCCAGGTTTTCCAAATACTTAATAGGACATAGGAGGTAAAAATTTTGTTGACATTATAGTTACCTTGGTAACCTACATACGTTTTCTGATAATCAATTTCTATCAGGCAGATTAGCCAAGTGACCGTTAACTTTGTTAGCTGGCTAATGTTAGAGCCAACTTTTCTGCTCAGTAAAATCCAACGATTTGTAGAATTAAAAAAGCATACTAGAGCGGCGGCTAAAATTATCGGCAGTCCATAATTATCGACACCTTTTCAGATTTACCAATAAAAAACAAACTATTTTATAAAGGTGAGTTTCAGTTACAGCAGTTATTATTGGTTAATTAATCAACCGGAAGACCCGCCTCACCCTTTGATCTTGTCGTCTGATGACAGCTCGTTACCTGAGATGGAATTTTTTAGCATGATCAGCAACTTGAGGAAAACTCGGACGTTATCATCGCAGGTAAGCATGGTGGAAAGATCATGGACATGTTTTTACTGATCAAATTCAGTGATATTTCATGATCTCCTTGTCGAAACCTACTTTGTTTCTGACTCTTTCATTTGACAGTCGCCATTTTGTATCTAAACACGCGTTTGAGAATCACGTATGGTGTCGATAATAGTGATCACTTTCACTGGTGTCCACCATTATCGACACCCTGTGGAATTAAGTGACATTTACAACTGTTATGGATCGATCTTTGTGTAACATTGTTGAAGTAGATGAAGTACTTTAAAAAAATAAAAGTGTTCTGATTTATAGTAATTTTTTTTCTGATTTATAACAGAATGGAATGTTTATAGAGTATTTGGAATCCGATTGCAATAAATAGAATTAGAGCAGAATTAAATTCCTAGCATGTAAAAAATTACATGCTTGAAATATTCAGATTTTTCTATTCCATTCAGAAAATATATATATTTTTGCAGTTTGTTGTAAATATCTACCACATATTACAATATCAGTAGACATTTTATATTTTGGTTCGAGGAATGACATGCGACCTTTGACCTGGACTTCCATGTGGTTACAGTGTCGATTTCCTGTTGATATTTATTGGTAAACTACAAAACTAGAAATTAATACAAACAACAACGAATGATGAACAAAATGTGATCTATGAAAATCCTTAGAAAGTGGAACAAAAAGATTTTCTGACAGGTTAAACATTATCACTTCATTTGTTTACAAACATTAGAATTACTTCCTCATTTACGTTCAGCACCGACATCCATATATTTATATAAAAGATATTTTGTACTAAATATAAGTCTATGTAAAACAAATTTTAAATAAAAACTATGTTTTGTTAACTTAATACCACATACCGATTATTTTTTATAAATAATCATCTAGATGTCGATAATTGTGGAATGGTGTCGATGACTGTGGACAAAGGTGTCGATAATTGTGAATGGTGTCACATGATCTGATACGCTAAGTAATCGGGAATCAACTCATTTTTTTCCAGTGGAAGTTTGAGTAATTATTCAAGCACAATTTACGTATTGAAAGTCTTTTGCAACGACCAAAAGACCATTAAGGTGTTGATAATTATAGCTGCCGCTCTATACGTTTCCTGCTACATTTGTTGTTTTGTGTATTCACTTAAATTGGGTCTTACCTCTTAGTAGATGTTGACGGTTATCAAAAGGTTTTTTGCTACTTGTTGGAGTGCTAGAGCAGGAACTGAGGGTGGAAACAGTTAGTACTTCGTTACAGGGAGAGCGGTAATCTCGTTTTACATTTCAAGGTTGAAATGGGAAAACCAGCCTTTTCCTCATATTGGTCAGTTGTGTTTAAAATGAAGCCAACCAAAAGTTGACCAAAAATGTTCGTCAATGAGCCCTTTTTTCACGACTGAAATGTGATGACGACGTGACCTAGATGAGTGTAATGTTATTCAGTCAGTGCCTGTTGGAACAACTAGCTGTTTTACCTCATGCTAACCTGGCTAGGTTAGCTATTATATTTTTGATATACATTTTGCGCATGTTTAATGAGATGAGTTTGAACAGACTTGTAAATGTAAATATTGTTTACCCATCCTTGTATTTGTTAGGTTTTTATATATATTTTAAGCATGTTTAATCTGATGGTTTTGACTTAACTAAAAATTGAAAATATTAATTTGAGCCTTTGATAAAATTAGAAATAAATCAAAAAGGCTATATAACAAGTGGAACCATTGTCATTGTTTACTCTATGTGATAATAACCGTCTTTGTAGCTTTGCAGATGAACTTATGTAGTAATATTGAATATTGACGAGCTACACGACTGCCTTTCTCTTCTCCAAGAGGTGGCCAGAGTATGACCCCAGGGTGGGCATGTAGACAACATGTGGGCTAAGCCCCTGTCCTCAGTACACTCGAGACACACCCATGGTAAGTAGGCTGTAGTAAGCAGATTAGTATAAGTAGTGAGGGTGCAATCCTCAGGCTTCCACACAATACGATTTCGATCCTTAAGGCAACAATTTGATGTTTCACAATATCACTGAATCTGTTACGATAAGATACAATTTGATTTTGAAGCCTCTGACCAACTTTGTTCTGACTCTGCGGTAGGCCTACTGTTAATAGGCATATCAGGTGAAAATTCAAATTCAATCCAAATTGTTTGAAACTGTACTCAATTCAGAATTGAATGCAGAACAACATACGTTTTACAGAATTAAAATAAGTTTATCCGTTCTTGAGATATTACAAATCAAAGATTGAAAAAAATGGCTTAACTTTTAGAAAGCTGCAGTAATATTCTGTATGAGGATCACATGGTCAAAAATGGGCCTCGTTAACGAATGAGATCAAATGTTTTTTCTTAATAACTTTTCTATTTTTCAAGATACTTGCATGGAAATTGGCAGGCATATAGATAGTTGTATACTGAATACAAAGTTTGAAAAATTAGTAAAAAACAATTATGCAAATTTGTATTTGATTCGTATTAATTATGCAAATTAAGTAAAAATGTTAAATCTGTATACTCAATAAAAAAAGTAATAAAAGATCATTTCTAATACCCTCTTTGTGCTCTGTAGGCCTTTGTATTTCTCAACAGTAGGGCCTAATAGTGTTTATATTAAAGAATATAAATGATAATATTCACAGCTTTCAAGGCGAACCTCGAAAAAACTGTGGGAGCCACATCCAATAAACAATTCCAATTAATTGAAGTGAAATTGACACTCGCATTTCTGATTTCCGGGTTTTTAAAATCTCATTCCGACCACAAAGATCTCAATATTTTTCATCAAAACAACTGCAGTTATATTCTAAAATAGTTCTTTATTTACATGAATCAGTTTGATTTGGAAAAATAAGTAGGTAAAGCTATGAAAACTCACTTCAAAGTCTCCCGTGAATCAGAATATCAAAACTAGCTGATGGAAAATTTTGCTGAATACTTCATCAGAAATAGTGAGAGCGAGAGAAGATCCCTATAAAAGTTATCTGATTGATATTCATGAGTAATCCAGTCAGAAACTGATCAGAAGAGAGAGAGAGAGAGAGAGAGAGAGAGAGAGAGAGCCTGACCGCTTTCCTGTAACTCAAAAAGCGCCGGCAGTTTCCCGACGTCACGTGAGCAGAGAGTGGACTCTGTTGTACCAACTTCAACTTGCTGTTACTCCCAAAGTACTGAACAGATCTTAATGAGATACATTTCTTTGGAAAGCAGAAATTATAAGCTTTTTAATGACAGTATTCACAACGGAAAATATTCAAGAGTTAAGCAATGATAGATTTGGAAACTAAGATATGCGTCTGCATGCACAATTTTCACAGCACGGCCAATGAGCTTCTGGTATACCTACTGTTAACTCGCGAATGCTGATTTATTTTAAGTATGGGAAAAATGATGACTTATGAAGAATGAAGAATTATTTTAAGTATCACTGTTATGGGCAAATCACCTTGCAAGCCTATTTACACATCAGCTGAAAAAACATGAATTGTTTTCACACAGCAATTGTCTGTCCTTTTTCAGTAATTAGAATTGAAAATGATCCATTAGTAACAATAAAACTAGAAAATAACTTTGATCATCACAATTGCACACATGGAACTTCAGACTTAGATATACATACAGTATCCCCATGATTATCCCCCCCATAAATAATAGTAAAAAGGGTTAGAAATAAATGCACCATTTGGTGAAGTCGCTTCATCTCACACTGAAAAAATGAGAAAAATTCAACCTTTAATTGAAATACATTTATTCAGAGAACAACAAATTCCTCATTAAGAAATATTTTTAACAAAACCACATGTGCCACTATTAATATATATATATATATATATATATATATATATATATATATATATATATATATATATATATATATTAAATTAAATGTTGGATTTTTCTCATTTTTTCAGTGTGAGATGAAGCGACTTCACCAAAAAGTGGATTGGTTTTCTAACCTTTTTTACTCATCTTTACAAGGGGTGCCACAGACCACGAGTTGGCATAGTGGTTAGCGTGTCCAACTCATGGTTGGGTCATACCAAAAACCATCATAAAAATGGTACCTACTGCCATCTGGGAAGGCACGCTGTAATACAGATGCAAGTGGGGAGTCAAACTCTTGCGGTTATCAGAGAACTAGCCCCCCGCTGTAACCCGAGCTGTATAGGCAAGAGGCCGAGAGCTATCAAAACAGAGATCAGCGCCGTGCCCATCCATCCATTATCTGTAGCTGCTTATCTTGTGCAGGGTTGCGGGCAAGCTGGAGCCTATCCCAGCTGACTATGGGTGAGAGGCGGGGTACACCCTGGACAAGTCGCCAGGTTATCGCAGGGCTGATACATAGAGACAAGCAACCATTCACACTCACATTCACACCTACGGTCAATTTAGAGTCACCAGTTAACCTAACCTGCATGTCTCTGGACTGTGGGGGAAACCGGAGCACCCGGAAGAAACCCACGCGGACACGGGGAGAACATGCAAACTCCACACAGAAAGGTCCTTGTCAGCCACTGGGCTCAAACCCAGAACCTTCTTGCTGTGAGGCGACAGTGCTAACCACTACACCACCGTGCCGCCAGCGCCGCACCCATACACCTTAAAGAGTTGGTTAGTACTGGGACAGGAGACTGCCTGGGAAGACCAGATTCTGGCGTGAGAGGGACTTTGACTTGACTGGACTTGACAAGGGGTGCCAATAATCATGGAGGGCACTGTAGCTAATGTGGTTAATGTCAATATGCAATTTGTAAATGTGAAAGTGATTGAGCAGACGTGCATCTTCATCAATTCATGAGTCTTTCATTTTGGTAATAGTGTACGAGACACACCACGAAGCACTGACCAGGACACAAGACTAAAGTGGGTCCGAATGCAAATGTATTCATTTGGTAGTCTGATGTTCAGTGCTTGATTCATTTCTTTCAGTGTTCTCGTTATATGAACAGAATGGAAACTTTGTTCACCTACAGCATATTTAATGAAATCTTTTGACTTCAGTTAAACCTAATAGAGTTTGAGCTCTAAAATGGAGAAAAAGCTAGCAGTATATCGTTTGCCTAACTATCTGCAGGCGCAGTTGGAAAAACAGTTCCCATATTTATGACAAAATCACCTCTAATTCAGTATAGCCTGCGGAAAGATTTCATTTTACTGATTCGTTTTTGTAACACCTGCTAAAATGGATGGTACACTACCGTTCAAAAGTTTGGGGTCACCCAGACAATTTTGTGTTTTCCATGAAAAGTCACACTTTTATTTCCCACCATAAGTTGTAAAATGAATAGAAAATATAGTCGAGACATTTTTCTGGCCATTTTGAGCATTTAATCGACCCCACAAATGTGATGCTCCAGAAACTCAATCTGCTCAAAGGAAGGTCAGTTTTATAGCTTCTCTAAAGAGCTCAACTGTTTTCAGCTGTGCTAACATGATTGTACAAGGGTTTTCTAATCATCCATTAGCCTTCTGAGGCAATGAGCAAACACATTGTACCATTAGAACACTGGAGTGAGAGTTGCTGGAAATGGGCCTCTATACACCTATGGAGATATTGCACCAAAAACCAGACATTTGCAGCTAGAATAGTCATTTACCACATTAGCAATGTATAGAGTGGATTTCTGATTAGTTTAAAGTGATCTTCATTGAAAAGAACAGTGCTTTTCTTTCAAAAATAAGGACATTTCAAAGTGACCCCAAACTTTTGAACGGTAGTGTATGATGCATGTAAATTCGTTGTACAGCAAGGATAAACTGGTGTGCGTCTAATGCGTATGACAGAAATCGAGGACTACTGGGCAGGAGCTTGATCCCATGTGGTTAAACTTGATTCGTCAACGGCATTCAAATCAACACTCGTGTTGATGTTGTACAACAGTTTCCTGAGTCAGATGCAGATTTGTTCATTTTGTGCATCTAAATCTGTGCTTGTTTCTACACAACTTTTGATGAATAAATTGCCATTGTCTTTTCCATGCCATGAAGAAACAGAAAGGTAGTTGAAGTTGTAGGAACATTAGGATTACAGGACCAGGGGAAAGTAAGTGCTTATATAGTTATTTAATTATCATCCCAACACTTAAGAAAGAGAGAGAGAGAGAGAGAGAGAGAGACTACACAGAATAAGAAACAAAGCAATACACACCTGAAACACAATGTATACACACACACGCACACACGCACACACTTTGAATGATGACCGCGACTATTGGCTACTAGACACCTCAAGGACACAAAGAAGATGGTGTATGTTCGTTTACAGATAAAACATGGACAGATCAATCAAGGTGGGCTCAAGCAATTACGCAGCACTACCTTGGGGCTATCAACACATGTCCCTCTGACTCAAAAGTGTGTGGCAGCAGGGATTCAAAATCTGCAACAGAAAGGGGGCAAGATTATCGAGGGAAGCGGCGAGCTCAGTGAGCAGGGAGGAAAGTCTGGGAGAGAGAAAAAAACAGCAGCTGCTCTTCAACGGGTGCAGGGACGCAGTGGAGGGACGTTACCATAGCAACACCGAGGACTCACGGGGGAAAGACCAGGGTTAGCCAATATGGTGCCTCGAGATAGAGTCCTTTCACTGGCCGTCAAAGAACACGCTACAATCTCGCAGGCAAACTTTTGTGCGTTTTGTAGTGAACGCTGAAGCGCAAATTGCGTGCCAATCTCTAGTTTGATTGCTGATGCTTTCGCATGTCGGAGAACTGGCTCAAACCTTCACCGCCGAATGAAACGAGGTCTCCGACACAGTGCCCACAAAATGGGGGAGTGTTTAATTTCTGTTCTTTGTAAACAGGCATCAACATGGCCAACTATTTTGCAGGAAGGTGGGTGAGGCAAGGGGTCCTGATGGAGGTGTTCACTCCTCAGACTGGCACGGTGGACCGAGATTGTAAGGGACACGATCGACGGATGTGCACTGCATCGCGAAAGGCGAGAAACAGGGCAACACATTCCTCCTGAACAACTCAATATCAACATTAAACGTTCTCTGTCTTGCAAAGAAAAGGTGGAGGCATTTAAGCAAGTGAAATACCCTACAAGCTGCAAATGTGCTGTTTAATCTCATGTTAGCTGTCACTACAGTAGTGCCCAGGTAGTATCCCAACCACAATGCCATGCACATCCAGATCGGACTTTCTGAGAAAGTAGGTGATCCGTTGCCATGGCAGTCTGAGGGGTGATAAAGGGGCAAAGGAGTCAAGCTGATGGAAACACGGGGGGGTGGGGAGTGGAGGTGGGGGTGAGGGGAGGTGTTACAGTAGGACGACAAACGAATCAGGAGTTATTACGCTCCACCACCAAGGCGAGACGAGAGGACTTGAAGGAAAACCTGCTTTCATTTACTACGACTGAAAGTAACATCAGTCACTACTTTAAACACTACATTAAATAGAAAGGTGTCGAAACTCATGAATAAACTTGTTCAAAAGCTAAAAAGGTCTTTTCTAATTATAGGTCTTAAAACATTACTGCTGTCGATTAAAAGTTAAAACCCTAGCTCAATTTAAAAAGCCATACGTTTCATATTTTCACTTTTCCGTGATATTTACCTTGATGTGACATGTGCAATGTACAGTGGATATAAAAAAAAGTATACACACCCTGTTAAAATGATTTTTTTTTATATCAGAAAAACCTGAGACCATGATAAATAATTTCAAAACTTTTCCCACCTTTAATGTGACCTACAACCTGTACGATTCAATTGAAAAACAAACAAATCGGTTAGGGGGAAAAACATAAAAAATAAAAAACGTACAATAAGCTGGTTGCATAAGTGTGCACGCCCTTAAACTAAGGGCCCGTTTACACGAGGACGCTGTCGGGTAAAAATGACTAAATATTTTATCAGAAGTGCCTTTCGTCTACACGGGGACGGCATTTCCGAGGCTGAAAAACGGAAAAAATTGAAAACGCCTTCCAGAGTGGATAAGTTAAAAACAGCCCCCGTTGCATATCCGTCTAAACTACCCAATACGCGAAACTCTGCTCGGATCTGCTCACGTCGGGTACGCGTTTACGTCATACATATGTCATATACTGTACATGCCAGCCTGGGAAGTAAGAAAGTAAGTAAAAAAGTAAGAGCATGTCTGATTACATCGATCCAACGGACCTTCAAGCTGCTCTGGCAGCTTTAATAAACGTCCAGGAGTCCTTCGAACATCTATACCGAATCTGCACATATACCATTAATGAACAGAGGCGGGTATAGTATGCTCTTACTTTTTTACTTACTTTCTTACTTACCATAGCCAGAGTAGTCAAAGTTTTCGCGGCGCAGATGTGCAGATCAGACAAGACGGAAGACGTTGCGCATGCGTGCAGACATAGCGGAGGTCTTTCACAGCACCACCTAGCCGCCTGGCATGCACATCCAATTGGATTCCACACATTTATGTGTCACCGTATAGACGCAGATTTCCTCCTTGAAAACGGTCGTGTAAACGCGGAAAAAAGTGAGAATGAAAACGGACTTTTGCGTTTTTGTTTCAGACCGTCCCCGTGTAAAGTGGGCCTTAATACTCTGTTGAAGCACCTTTTGATTTAATTACAGCATTCAGTCTTTTTGGGTTCACACCTACCATCAATTAAAATGACTCTGATTAACCCCAAATAAAGTTCAGACATTTACTCCGTTGCATCCTCCAGCAAAAGCCAGCGTTCACAGAGAGCTTACAAAGCATCAAAGGGATCTCATTGTTGAAAGGTATCAGTCAGGAGAAGGGGACAAAAAAAAAATTCCATGGCATTAGATATACCATGCAGCACAGTGAAGACAGTCATCAAGAAGTGGAGAAAATATGGGACAACAGTGACATTACCGAGAACTGGACGTCCCTCCAAAATTGATGAAAAGACAAGATGAAAACTGGTCAGGGAGGCTGCCGAGAGGCCGACAGCAACACTGAAGGAGCTGCAGGAATTTCTGGCAAGTACTGGTTGTGTACTACATGTGACAACAATCTCCCGTATTCTCCATCTGTCTGGACGATGAGGCAGGGTCGCAAGACAGAAGCTTTTTCTTACAAAGGCCCGGGTAAATTTTGCAAAAAAAAAAAAATCAACTCTCCCAAAAGCATGTGGGAAAATGTATTATGGTCTGATGAAACCAAGGTTGAGCTTTTTGGCCACAATTCCAAAAGATATGTTTGGCGCAAAAACAACACTGCGCATCACCAAAAGAACACCATACCCACGGTGAAGCATGGTGGTGGCAGCATCATGTTTTGGGGTTGTTTTTCTTCAGCTGGAACAGGGGCTTTAGTCAAGGTGGAGGGAATTATGAACAGTTCTAAATACCAGTCAATTTTGGCCCAAAACCTTCAGGTGTCTGCTAGAAAGCTGAAGATGAAGAGGAATTTCATCTTTCAGCATGACAACGACCCCAAAAAAGTTTTGAAATGGCCCAGCCAGAGCCCAGACCTAAATCCAATCGAAAATCAGTGGGGTGACCTGAAGAGGGCTGTGCACAAGAGATGCCCTCGCGATCTGACAGATTTGGAGCACTTTTACAAGGAAGAGTGAGCAAATATCGCCAAGTCTAGATGTGGCAGGCTGATAGACTCCGACCCAAAAAGACTGAATGCTGTAATTAAATCAAAAGGTGCTTCAGCAAAGTATTAGTTTAAGGGTGTGCACACTTATGCAACCAGCTTATTCCCCCCCAACAGATTTGTTTGTTTTTCAATTGAATTGTACAGGTTATAGGTCATATTAAAGGTGGGAAAAGTTTTGAAATGATTTATCGTGGTCTCATTTTTTATATCAGAAAAACCTATCATTTTAACGGGGTGTGTACACTTTTTACATCCACTGTATGTCTCAAAGATGTTGCAATGATGTTGATTGATAATTGGAAAGACTTCCACACAACTTTTATGCCATCTGCTACTTTTCACCATCCTGGAGTAAAAGAACAACACGGCCTCATGCCCTTCTGTTCTACAGATATGAAACCAAAATTCCTCCTCCATGCTGTCAAATTTGGAGCCAGGGTTTATACAGTGGGGACAAGAGTTGAAATCAGGTACACCTACTTATTTGGTAGGTAGGCCCGCCCCATTCTCCCAATAGATGACTTGCAACCACGTGATCAAAATGTGCTCCGTCGTGAGCGTCCACCATGATGGTGGATATACAAAGCAACTCAGATGGCAGCCACTGAAAGCATGTCTGTAAACAATGCTGAATTTTCTCAGTATTACCCCGATTTGAACAGTCGAGCGACAATTCAATCCAAAGAGTAGATAGATATGTGTGGTTTTGACCCATATTATTTAAAAAAGTCAGACTTTTATGAAGATAAGACGCTTTTACCAACCATCAAGTACCCAGATATCACATTCTATCTGGTTTGGCTGCCGAAGAATCAAGTCCGACCTTGGACGAAACATGGCCCATGTTCTGAGTGGGTGCCCAGTCTGGATTGTTTCTATCATATAATTTTGCCGGCGCTCCTAGAAGCGAAATGGTAATACACGTGTTAAAATTATAACAACGACAGAGTGAACCACGACAAGAGAACGCTCATTTTATAGCAAAATTCTAGCAACACGAAATAAAATTCTTCCATGATATTATCGAGAGAGCTTTTGAATCTAACCTGAGATAAAATGATTACGGCACACACAAGCTGTTTTGGTTGTAGCCTCTGTTAGATCAGCCCTGCTGATGTTGTTCAGCCATGATCGTCTCTTCTCTGTACTAAGCCTCAGAGTTTTCTCGCCCTCTTTCCGAATCACGGACGAAATTCTAAAAAATCGGAACGTGCCACGGTCACGAGTACTGTTGTGACCACAACCATATACAGCACAAAGATATGACATAGCTAAAAGAACGCTTAAAGCAGTGGAAAAACAAAGAGAGTTGCGCATGTGTGACTATGTTTTGTATGGAATGTCGCTTGACCCTGCATTTGTATCTCCACCAACATGGCCAACATCCGGGTTTCTATTTTGCATTAACGTTGCTTGCAAGTCGAGGATACCAAGGTCCAGTATGTCGCCGAGGCTGTCAGTCACTTGATTCCTAAATGTATCCACACCTTCTTACGATGATATAATCGAATAACTTTCACACACACATCACATCACATTATCTCTAGCCGCTTTATCCTTCTACAGGGTCGCAGGCAAGCTGGAGCCTATCCCAGCTGACTACGGGCGAAAGGCGGGGTACACCCTGGACAAGTCGCCAGGTCATCACAGGGCTGACACATAGACACAGACAACCATTCACACTCACATTCACACCTACGGTCAATTTAGAGTCACCAGTTAACCTAACCTGCATGTCTTTGGACTGTGGGGGAAACCGGAGCACCCGGAGGAAACCCACGCGGACACGGGGAGAACATGCAAACTCCACACAGAAAGGCCCTCGCCGGCCCCGGGGCTCGAACCCAGGACCTTCTTGCTGTGAGGCGACAGCGCTAACCACTACACCACCGTGCCGCCTCGAATAACTTTTTAAAAACTAATTTCTGGGGGAAAATTAGAAAAAAAATGTGCAGATATAAGCAAAGGGAAAATTAACTGTTCAAATTAAACACTGTGGATGGTAAGACAGTTTAGAAGACACGGAAAATACGCTGTTTTGTCATCGAAATACATGGTCATGGGTGGAGCTACATATTATACTGCAGCCAGCCAGCAGGGGCGCTAGACCTGTAGTTATTTCACTTTTTAGAGACATTACGCTGTCTATGTATTTAAAGGAGACATATTATGAAAAACTCACTTTTTCACTCATCTCATCTCATTATCTCTAGCCGCTTTATCCTGTTCTACAGGGTCGCAGGCAAGCTGGAGCCTATCCCAGCTGACTACGGGCGAAAGGCAGGGTACACCCTGGACAAGTCACCAGGTCATCACAGGGCTGACACATAGACACAGACAACCATTCACACTCACATTCACACCTACGGTCAATTTAGAGTCATCAATTAACCTAACCTGCATGTCTTTGGACTGTGGGGGAAACCGGAGCACCCGGAGGAAACCCACACGGACACGGGGAGAACATGCAAACTCCGCACAGAAAGGCCCTCGTCGGCCACAGGGCTCGAACCTGGACCTTCTTGCTTTGAGGTGACAGCACTAACCACTACACCACCGTGCTGCCCACTTTGAACATCAGAACGGGAAAATTTGTCATCTCAAAGTGTGACTTTCCCTGTGGCATGGGTGTTGGTTTGAGCCAGATGGACTGGTTTGAGTATTTCAGAAACTGCTGATCTCCTGGGGTTTTCACACACACAACAGTCTCTAGGGTTTACACAGAATGGTGCGAAAAACAAAAACCACTGAGTGAGCGACAGTTCTGTGGGTGGAAACGCCTTGTAGATAAGAGAGTTCAGAGGAAAACGGTCAAATTGGTCTGAGCTGCCAGGAAGGATATAGCAACTCTTTACAACCGTGCTGAGCAGAAAAGCATCTCAGCATGCAACAGCAGAAGGCCACACTGGGTTCCACTCCTGCCAGCCAAGAACAGGAATCTTAGAATCAAGAACAAGTTCCTATTAAAGTGGCCGGTGAGTGTACATTTTGGTCTCTAGAGTGAACCCCAAGCCACGAACTCTGAAATAAGACAACTCAGTCTCTCTCTTTTGGGCTCAACAAGCCGTTCAGATTTAGCTCCCCTTTCTCAGTAGAATTATGACGCCCCTTCATCTGAGGCCCTGTCCACACGGCAACGGATTCAGGTGAATCTGATAAAATTGTTTATTGTTTCGGCCTGGCGTCCACACAGCACCGGCGTTTTGGGTGCCCCAAAACGAAATCTTTTGAGAACGGGTTCCAGAGTGGAAAAATCTGGCAACGGCCCCGTTGCGAAGTCGTCTGGATGAGTAGAACGGATTTGTTTACGATGATGTCACAACCACATGACTGTCAGTGCTTCACGCCGGGTAGAAGTGTAACGAACTCGATGCGAGTTGTCAACAAATCCTATAACTTGGTTCATGAAACGTGCTTACAAAATATTTTCACTGTGAATATTTATTGTGTAATGGTGCAAAGAGAGAGAGAGAGAGAGAGAGAGAGAGAGAGAGAATAGCCCTTAGGGCAGAGTCTTTAGTCCAAACACTGCGGAAGCAGTACCAAACTGCGCACCACCCGTGCACTTTCCAAAAACAATCCCGCCAGCAAAAATAGGAAAAAAAAAGGAGCGATCTCACCTCTTCAGATGTTGGTTTAAGTCCGACAATACATTCCTCAAAAAGGGCATAGAAGAACAAAGTAATCCATCAACGTGTAGCATTCAATTTATTCCGGACCATTAAAGAAGTCTGGAGGATATCAGAATGTTGGCGTACTGGCTTCCATCTACCCCCATTCATTCCTCTTTCCACGTCTTTCGTTTTACGCTACTGATTAATAATCAAAACTTTATGTGGCTAATGCTACAGAAGAAGGGGTTTATGCGCATGCGTCTACTTCTTCTATTGTTCTGGTGTCTCCGATGGGACCGTCTTACAGCGCACGTAGAGATGTGGCATGTGTATTGCATTGTTTTCAGCAAGCGCTGCGTTGCCATATGGACCTGAAATTTTACTGATCCGTTGCCCATGTGGACGCGATATTTAAAAAAAAAATCTCGTTGCCGTTGGCATGTGGATGTAGCCTGAGTATCTCCACTCATGGCTTGAGAACTCCTCATGAATATTCATTCACAAAGGCAAAGTGCTACCTGATTGGCTGGTAGAAGAGGGGGTGTGGGGCGAGCAGTGGCTCATTATCATTTAAAGGAACAGGCTCTCAAATCAGCTGTCTTGAACACTGCTGTTTAGGCAGAGTGAGAAGGGAGCTGTGGTGCTTTATCCTTGTGGTATTTAGACCAAAGAATGTCACAGACATTTCATTAAGATCTCAGGAACTCGTGTCAACCTGTGGAAAAGGGGTATAATGCAGTCATTGTTTAAACTCATCAGTGCTCTAAGACAATATCTAATCTTGGTGATCATTTAAAGGAGAACTGAAGTCATTTTTAAACTTGCTTTATTTCTTCATTAATGTGGTATTCAATTATGTTTTCGGTTTGAGTAACCTTATATTGTGACTCGTATTGGCAACTAATTGCAATTAAATATTATACTTATCAGCCTATTCGGTTTTTAGCCATGTTGAATTTAGTTTGTTTTGTTTCCACGGCAGGCGTTGCTTATCTGCGCGATCTTCACGAGACTTGTGCGAGACTTCGAAACGTGAAGTGTCAGCCAGGTGCCAGTGCCACCATTTTGAAAACTGTTTTCCAAACGAAATATTGCACAAAAACGAGTGTAAATGACGATTACTGCCTACTTTTTTCAAACTTTCCTGATCGCTCTCAAAACAAACAAAACTTCCGGCTTGATTACGTCAGCATTCGAAGGAGGGCGCGTGCGTCTTTTGACAACGTTGGCAGATGTCAGTCACTTTGATTTCCGCTATACATTTTACTTCCGTCCTACGATGTCTCGCACAGGTCTCAGGGAATCTCGTTTACGGCCATTGCTTTGACATATGGACTGATATATTACATAGCATATTTCAAACACTCATAACTTGCTATAGCAGCGACAAAATAGCGATCAAAAATGCATTCTGATATTTAATAAAATGAGAGAAATAGAATTTTGATAATAAAAAAAAATTGCCTTCAGTTCTCCTTTAATAAATCTCTTTTAACCACTCTGTGATTCCCTGTGATACACAGAGTCACCTCACGCACCTTTCCTCTTTGGATTAACTGACATAACCTACTTTTCCAGGGTGTTGTTTAGCCACTAACACGTGACTGACTACAAATACCAACTTGTCTAAAGGTATAAAAAGCAGAATATTAAGAATGTGCGTTAGCAATGACCCGAAACAATGCTGTATCAAAGTCTTCCCAGTTAGCATGCGACATCTGTGAGACATAATTTGATGGTTGGCGAGATGTGCGTGTGTTATCTGGCATATACTTTACCTGAACTATGCAGTATCAGAATACGGGACACTGTCGTAGGTTTACAATTCCGACTTGTCTGATCAGCGGATCATAAGGAATACTGTCCAACAGTACAACACTTGAGGAACGTTAAAACGAGAATCGACGAGAATCCAGTCAGGAAATAAAATAGACAGTTTCACCTATTCTTACTGCTTTTCTACTTGAACAAAGGGATTGTAAAATTCAGGGGGAAATAACACAGAAAAGAATAGAGAGAGACAGAAAGAGGAAGACAATTTCCCAGGGGGTGGTGAAATCCAACTTTTTTTGGTGATATGTGCAGAACATTTTATTTATTTATTTATTTATTTATTTATTGATCGATCAGGATGCAAGTGATAGAGATCTGAATATGGTTTAGCCATAGAGAGAGAGAGTGAAGAAGGATTGAAAGAGTGAACAAGAGGAGAGAGAGAGAGAGAGATAGAGAGAGAGAGATGTGTGCGTGCTGCAGCAGGAGGGTGGGTGAGTGGAAAGTGAGGTAGAAGAAGAGGAAGAGGAAGAGTTGAGTCTTGAAGGCAAGGCCAGCAGGGGAACAGAGGAGGCAAGCAGGCTGGAACAGGTGAAGGTGGGTGTCAGCAGGGGGGTAGGGGGGTGGGGGGTGAGGACAAGAGAACAAGGGGATGAGGGTACAGGGGAATAAGGGAGGAGGATGTGGACCAATATGGAGTATACTTGCCCGTGGTGTCTTTTACTGTGTGGATCCGTCAGAGAAGGAGTGAGCAAGAAAAGAAACAGGGGGAATTGGGTAGGAGAGGAGGGGGGAGGATCACAGACAATATTTTATTCAATTACTGTTTGAATAAAAATATTGTTTTTTTAAGAAGAAGGAAAATCAAGTGAGTCAAAAAGAAATGAACATGGAACTGAACCAAAAAAAAAAAAAAGATAAAAAGAGCAAACGTCAAACCCCGGAAAACAACATGGCCGAGATTTACACAAAGACATTTCAAAACACTGCCACAGTCATGACTGATGTAACATAAAAAAAAAAAACAACAAAAAAAAACGTACAAGTATATGCTGAAGGAGAGGAGCAACTGGGTCGAGAGAAAGAGAGAGAGAGAGAGAAAGAAAGGTGAGAGAGAGACCCACAAAAAAAATCTCCATCTCCAAGCACTGAACAAATGCCCGTCATGGAGCATTATGTTTTCTTGCATAAATGATTCCAAAGCTGATCACAGAAAACACACTACAGTCAGCATTCCCAGAAATCATAAAATCAACTGAAGAAGAAAAAAAAAAACGCACACACACACAAAAATGGACATCAGGGGAAGTGAAAAGTGTCTTTTCACACATCCCATACAAACAATATAAAGTGGTTGAAATGCTTCAGAATCATCATCATGAGAGAGAAGAGGCGAGAGCAAAAGAAAAATAATGGTCACCATTATTTTCAACTTAACATAGTAACACAATAAAACCCACAGCTTTCACCTTTCTGTCAGTTTTTTGGCAAGGGGTTTTTCTTTTCAACCCTGCGGGGAAAGAAAAATCCCCTCAGTACAGAACAGCATGAGGACAGGGGGGGAAAGGGGGGAGGGAGGGGGGGAGTATGAGAAAGGGGGGGAGGGAGGGACGACAGAAGAATAGTTCCATTCTTTTTTGTCCCACCCCAGTGTCTATGGAGAGGAAGAGAGGAAAGCAGACAGTCCTTGGACACTTGACAGAATCCACGTTTGGGCTGGTGGTGCCGATGCTGCTAGAGGTCACCTGGTTGGGGGTTGGGTTAGGAGGGTTAAGAGTAAAGAAGGGAGCCGGGAGGAGTCACCTGAAGGAGAGGGAAAGACAGACTCAGGGCTGTCTAGGTCTTTTTAATACTTACACTGGACTTGCAGGATCTGATCACTGAGGTTGGCCCTGATGTGGTTCTCGCTGTATGTGGGCAGCACCAAACCCAGACTGCACAACAGAGAACACAGTGGGATAAAGACGGACTTTACAAACCACAATTATCACCTTGTGCTCACTATTTCAACACAATATACAGTACCAGTCAAAAGTTTGGACACCCCTACTCGTTCAGAGGTTTTTCTGCATTTTGACTATCTTCTACACTGTAGAACAATACTGAGGACATCAAAACTATGAAATAACTTCTGGAACATGCGGTAAACAAAAACAAAATACATTTCATATACGTAGCCAGCGTTTACTTTGATGACGCTTTGCACACTATTGGCATTATCTTAACCAGCTTCATGAGGGAGTCACCTGGAATGCCTCAGGTGCCTTGTCAAAAGTTAATTAGTGCAATTTCTTGCCTTCTTAATGCGTTTGAGATCAAACAGTAAATAGTACAGTAAATAATAAACATACAGTAAATAGTCCTATTCAACACCACAACTGTAGTAATCCATATTATATCAAGAAGTAAAAAGTAAGTAAAAAGAAACGACATCCATCATTACTTTAAGACATGAAGCGACTTTTAATTCATAAAAATAAAGAAAGGACACTGAGTTAGAAGGCATGTGCAAACTTTTGTGTGGTACTGTAGCTTATCATGATTAGCATGATATTAGCAATACATGTAGAGACATATACTGTATTCACAAAACACGTTCGCTGCCTGGGGACTGCCCTGAGGCCAGCTGCGTGTGTGTGTGTGTGTGTGTGTGTGTGTGTGTGTGTGTGTGTGTGTGTGTGTGTGTGTAATGCTAATGTGACTACAATATTTATATTTTAGACCACTAATGTTTCCACTTTTATGTACCTTTGTAACAGGTAGGATTAAAATAATAAAAATTAAAATTAAAAGGGCGTGTTCTCAAAATTGGGCCTTAGACAAGCATACGCGCCAAACACGCTGAACTGCAAAACATTACATCTTATTGAGTGAAAATGATCTTGAATATAGTGACATGAATCTACTACACTGTCAGAAATAGGGGTACAATAGGACTCCATTTCTGTCACCCGAGGTCCGATCTACACTAATGTACCCCCAAGGGCTCATTATTGGACCTCAAGGTACTGTATCTACAGTGGTGCTTGAAAGATTGTGAGCCCTTTATACGTAATTTTCTAGATTTCTGCATAAATATAACCTAAAACATCATCAGATTTTCACACAAGTCCTAAAAGTAGATAAAGAGAACCCAGTTACACAAATGAGACAACCATATTCTACTTGGTCATTTATTTGTTGAGGAAAATGATCCAATATTACATATCTGTGAGTGGCAAAAGTATGTGAACCTCTAGGATTAGCAGTTAATTTGAAGGTGAAATTAGAGTCAGGTGTTTTCAATCAATGGGATGACAATCAGGTGTGAGTGGGCACCCTGTTTTATTTAAAGGACATGAGACATGGATTTTTTTCTGGGTATAATTATGTATAAAGGACATAAGAAATGCCATCTAAATCACTGCAGGGCGTCAAAAATGTGAAAATCAGCACATTATTCAACTTTTTTATACATCAGCGTAAAACAATGATTCGTTAATTAGCTAGGTGGTCACGTGACCCGTGACGTCACAAAAACTTTCCAAGGAGCCAGCGCTTGGGAATCTAATGTAAACAGGTTACCGAAATGGACACCATCGACAGTGACATTCCCGATGTTTCACAGAGATGTGAAGTTAGACCCTATCAATTCGAACCGATAGCTGGAAATTCACATGAACATGGATCTTGTCTTTACTCTGACGGGTCAGATGATTCTGAGAGTGAGAGTTCATTCAGCCCTCATGAAACTGAAAGCGGTCGGCTCGATAACACTTCCTGGTAAGTTAAAAACAATTCTGCTCAAAGGCTAATGATCTGTTGAAAGAAGTATTATTTTTGTATCATACATTGAAAGTTGGGCGGCACGGTGGTGTAGTGGTTAGCGCTGTCGCCTCACAGCAAGAAGGTCCTGGGTTCGAGCCCCGGGGCCGGCGAGGGCCTTTCTGTGTGGAGTTTGCATGTTCTCCCCGTGTCCGCGTGGGTTTCCTCCGGGTGCTCCGGTTTCCCCCACAGTCCAAAGACATGCAGGTTAGGTTCACTGGTGACTCTAAATTGACCGTAGGTGTGAATGTGAGTGTGAATGGTTGTCTGTGTCTATGTGTCAGCCCTGTGATGACCTGGCGACTTGTCCAGGGTGTACCCCGCCTTTCGCCCGTAGTCAGCTGGGATAGGCTCCAGCTTGCCTGCGACCCTGTAGAAGGATAAAGCGGCTAGAGATAATGAGATGAGATGAGACATTGAAAGTTCATCATAGATCTAGCTAAAGTCCGTTGCAAGCTAGGTTTTTTTTGCTGATATTTTTCGAGATTGATTGAGATACAATGCTTCCAGAGTCCGAGATGAAAACATTCAAAATGGTGAAACGCCATCACACAGCCAACAACACTACGCCATTTGGCGAAAGAGATGAAAATTAAGAAAAGTTAAACAAACTTACCAACATAACATTTATTTAAATGTCCATTAATGTTACAGGATTTCTTGACTGTCTCTACAGTTGTAGGAATGTTAGGCCCTGTATATTATGGCGCTATCACTGCCTCCATGAACCCGGCTATACGGCCTCTTAAATTTGGCTTGGCAATTAATATCGCTCAGTACCTGAGTATTAATGTTGAAAGAATCCTCAGTGAAATGGTCCGAACACAGTTTGTGGGAAACAGTAGGTGCAAAGTTTTTTCTACGGCAGTAGTGAGCCCACACTTTCCTCAGCTTCGGGTCCTTGGGGAATGCAAAAAAACTTACTCCAGGGCATTTCCCATTGGAATTATTGCAACCATAAGCAGCACAATACACCATGATGTTCAATGTACATTAAAGACTATAAAAACAATTTTCTTGTCATTCACTTCTCCATTCATCTACCCGCTTGTGCTGTGCCCAAAAGTTTTTGTGACGTATGATCACGTGACAGCGGCTCTTCCGGTTGTAAAATATGCATATCGGAGCTCGAGCAGAAATGCCATATAATCATCACGAATATAACGATTTTGCTGAATTTAATAGATGATTTTGTATTTGTTGATGCAATTAATTCATATTTTTAATGGAAAGAAACTGATATAGCGTGCATTTATGTTTCATGTCCCATGTCCTTTAAAGAACAGGGATCTATCAAAGTCTGATCTTCACAACACATGTTTGTGGAAGTGTATCATGGCACGAACAAAGGAGATTTCTGAGGACCTCAGAAAAAGCGTTGTTGATGCTCATCAGGCTGGAAAAGGTTACAAAACCATCTCTAAAAAGTTTGGACTCCACCAATCCACAGTCAGACAGATTGTGAACAAATGGAGGAAATTCAAGACCATTGTTACCCTCCCCAGGAGTGGTCGACCAACAAAGATCACTCCAAGAGCAAGGCGTGTAATAGTCGGCGAGCTCATAAAGGACCCCAGGGTAACTTCTAAGCAACTGAAGGCCTCTCTCACATTGGCTAATGTTAACGTTCATGAGTCCACCATGGTGTGCATGGCAGGGTTGCAAGGAGAAAGCCATTGCTCTCCAAAAAGAACATTGCTGCTTGTCTGCAGTTTGCTAAAGATCACGTGGACAAGCCAGAAGGCTATTGGAAAAATGTTTTTTGGATGGAGGAGACCAAAATAGAACTTTTTGGTTTAAATGAGAAGTGTTATGTTCGGAGAAAGGAAAACACTACATTCCAGCATAAGAACCTTATCCCATTTGTGAAACATGGTGGTGGTAGTATCATGGTTTGGGCCTGTTTTGCTGCACCTGGGCCAGGACAGCTTGCCATCATTGATGGAACAATGAATTCTGAATTATACCAGCAAATTCAAAAGGAAAATGTCAGAACATCTGTCCATGAACTGAATCTCAAGAGAAGGTGGGTCATGCAGCAAGACAACGACCCTAAGCACACAAGTCGTTCTACCAAAGAATGGTTAAAGTTAATGTTTTGGAATGGCCAAGTCAAAATCCTGACCTTAATCCAATCGAAATGTTGTGGAAGGACCTGAAGCGAGCAGTTCATGTGAGGAAACACACCAACATCCCAGAGTTGAAGCTGTTCTGTACGGAGGAATGGGCTAAAATTCCTCCAAGCCGGTGTGCAGGACTGATCAACAGTTACCGGAAATGTTTAGTTGCAGTTATTGCTGCACGAGGGGGTCACACCAGATGCTGAAAGCAAAGGTTCACATACTTTTGCCACTCACAGATATGTAATATTGGATTGTTTTCCTCAATAAATAAATGACCAAGTATAATGTTTTTGTCTCATTCGTTTAACTGGGTTCTCTTTATCTACTTTTAGGACTTGTATGAAAATCTGATGATGTTTTAGATCATATTTATGCAGAAATATAGAAATTCTAAAGAGTTCACAAACTTTCAAGCACCGCTGTATATGTTCCTTTTTAAGGTCAAAAAGGTACATATATGTTCCTAATCAGTCTACAGAGGGTACAAATAAGTACCTTCGAGGGTACTGCCCCAGTGCCAAGCCGTTGTACCCTTAAAGGTAGAATGACCTACTTTGTTTTCTGAGAGTGTATTCCCTATTATACAATTTATTATAAACCAAATACAAGGTTATTAAACCTATTTCTAGACATATTTTACTCATACAAGCTTGAAATAATCTGCCAGATAAATTTTCTAAATGCACGCATTTATTTCTAGAACGAAGCAAAATGATCCACAAATGGAATCTGAAAATGTAAAGCTTGAAATGAGAAAAAGCATCTAAAACCAGACTGATTAATCCTCTAGTTGATTCATAATAAGCTCATAATACAAACTGTTAGATACATTTGTTCATACTCAAAATATTTTCAATTGCTCAGATGTCTTTTTGAGTTTTTTTTTTCACTTTTACTGTTTTTCATCTTGTGTGTCATGCTTTTCATCAAATTCACCAGCAATTGCTAAAGTACACAGATGGAAAAAGGCAAACTGGTTGCCTCTTGAATTAACCCTCTGGGGTCGAGAGCTTCGCCGGCGAAGCTCGGCAGGTTTAGAATGAGTAGGTCATGTATTTAGATAAATAACTTCAAGCTTTTATCATACAAATATGTGAAGCATACTGACAGAAACGTTATACTTTACACTTTCCTCTGTGCCCACTGACAAATAATATTAGTTTTTAAATTCCCTGAATTAGAGGAAACCTAAAACTTGTCACCTTACTCAGTCACACCGAAGTCGGAGCGCACACTAACGCATTCATAAAAGACTATTCACATGATAACGGAATGATAAGCACTTTCACTCTTTTGGTTTCGATTGTTTTCTCTTTCATGGTAGGAACGCCCACAGTAAACAGGATCAAATCTGTCAGCCATAGTTTAGGCTACCTGTTTGGAGGTAAAACTTATTGCTAGAGGGTATGAGGATTTTATGCGCTTCAGATGATTCAGGACAGCGATTCAATTCAATCTTGAGAACTGATGATGAACCGTGCCTTTTTTTACTTCAACTCGATCCAGCTGAAGATCAACTCCATCCATCCATTATCTGCAGCCGCTTATCCTGTCCTACAGGGTCGCAGGCAAGCTGGAGCCTATCCCAACTGACTACAGGCGAAAGGCGGGGTACACCCTGGGCAATTCGCCAGGTCATCGCAGGGCTGACACATAGACACAGACAACCATTCACACTCACATTCACACCTACGGTCAATTTAGAGCCACCAATTAGCCTAACCTGCATGCCTTTGGACTGTGGGGGAAACTGGAGCACCCGGAGGAAACCCACGTGGACAACATGCAAACTCCACACAGAAAGACCCTCGCCGGCCGCTGGGCTTGAACCCAGAACTTTCTTGCTGTGAGGCGACAGTGCTAACCACTACACCACTGTGCTGCCCTGAAGAGCAACTTGATTAAGTGTAAATATTTCTTCTCTTTATTATGAGCAGATCAATTGATATGCGTGCATACACAGGAAAAATGACTGAGTAGTTTTTCCAGAGTTAAAAGTATTTTCCTCAAAATTAGTTCATTTTGCTCTATTTTGAGTTTTGAAAGTAAAATTTGGAGTTGAAGTGGGAGCAAAATTACAGAGTAATTGTGTAACAGAGTTGGTTGTGGCTCTGAACTGAGTAAAATAGTACAAGAGTTAATTTCAAGACACACTGAATAGAGTCAAATACCAAAATAAAGTCAAATACCAGATAAATGAAGCTGTTGTAAAAAGCAGTTTTAGAACTGTGTTGGAATGTGTGAAAAAACATGACCTTACCCATTGGGACGAACTGTTTTGATCACTTGACCTGATGGGATTAGGAGATGGCAGTGGGAGGGGGTTTCACTCTTCTCGTTGAATGGAATGGAATTTTTTACCCTTCTCATTGAATATCCCTCCCACTGCCAACCCTTTATCCCAAAACAATAGGACATGCATTTTTTGATGGCCAGTTAATTGTCCAAATCAGTGGAGCAGATTTAAGTTTTTCTGCTTGATCCATTCCGAAGACTAAACAGAATCACCTCAAGTGACCAACGAAGTTCGTTACAATAGCTAAGGTCATGTTTTTTCACACATTCCAGTACAGTTCTAAAACTGCTTTTTCCAACATCTTCATTTATCTGTTTTTTTAAGTACAGTCATGACATACATACTACATGGATATTATTGTAGCTGAACTTGTGCTGAACACAAAAAAGTCATATGACTTTGAAAATACTGCTTAGATTTGTTGAAATTGACAAAGTTGCTAAAATCATTAGATTGCCAGAAAATACCCTCAGACCCCAGAGGGTTAATTTACACTTACACATCATTTTTTCATTCATCTTTCTTAACTGCTTTATCCTAGTCAGGGTTGTGGTGAACTTGAGGTGTGATGCGGGATCACATTCGAGATGGGATGCCAGTTCATCACACATGCACAAACACACACTCACACCGAGGGGCAATGAAGCACAGCTACTTCACCGACTAGCAGGGTCTTGGGAGGTGGGAGGAGACTGGAGAATCTGAGAGTAACCCATATGGACTGAGCTCAAGATCAAACCCGGGACCCTAACTACATATTTCTAATAAAGGCCCAAGTCTTTTAAAAATAGATTGAAAGTTAAAATGGGCACCAGGATGTCTGGCTTTGTACTGTTTTTAGTTTGAGTGTTATGAAACAAACAAGCCAAGGTGTCCTTGACTCCATGGGCTGACAAGATGATGATGATGATGAGTTATTGAGCAAACCAGTTGGATAATAGCGTGCTTGTCCACAGACCTGTAGTCTGTGCCATCTACTGGTGTCCATATGTAAGTCCTCGTGACCTGGTCAATGTAACGCTGTAGAAAAGAAAACAAACACATTTCACAAGCCCTCATACATAACCATGCTGACGGGACATGACTGATAATAAGAGATGGCATGATACCACTTTTTTTCCCCCCAGATACTGATACTGGAGCTATATTGTTTTCTTTAAAAAGTACCAAGCTTTCATTCTGAATCAACAGTTAAACCTTTTCACATGGACATCCCTAATACTGTAAATATAATAAATATTATCAAAAATATAAAGGAGAATCTTGTAACAATCAGTCCTAAAAAAAAAGAAAGAAAAACAAGCCAAATCTCTTTAATGGTAAAGATTTCCCATTAAAATATTTCAATAATCACAACAACAACAACAACAATAATAATAATAATAATAATAATAATAATAATAATAATAATAATAATAATAATTTCTTTTTCAAATCCAATTACAGTCTTTGTTGTTTTTCCCTTTCTTTCTTTTCTTTTTTTTATAGAATTCATCATTGCTAGTATTGGCCTGGTATGGATACTTGTTGCCATCTGTCCTGAAATTACAATATTTCACTGACCAGAGCTTACTGTTCTCCTTCCTTATGTACCAGAAGAACAGTTTCTTTCTAACTAGTGGATGTTTTCCTACAGTATGCACACATTTCCTAGCTGAGGATTAATACAGTGTCTTGCAAAAGTATTTACCCCCCTTGGCGTTTGTCCTGTTTTGTTGCATTAAAAGCTGGAATTAAAATGGATTTTTGGAGGGTTAGCACCATTTGATTTACACAACATGCCTACCACTTTAAAGGTGAAAATAGTTTTTTTTTTTTACTGTGACAAACAATAATTAAGATGAAAAAACAGAAATCTGGAGTGTGCGTAAGTATTCACCCCCTTTCGTATGAAACCCCTAAATAAGAGCTGCTCCAACCAATTCACTTCAAAAGTCACATACTTAGTTAAGATCCACCTGTGTGCAATCAAAGTGTCACATGATCTGTCACATGATGTCTGTATAAATCAACCTGTTCTGGAAGGACCCTGACTCTGCAACACAACTAAGGAAGCAACATGAAAACCAAGGAGCCTCCAAACAGGTCAGAGACAAAGTTGTGGAGAAGTATAGATCAGGGTTGGGTTATTAAAAAATATCCCAAACTTTGAATATCCCAGGGAGCACCATTAAATCCATTATAGCAAAATGGAAAGAATATGGCACCACTACAAACCTGACAAGAGAAGGCCACCCACCAAAACTCACAGACCGGGCAAGGAGGGCATTAATCAGAGATGCAACAAAGACACCAAATATAACACTGAAGGAGCTGCAAAGATCCACAGTGGAGATGGGAGTATCTGTCCATAGGACCACTTAAGCCATACACTCCACAGAGCGGGGCTTTATGGAAAAGTGACCAGAAAAAAGTCATTGCTTAAGAAAACATGTTTGGAGTTTGCCCAACAGCATGTGGCAGACTCCCCAAACACATGGAAGAAGATTCTCTGGTCAAATGAGACTAAAATTGATCTTTTTGGCCATCATGGGAAATGCCATATGTGGTGCAAACCCAACACCCTGAGAACACCATTCCTACAGTGACGCATGGTGGTGGCAGCATCATGCTGTGGGGATATTATTCATCTGCAGGGACAGGAAAGCTGGTCAGGACTGAAGGAAAGATGGATGGCGCTAAATACAGGGTAATTCTGGAGGAAAACCTCTTTGAGTCGGCCAGAGGTTTGAGACTGGGACGAAGGTTCACAGTCTAGCAGGACAATGACCCTAAACATGCTGCTAAAGGTACACTGGAGTGGTTTAAAGGGAAACATTTGAATGTCCTGGAATGGCCTAATCAAAGCCCAGACCTCAATCCAATTCACTGCAAAAAATGATCTCTTGTTGAGAGAAAATATCTTTAATATGGGTGAATTTATCTATTATTTCTAATTAGAAGTTTACTAGAACTCAAATATAAGATTATTTAGCTTACTTTGAGACGTTTTTACTAATTTCAAGCCTTAAATTTTCTTATTCTATTGGCAGATAATTTTGCTCATTTTAAGCATTCAATTCTAGAAAGAAGCAAAATTATCTGCCAATAGAATAAGAAAATTTAAGGCTTGAAATTAGTAAAAACGTCTCAAAGTAAGCTAAATAATCTTATATTTGAGCTCTAGTAAACTTCTAATAAGAAATAATAGATAAATTCACCCGTATTAAAGATATTTTCTCTCAACAAGAGATCATTTTTTGCAGTGTTGAGAATCTGTGGCATAACCTGAAGATTGCTGTACACCAATGCAACCCATCTAACTTGAAGGAGCTGGAGCAGTTTTGCCTTGAGGAATGGACAAAAATCCCAGTGGCTAGATGTGCTAAGATAATCGAGACATACCCCAAGAGACGTGCAGCTGGAATTTTCATCTTAATTAATGTTTGTGTCACAATAAAACAACAATTTTTACCTTTAATGTGGTCGGCGTGTTGTGTAAATGAAATGGTGCTAACCCTCCAAAAATCCATTTTAATTCCAGCTTACCAAGGGGGATGAATACTTTTGCAAGACACTGTAGCAATGTTGTCACATCATAACCATTACATCAAGTGTACAGCTTATTAAAGGGACCTGTTATGTCTCAGTTATTTTCGTTCCAATACTTGTCTTGCCCAGGAAGTGGAAGATGAGGATACAATGTGCTAAAAAGCACTCGAAAACTTTTACACTCCTTGCAAAAGACTGCACCATCACAGAGATGATGCTTACGTGCACCTTTGGTAGTAACTTGAGTATTGATTTATTGATACTCGGCACTGACTTAGAGCAATTAACTTAATTAACTTAACAATTTTTGAATTGTTGAAGCATTTTCATCCTTTTTCATTTTTAAAAAAATCTGATTTCAGGGTACAGCGTTGAGTTGTTTGGGTTGTTGAGCCCTGATTGCAGCAGAATGCAAACTGCAGTGTGGGAAGTGTGCTTCGCAATCTACTGAAGAACTGGTATCTATTAACCTTGACGCTGCAGCTGTGAAGTGGGAAACTGATGAGACCCACAAGGAAAAGAAGGGATGGAGCAAAGGCAGAACAGCACAGGGTCACGTAGCGGGGGACTTTTCTTTATTCAGTACGTGAGGTCACAGTCACAGTGTGAAGAATATGCTAGAAGCACTTGTCTAGGAAAACTTTGCTGGCTGTCTTGCACTTAGTCACAGAGGCACACGTGTAAAACACCATTTTTCAACCTAGTTCAAACAAGAGCATGATACGAAAGCCAACACTAAAGTAAAAAAACTAATTAAAATAATTTTTACTACGTTTTAATGATTTTAAATGGATGTGGGTGTATCTAGTGGAACACGTCAGTATGTGTAGGTGCCGTACCTTGTCAACAGACTTAACTAATGTCTTGATTTTCTTCTGACCCGATTTGCCGTCAATCATCTGTCGACGGATCTGAGAGACAATTGGTTGATTTTTATCATTTATATGACACTGTTTAATCTGCCATCCGACTCATGCAAACCTGAGCTCACACAGAAGCACATCCATGAAAGCAGTAAAGAAGCACACTCTCACCCTCTTTTTTTCTTTACTAAACACTGCGTGGATATTGCAACAACGCCTCATGCATGTTTACCTCCTCCTTGTTGTTGTCTGCCATCTCTGCATCCAGGAAGTCGAGTGTAACTGGTTCTCGGAAATTAATGATCTGAAAAATAGAGATGAAGTTGCCTATCAAAGTCAGTTCATTGAAAAAAATAATAATTCTGAATATCTTTCAAAGAACATACAGTGGATATAAAAAGTGTACACACCCCATTAAAATGATAGGTTTTTCTGATGTAAAAAAAATGAGACCATGATAAATCATTTCAAAACTTTTCCTACCTTTAATGTGACCTATAACCTGTACTATTCAATTGAAAAACAAACAAATCTGTTAGGGTGGAAAAACATAAAAAATAAAAAACATACAATAAGCTGGTTGCATAAATGTGCACATCCTTAAACTAATACTTTGTTGAAGCACCGTTTGATTTAATTACAGCATTCAGTCTTTTTGGGTTCACACCTGCCATCAATTAAAATGACTCTGATTAACCCCAAATAAAGTTCAGACATTTACTCAGTTGCATCCTCCAGCAAAAGCCAGGGTTCACAGAGAGCTTACAAAGCATCAAAGGGATCTCATTGTTGAAAGGTATCAGTCAGGAGAAGGGGACAAAAACATTCCCATGGCATTAGATATACTGTACCATGGAGCACAGTGAAGACTACGGAAGCCGCGAGAGGCCCTTCATATAATCTTTTTTTATTCACCTTGTTATCCTGAGATAACGACATAATTAATTCAGGATCTCAAGAAAACAACACAACTAATTCGAGATCTCGAGAAAACAAAACAATTATTTCATGATCTCGAGAAAACAGCTGAGATTTCTAGCAGAGCTGCGCCCCCTGTGGGTCAGACAACGAAGATTTAGAAATTGGCGGACATATTTAATTATTAATAATTTTGAAATTATCCCTTATTAAAAGACTTAATGCAATCTCTCCCTGTGTCAACCCCTGATCAAAATATTGCCTTATTAGGTGATCGATTATTCCAGACATTCTAATGACCAAAGTTGCGTCTATACAGAATGAGAAATAGCCCAAAGTCAGCATATCACAAGTCTCTTGGCGCACCTGAATGAACCATTTCTCAGCTGTTTACTCAAGATCATGAAATAATTGTTTTGTTTTCTCGAGATCTCGAAATAACGGTTTTGTTTTCTCGAGATCTCGAATTAATTGTGTTGTTTTCTCGAGATCCTGAATGAATTATGTCGTTATCTCGGGATAACAAGGTGAATAAAAAAAAGGATTATATGAAGGGCCTCTCTCGGCTTCCGTAGAAGACGGTCATCAAGAAGTGGAGAAAATATGGGACAGCGGTGACATTACTGAAAACTGGACGCCCCTCCAAAATTGATGAAAAGACAAGACGAAAACTGGTCAGGGAGGCTGCCAAGAGGCCGACAGCAACACTGAAGGAGCTGCAGGAATTTCTGGCAAGTACTGGTTGTGTACTACATGTGACAGGGCTCGAAATTCGCAGTGGTCCGGTCGCCCGAGGCGACTTAATTTTTTATTTGGCGGGTAATTCCTGTCACTAGGCAGCCCGGCTGGCTAGTTGAAAATAAAAAATGTATATGAAGCTAAGATTCAGACACACCGTCAACTAAAGCCGCCACATATTAAGCGCATGCCGTGTCTGTGTTAATCGATGTGTTTATCGGCAGGATGGAAAATACCGAAGAATTCCGAATCATATCGTGTACGAGTCAGGCTGTCGTTTTTTTTCACTACTGCACATGCATATAACGCATCTCGTTGAATATCGCGGTAATCACGTGTAGTATTGGACCAGGTGGGTGGAGCACAGAAGCACGGCAGGCCAGAACTGAGTTCTCAATGAACTATTTATTGCTGGCTTTTCAGCCTTTTATCACTTCCCAGCCATGCGCGCACACGCACACGTGTTCTGGTTGGGGAGAGAGAGCTCCCTTTCTCCGCTCTCCTCTCCTTTTAAAGGGCATGGTCACTGGGGAAGATACACAAACACAGGTTAATCCCCATCAGGTGCAATGATTCCACCACTTACCTTCCCTGACTCCGCCCTCCATTCACAGACTGACGCTTGGCCACGCCCCTGCTGCCACATCACGTTATCAAATTCAATAGATGTGGCCACATTATCACCCATTTAAACACGTGTATTTTTTTGTTGTTTATATCTACATCTGCCAAAGCTACGCTGCGATGTGGAATTTTCTGAAAGGTGTACAGAAACCGCCAGAGACGGGGACAAAGCGACCTCGGTCTGAAGAGGAGAAAAAGGCCGCCGATAAAGCGTACGAGAAGGAGAAACGACAAAGGACTTATAAGCAAACGTGGGAGCAGGGTAGGCCTTGGCTGTGATACGATTTTTATGGAATAATTAATTTTTTTCAAGTTGATTCCTAGTCAATATGAAGCTCCTAATGCTTTCTGTCTCATAAATGGTTAAATACAGAAAGCATGTTGGACATATTTTGGGTGCTATAGTCATGATGGTAAGTGTATTTGCTTTCAATACTCATACGCAAAGTTGCCAAGTTTTCCAATATATTATTATTTGTTGATATTATATTATGGTGCTCTGTGTTGTTCTCATTTATGTATTTAACAACCGTATCAAAATACTCGGGTCTTGAAATAAATGCACATTAGTCATGAACAATGGTAACTACTCTCTTTTGCGTTATTTTTGACAGAAGTAAAATTCATACATGAACAAATTTTGGTGAGTTGATTTTCTGTTTGGCGAGTTACTTTGGAAGGTAACTAGTCCAGCTGGCTGGTGAAAAAATATATGAATTTCTAGGCCTGTGTGACAACAATCTCCTGTATTCTCCATATGTCTGGACTATGGGGTAGGGTCACAAGACAGAAGCCTTTTCTTACCAAGATGAATCCAGGCCTGGCTAAATTTTACAAAAAAAAAAAAAATCAACTCTCCCAAAAGCATGTGGGAAAATGTGTTATGGTCTGATGAAACCAAGGTTGAGCTTTTTGGCCACAATTCCAAAAGGTATGCTTGGTGCAAAAACAACACTGCACATCACCAAAAGAACACCATACACACGGTGAAGCATGGTGGTGGCAGCATCATGTTTTGGGGTTGCTTTTCTTCAGCTGGAACAGGGGCTTTAGTCAAGGTGGAGGGAATTATGAACAGTTCTGAATACCAGTCAATTTTAGCCCCAAACCTTCAGGTGTCTGCTAGAAAGCTGAAGATGAAGAGGAATTTCATCTTTCAGCACGACAATGACCCCCAAAATGTTTTGAAACGGCCCAGCCAGAGCCCAGACCTACATCCAATTAAAAATCAGTGGGGTGACCTGAAGAGGGCTGTGCACAAGAGATGCCCTCGCAATCTGACAGATTTGGAGCGCTTTTGCAAGGAAGAGTAGGCAAATATCGCCAAGTCTAGATGTGGCAGGCTGATAGACTCCGACCCAAAAAGACTGAATGCTGTAATTAAATCAAAAGGTGCTTCAACAAAGTATTAGTTTAAGGGTGTGTACACTTATGCAACCAGCTTATTGCACGTTTTTTTATTTTTTATGTTTTCCCCCTTAACAGATTTGTTTGTTTTTCAATTGAATTGTACAAAATATAGATCATATTAAAGGTGGGAAAAGTGTTGAAATCATTTATCGTGGTCTCATTTTTTTTTTACATCAGAAAAACCTATAATTTTAACGGGGTGTGTACACTTTTTATATCCACTGTATATGTATTCACAACATCAAGATACTTCTCGTCCTTCCTGTTTCTTTCTCCTCCGTACCTTGGGTTGTAAGTTTGGGTGCAGCAGAACGTAGCCATTGGGGTCTATGGCAAAGGTGTAACCGTTGGCTCCAAGCTGTGTAACAGAAAACAAAATGGATTCACAATGTAAAGCACTGTATTTGTGTGCACGTATGTGTGTGCACGTGCGTGTGAGGTATCGCTTACTTTATACCGTGGTGTGAGCTGCTTAATTTCACTAAGTGCAACGTCTACACCCATGACTCCCAGAATGAGCTGACTCTGCAAAAGACAAGAAAAGAAAGATATATGAAGGGAGAGATGAAACTAATATATTTGGCCACAAGGTGGCAGAATCACTATATGAAACCATTCAGGATGGAGGCACCATGTCTCAAATGCCCTTCGTCTTCAATGTCATACTACTATAATCAACAACCAACTCTTAGTTTTACACATGGAAAGACTCATTATGCTATGTTAATGTTTGATATTCTGGGCTGCGAAACAAAGCTGAACCATATTAGTAATCATGTTAAAAGAATAATAATGAACCTGGCAACATAGTATGAAATAAATCATAAATGCTCTTGCTCTTAATTTCAGTGCATCGGTTCAGATATATATATATTCTTTAACGAATACATAGTAAAAATGGTAATGAGTGAAAATTGTGCTTTTTCTCATTCTAAGTGATTGATGATAGCATCAAGAAATAACCTTTGAGTCACCATCAGTAGTAAGATTGAAGACCGGCATCGTTCCAGTAATGACCAAACCCAAGCCCTAGGAGAAAAAAAAAAATACAGGAGATAAATCTGACTCTCCATACCAATAGAACACGGGGAAAGATAAATGCTGAAATGGATTGTACGGAAATGAATCTTTCACAAATTGAGCATATTTACTTTTCACAGTGCATTGACTATATACACAAACAAATCGCACGGGGTCTAATGGGAGTTAATACATAAAGCAGACGACAGCAAGTGGAAAGCTGCTCATAATCATACTGAGCGGAAAAGCGCGTGGCAGTAAAAAAGATTGCAGAGGAGAGGTGAAAACAGAAGTCAGCCTATTACTGTGGAGAAGAAACAACAAAAGGAACAGTGTGGAAATTGGACACACAGATGCAGAGCTCCATTATAGCTCACACACTTAAAATTACAGCAGAACTGTTGATATCACAGTCAAAACAAGTATCGGTGAAATTATGGACTAGTGGAACAAAAGGCTTTAGCCAATATGAGGATAACGTCAAAAGTTTGGACACCCTTACTCATTCATTGAGTTTTCTGTATTTGGACTATTTTCTACATTGTAGAACTATACTGAAGACATCAAAACTATGAAATAACACCTGGAGCATTTATGGAATTATGTAGTAAACAAAGAGTGATTAAAAAAAATAGAGCGGTGGCTACAGTTATCGACACCTTAACGATCTTTTGGCCGTTGCAAAAGTAGAAAAGACTTTCGGTATGTAAATTGTGCACGAATAATTACTCAAACTTCCACTGGAAAACAACGAGTTGATTCCCGATTATTTAGCGTATAAGATCACATGACACCATTCCAGGCGGCACGGTGATGTAGTGGTTAGCGCTGTCGCCTCACAGCAAGAAGGTCCGGGTTCGAGCCCCGTGGCCGGCGAGGGCCTTTCTGTGCGGAGTTTGCATGTTCTCCCCGTGTCCGCGTGGGTTTCCTCCGGGTGCTCCGGTTTCCCCCACAGTCCAAAGACATGCAGGTTAGGTTAACTGGCGACTCTAAATTGACCGTAGGTGTGAATGTGAGTGTGAATGGTTGTCTGTGTCTATGTGTCAGCCCTGTGATGACCTGGCGACTTGTCCAGGGTGTACCCCGTCTTTCGCCCGTAGTCAGCTGGGATAGGCTCCAGCTTGCCTGCAACCCTGTAGAACAGGATAAAGCGGCTAGAGATAATGAGATGAGATGAAAATGGTGTTTTTTTGTTGTTGTTGTTTTTGTCACAGAACCAGATCACTTCACTTTGCAAGGTTCGATCCGTGTCATCACACCCCAGACACCACGGCTGAGCCGAAAGTTGCAGGAAATACAGTCTCTCCTCCTCGATTGTGCAATATAAATTCTAGTATTACTAACAGTGTTTCATAGTATTGACTTTTTTACTATAATGCACTGTTCCTTTTAATGTGTCTTCAGATTACACTTTAGATCCTATTGATTCATAAACTGATTGCAGAGTATTTTCTAGAAAAGGAAGTGACACGACTCTGTAGACTGGTGGGAACCTGAGAAATACACTGCAACCCTGCTATAACAAACTTTTACTATGAACTTTCACTAACAAACTAAGTTTGTGTCCCCCTCCTTCAGTGACAATGAGTCGGAGTCTTAAAAAAACACCACTGAGCCATGCGCTCCTCTCCCCACCAGAGACAAACAATAAGTAATTAAGTCTCCTGTCAAGTTAACAATATGTGTTAATGCCATAAAACAAAGGCTTAACTAACCTCACTTAGGTGTTTATCACTCACAATTATTGAGAATGGTGATCACTGACTAAAAAAATCCCTTAAAAGGACTTTATTTTACAAGCCAAAAGCAGCTTTAATCGAGTCTTTACTCTGTAAACATTGTTGTCATGGCTACTCATGGTCACATCTACGTGCGTTGGCACTCTTGAGTGCGCAAAGCACCATTAGTTCTAATTACCATGCACCTGTTCCGGATTAGAGCACAATCACAGCGGGCACTTATAAGGCCTCCCTAAACACAGACTTTGCAAAGTCTACACACTGTACCTAGTGTCTCATGTTGCCAAGCCTTTGTCCTGTGTATTGCTTTACTGGTATTTGCTGCTTTTAAATTCTGGATTTTGCCTTTGTGATTACCTCTGACATTCTATTTGTGCCTTGCTCGACCATTGCCTGTTCCATGACCCTGCCTTTGTCTTACATTTCTGAACTGTTTGCCTGCCTGGTTTTTAAATAAACATTCTTCCTGCAATTACATCCGTTATCCACCTCCATTACATGACACATGTAAACATAAGATACTCTCTGTCGAAGACAAAACTTCATATTATGGACTGTCTAAAGCATGGGTTCTCAACCTTTTCTACTTTAAGGCCCACATATTCATACTTGTAACGAGTCGGGGCCTGTTAAAAAAGATCTCCAATTATTTTGCCTCATCTATTCTATTAGAATCTAATAATCTATTGTAAAGTGTATTAATGGGATGCAGCATCACTCCCTGTTACAGATGGGAGTCCAGGAATTAAGTGCAATAAAAATGAGCCGTTTTTAATTGTAGGTATTGTATTTAAAACTGTAAGGATGTGCCAGAAGCCAACATAAAACCCTGCATGCAGGTCATTCTCAGTCAAAAGGGATTAATGATCCAAAAGTGGAGTCTGGATGATTAACACAAGAACTTATTGCCATGTTTGTGTTGAGTAAACAAGCAGGTTATTAAAACCAAGAAGTACACTCAAAAGAAGTGGATATAAAAAACACTCAATGGGATTAGATCCTTACACACTAACAAAGAAGGATTTTTCCTATGAAAGAAAAATTTACTCGCTAAATTTGATATTAGTAGAATAAATTTTGATCCTATTGTAGCCGGAACTAAATACAAAGACAATAGTTATGCACACTATTAATTAACTTAATGTGAAGATAATTAACAGATAATCAACAGATTTAAGTTTTTTTTAAAGATTGTGTATATTTTTAGCATTTTGTATTTGTAATTATTTATATCTGTACATGCACGACCCCACCAGCTCTGCTGATCAACTTATCGTGTTTAAATAAAGTTATTCATTCATTCATTACGAGTTGGAAAATTATCCATCCATTGAGTTCCCAGAAATCTCAAACTACCTGCTGCTGCAGACATCGTTCTACACAGACACACAGATGAAAACCTGGAAGAGCATGGAGGTGTACAACTTTTGATATGTGGCTGGGTTAAAGATCTGGGGATCAGGACACTACAAGATAAATCCTGTATCGTTTTTGCCCGGGTAAGGAGGAATTTCTGGGCTTTTTGTACGCGTCTTTGCGATGGTTGCTAGGACGTTACAAGTTTTAGTATCGGGTGTAAACAAACCACAGCCGCTCGATTCCCAATCCTCACTGCTCTTCTCTTCCAGCAGGCATCACAGAGCCATATAATTTACCCACAAACATTTATTTATTCTGCCCACTGCGCGCATGCTCTGTGTGTGTGTGTGTGTGTGTGTGTGTGTGTGTGTGTGTGTGTGCACGCGCGCATGCACAGGTTAAATGCAGAGGAGGAATATGACAAAAATAAAGGCTTGTTCTTCTTAAATTACCCACAGATATATTTATTCTGCTTGAAAAGTGTTCGGCAAACCAGCTACCGGATTTGGGACACTACGACATCCTAAACTATTTGGCTTCAAACTTGAAAAAAATTCACAGCCCACTAGATGGCACTTCATGGCCCACTAATAGGCCGCGGCCCAGTGGTTGAGAAACACTGGTCTAAAGCATGGTGAGAAAGCAACAAATTTGTCTGAAGAATATGGTATCCTGAAAAATTCAGTTTCAACTTTTAAAGAAAAAGAGCGACAAGACGTCGTCCACAACTGCAATTAACACGAAGGGCTGAAAAGAAAGAAGCTGCAGCAAACAAACGATGGTGAGTGTGACTTATTTCTTTTACTTCATAAAGATGTAAGTGAATTAAGTGTAAATATAAATTAAACACAGTTGGACTTGTTTGGTGTGACAAGTGGGTCCATTTCAGTATTATGAACTTTTCAGTATAACGAACTATTTGGACATCCCCCAAGGAGTTTGTTACAGCATGTACTTCAGCAAAACACTGGCAAATTTTCAGTTTTCAGATCTGGCAAGAGTGATCTGATCATTCTAGATCAGGACTCAACCATATCTTTCCATTTATAGACTCCTTTTTTAAAATCTAGTATTCAGTAATATAACGTTAGAGGGACTATTCAGGCAGATCAATTGACACTGAGATAATCATAATGCTGCTCATCTTCCTCACCAGAGCATCCTGGTACACGTTGGTCCACTGAACCTGTTTGGCCTTGTTGCCTGCTAACACCATCGGCCTTCCCAGAACATCTAGATACTCCTGGTGAGAGAAAACAAGCAAATAAAGGAGATAAATGCATGGATAAGGTTTAAGAAATATCCTTAAAATATCTGATTTAATACTCCAGGTTTAGAGTACCAGTTAATTTGCCTCAGAGCAGGGCATAGTGGTGATTATGACATAGTACAGCTTCACGCTGCTTTATACGGAAATAATTTCACTCAAAATTGTAAAATCTTTCAGACAACTGTTAGCTGCTGTACAGTATATAATGTATGTATACATCTGATAAATAAAGAAAATGTGCTTTAATTCATATTATTTCAGTAGAAAAATGAAAAATCCAAAAGTAGAAAGGCACTCGAAGGGTAGAGTTCATACCTCCATCAAGCCACATATTATCAACATCAGAATCAAATCACTCAAACCTAGGATAATACTAAAGCTGTGCACCAAATTTTATCAAAATCTGTTCACTATTTTTTGGGTTATGTTGGGAATAGACAAAAAAAAAAATCCTGGATCCGTGTACATATCCAGATTTGCATCAAAATCTATTCAATGTGTGTGTGTTTTCAATCTATTCAAATTCAATCTATTCAAATCTATGTGTGTGTATATATATATATATATATATATATATATATATATATATATATATATGTGTGTGTGTGTATACTGAGTGTTTAGTCTATGTCTAGTTCTTATCTAGAGCGTTTATACTGTTTATATTGTTTATTTCAATTATTCTATTTGTATTTATTGCATTGCTTGTTTGCACCATGGATCAGAGAGGACTGATATTTCATCTGTGCTGTATGTCGAGCATGTATAGCATATTTGACAATAAAGTTGACTTGACTTGACTTGACTTCAACTGTTCCTTGGCCCATGGCCTTCCTTTCCTTAAAATTTCATCAAAATCCGTTCACTACTTTTTGAGTCATGTTGGGAACAAACAAACAAACAAACAAACAAACAAACGGAGGCGAATACATGACCTCCTCCAATAAAGTTGGCGGAGTTAACAAGCCTACACTGACTCCTAGTCATGACGCTGCATAATGATACAATCACACCGGGGTTGTGTGTGATGTTGGATGATAAGACTTAAGAGATATGTTTGGTTTGAGGACACAACACTGAAGGGAGAGAGAAAATGAAGGACAACACCATTTATAGTGGCTTTAATGGTGTTTTGACACTTGACCAACACTTAAGTCCAAACCTAAGTGCTTGTTCTGGGGAGAGGCTCGTGATCGCACGTTTGCTTTCACATAGAACAATTTCTTCTGAACCATGGACAGATGATGCAGTTCTCTATTTCACGCTTGTGCATGCTGGTTTGTAGGCACTAGGTTCACCCATTTGCAGTTTTTTATGACTTTCCTGTGGTCACCATTATGCAGTGAAGAAGCTTTTTGGATGCGTGGCACGTCACCGTGCAGGAATACCTGCAAACGAGGACCTGTTGTCCTATAAGACAATTCACACCACAGAGGTGAGCTAATTCCACTGCTTTCATCTGATATATATATATATATATATATATATATATATATATATATATATATATATATATATATATATATATATATGTGTGTGTGTGTGTGTGTGTGTGTGTGTGTGTGTGTGTGAGTCCACCAAATTTTCATACCAGATGCTCAGATTATGGATTTTGAGTTATATAGTCATGTGAAAAAGAAAGTACACCCTCTTTCAAGTCTAGGTTAAGTGTCAGGATGTAATAAAAAAATCATCTGGTCCTTACCAGGTCTTAAAATTAGGTAAATAAAACCTCAGATGACCAATAACACATGACATATTCACCCTGTCATTATTTATTTAACACAAAGTAAGCCAAAAATGCAGTAGCAGTGTGTGAAAAATTAAGTACACTATTACTGCTTCCATAGAAATTATGAAGGCAATTAGCAGCCTGGTGTTCCTGATCAAATGAATTTGATTAATTGATCATCAGCAAGTGTGGCCACCTCTTAAAAAGCAGAGGTTTTGGCAGTTTGCTGGTCTGGAGCACTCAGGTGTATGTTAACACAATGCCAAGGAGGAAAGACATCAGCAATGATCTTATAGAAGCAGTTGTTGCTGCACATCAGTCTGGGAAGGGTTATAAGGCCATTTTCAAACAATTTGAAATCCATCATTCTACTGTGAGAAAGATTATTCAGAAGTGGAAAACATTCAAGACAGTTGCCAATCTTCCCAGGAGTGGACGTCCCAGCAAATTTACTCCAAGGTCAGACCGTGCAATGCTCAGAGAAATTGCAAAAAAACCAAGAACTACATCTAGGATTCTACAGGCCACAGTTAGCATGTTAAATGTTAAAGTTCATCACAGTACAATGAAAAAAAAAAAGACTGCGCAAGTATGGCTTGTTTGGAAGGGTTGCCAGAAGAAAGCCTCTTCTATCTAAAAAGAACATGGCAGCACGGCTTAGGTTTGCAAAGATGCATCTGAACAAGCCACAAGCCTTCTGGAACAACGTCCTTTGGACAGATGAGACCAAAGTGGAAATGTTTGGCCATAATGCACAGCACCATGTTTGGCGAAAACCAAACACAGCATATCAGCACAAACACTTCATACCAACCATCAAGCACGGTGGTGGAGGGGTGATGATTTGGGCTTGTTTTGCAGCCACAGGGCCTGGGCACCTTGCAGTCATTGTGTCAACCATGAACTCCTCTGTATACCAAAGTATTCTAGAGGCAAACATGAGGCCATCTGTCCAACAGCTAAAGCTTGGCTGCAATTGGGTCATGCAACAGGACAATTATCCCAAGCACACCAGCAAATCTACAACCCCGATTCCAAAAAAGTTGGGACAAAGTACAAATTGTAAATAAAAATGGAATGCAATAATTTACAAATCTCAAAAACTGATATTATATTCACAATAGAACATAAACAACATATCAAATGTTGAAAATGAGACATTTTGAAATTTCATGCCAAATATTGGCTCATTTGAAATTTCATGACAGCAACACATCTCAAAAAAGTTGGGACAGGGGCAATAAGAGGCTGGAAAAGTTAAAGGTACAAAAAAGGAACAGCTGGAGGACCAAACTTCAACTCATTAGGTCAATTGGCAATAGGTCATTAACATGACTGGGTATAAAAAGAGCATCTTGGAGTGGCAGCGGCTCTCAGAAGTAAAGATGGGAAGAGGATCACCAATCCCCCTAATTCTGCACCGACAAATAGTGGAGCAATATCAGAAAGGAGTTTGACAGTGTAAAATTGCAAAGAGTTTGAACATATCATCATCTACAGTGCATAATATCAGCAAAAGATTCAGAGAATCTGGAAGAATCTCTGTGCGTAAGGGTCAAGGCCGGAAAACCATACTGGGTGCCCGTGATCTTCGGGCCCTTAGACGGCACTGCATCACATACAGGCATGCTTCTGTATTGGAAATCACAAAATGGGCTCAGGAATATTTCCAGAGAACATTATCTGTGAACACAATTCACCGTGCCATCTGCCGTTGCCAGCTAAAACTCTATAGTTCAAAGAAGAAGCAGTATCTAAACTTGATCCAGAAGCGCAGACGTCTTCTCTGGGCCAAGGCTCATTTAAAATGGACTGTGGCAAAGTGGAAAACTGTTCTGTGGTCAGACGAATCAAAATTTGAAGTTCTTTATGGAAATCAGGGACGCCGTGTCATTCGGACTAAAGAGAAAAAGGACGACCCAAGTTGTTATCAGCACTCAGTTCAGAAGCCTGCATCTCTGATGGTATGGGGTTGCATTAGTGCGTGTGGCATGGGCAGCTTACACATCTGGAAAGACACCATCAATGCTGAAAGGTATATCCAGGTTCTAGAGCAACATATGCTCCCATCCAGACGACGTCTCTTTCAGGGAAGACCTTGCATTTTCCAACATGACAATGCCAAACCACATACTGCATCAATTATAGCATCATGGCTGCGTAGAAGAAGGGTCCGGGTACTGAACTGGTCAGCCTGCAGTCCAGATCTTTCACCCATAGAAAACATTTGGCGCATCATAAAACGGAAGATACGACAAAAAAGACCTAAGACAGTTGAGCAACTAGAATCCTACATTAGACAAGAATGGGTTAACATTCCTATCCCTAAACTTGAGCAACTTGTCTCCTCAGTCCCCAGACGTTTACAGACTGTTGTAAAGAGAAAAGGGGATGTCTCACAGTGGTAAACATGGCCTTGTCCCAACTTTTTTGAGATGTGTTGTTGTCATGAAATTTAAAAATCACCTAATTTTTCTCTTTAAATGATACATTTTCTCAGTTTAAACATTTGATGTGCCATCTATGTTCTATTCTGAATAAAATATGGAATTTTGAAACTTCCACATCATTGCATTCCGTTTTTATTTACAATTTGTACTTTGTCCCAACTTTTTTGGAATTGGGGTTGTACAGCAAAATGGCTGAAAAAGAAAAGAATCAAGGTGTTGGAATGGCCAAGTCAAAGTCCAGACCTCAGCCCAACTGAAATGCTGTGGTGGGACCTTGAGCGCTGTGCATAAACAAATACCCTCAAACATGAATGAACTGAAGCAATGTTGTAAAGAAGAGTGGGCCAAAATTCCTCCACAACGATATGAGAGACTGATAAAATCATACAGAAAACGACTGCTTCAAGTTATTGCTGCAAAAGGTGGTCCTACAAGCTATTGAATCATGGGGTGTACTTACTTTTTCACACATGGATTCTGCATTTTCACTTAATTTTTTTTAAATAAATAATGACACAGTGGAATCTGTTGTGTGTTGCTTTGCACCTGAGGTTAGATTTGCATAATTTTAGGACCTGGTAAGGATCAGATGATTTTTTGTTGCTGTACGTCTTGATTGGTAAAACCATGTAACTGGAAGAGGGTGTACTTTCTTTTTCACATGACTGTACCTGCTGCATTACATTACCAAGCCTCCGTATGCAGGAAATATAAACCAAAGTGAAATTGGACCAAGGGAGGTTACTGTAAATCTGACATGAAATCTTGCGCGTGCAACCCAAAATGGTCCATTTCCCAGGCAGAAAACCTTCAAAATGTTCATGATGTAAATGATGTTTCAGCTAGGTCGAAAGTGTATTTTTGGACCAGAATGACACGAGTTTTACTTTGGATTTGCAAAACAGCTATCGGTAATTTAACTTGATGCCTCATTCATTTTTAGCACTGTGTCAATTATGTCAGAATATTACTCGCCAATACTCTGTTTCTAGCATGGGACCAAATTAAACCTGTACAAACTCTTACCAACAAAACTAGAACTGTTGTTGATCTAAGAGAGTCAGTCATAAAATTTGTGTTTTTATTCTTTCTAGCCTCTGAACATGCAGTGTTGAAAGAAGACATGGAGACCAGGACTCAGAATCAGTCAGTACATGTACAAAGAATGGACGCTGTTGAGTGTTGACTCATTTCGGGGTCTGGACAGGAACTACACGGTAGTCATTTAAAATGAGTCCCTGTCTCAAGTCCTCTTGAACCAGCCTCAGTCCAACACAGTCATGGATGATGTTAAAAGTGGTAAATGTATCCCGAAGTGGCGGTATTGAGGTGATTATTCGTTGATAGTTACTGGATCAGCCAGCGAAAACGGTACAAAATATTAAGCGCTTTTCAACGCCATTTCTAGCATCTGGTACAAAAATCCCATGGCGCGACATATCAATAAGGTAGTGTGTCTCTTCTGATGACCATAATAACCCTTTCTCTACAATCATTCAACTCGAAACAGTAAGTAATGTGATAAATTGAACCAATTCAACCATGATTTTAAAAGAACAAACAAACAAACAAACAAACAAAACCCAAGTGTACCGGTTTAATACCTTACCGTTACTATGCCAACCTGCAGTGAGAGACTGACTGATCCTAAAGGCAGGAAACAGTGCCATGTGCACATTAAATCCTTCGAAATAGCTCTTATTGCACTTTATATTTTATTATTCATCATTGGAACATGGAGGTACTGACAAGCGTGACCTAATCTATTATTAGCTCACTAAAACACTGTTTAATGCCCCACAGGGAGGTCTTTCATCACACAGGATGACAGGTAGATTATCAGACATCATCGTGCAGCAGAAAGAGACAGGAAGTAATCTCTCTCTCTCTCTCTAATTTGGAGACATTAAAAACAAGGGAATGACAGTCAGTGGAAAAAAAAACAACAACATGACAAAATAGACAGAATGACATCCTGTCATACTGACAGCGACAATCTAAGATTATAATAATTGATTGTTTTCGATGCTGTTGTGATTTCAACCATTTACTTTATGTCAAATTTGAGGAAAATTAGAACATGTGAAAGAGAAAATTCCACTTAACAGTTTATCCTATCATATATCCTAATCTTGACCAGTGTTGTAGTCGAGTCACTAAACCTCGAGTCCGAGTCCAGTCTCGAGTCCCCAGTGTTCAAGTCCGAGTCAAGTCCAAGTCATTCAGGAAAATTTCGAATCGAGTCCAAGTCGAGGCGGCACGGTGGTGTAGTGGTTAGCGCTGTCGCCTCACAGCAAGAAGGTCCGGGTTCGAGCCCCGGGGCCGGCGAGGGCCTTTCTGTGCGGAGTTTGCATGTTCTCCCCGTGTCCGCGTGGGTTTCCTCCGGGTGCTCCGGTTTCCCCCACAGTCCAAAGACATGCAGGTTAGGTTAACTGGTGACTCTAAATTGACTGTAGGTGTGAATGTGAGTGTGAATGGTTGTCTGTGTCTATGTGTCAGCCCTGTGATGACCTGGCGACTTGTCCAGGGTGTATCCCGCCTTTCGCCCGTAGTCAGCTGGGATAGGCTCCAGCTTGCCTGCGACCCTGTAGAACAGGATCAAGCGGCTAGAGATAATGAGATGAGTCCAAGTTGAGTCACTACTGATCTGAGTCGAGTCCGAAAACAACACTCCAACCGCACCATTTGACGGTGGCTGTTTCAGCGCCATTAATATTAGTTTGTTCCTGAACATGACATATAAACAGGTGAATGTGCATTCTCTTTGTTAGGGAGTGTGAAGTATTCTGTCAGAGATGGTTGGGAGACGGATGTAAGTGCAGAAGACATGTTTATTAATACAAGTGAAGACATAAACAATCCAGAACGTCAGGCAAAATCGTAAAACAGTGAAACGGGCAATACGTCGAGCGAGGCACAAACAGGCTATCGTAGACTCGGCAGAATCATAGACAAGAAACAGGAAATCAGGGATCAGGAAACCAAACAAGGAAATAAGGCTCGGTAATATATCAGTAATGCAACTCAATACTTTGCAAAGTAAGTGTGCTTTCACAGTTTTTATATAGGTATGCTAATTGCACCTTAATCCCGTGCAGGTGCGAGTCGTTTACGGCGCGTGTGCGAGAGTCTGCTTGGTGCGCGTGCTGTCCGGAGTGCACCCGAGAGTCTATCTGATGCATGCACCAAGGCGCACAGGTGTGCACGAAATGAGTACAAAAATTAATGTAGATATAAATATCTTATGCCAAATTATTATGGCATGTTACAAAAAATAAAGAAAAAAATCAGAGTCCTCGTCTCCAATTTATGAGTCTGAATGCAGTTAATGCACGAGTCCGAGTCATCGATGCTCAAGTCCAAGTCAAATCACGAGTCCTTAAAATTAGGGCACGAGTCGGACTCGAGTACTACAAGCCTGATCTCGACAGTCATAAAATCACCAGTGCACATAATCCTTAATGATGGGGACTGTACTGGAATATCTACCCTGCTTGTATTTACCTGAAAGATGAGATTTGTTGTATACTTAACAGTTATTCCACGAAATCGAGTCATACATGAGCTGACTAAAAGCCACGTACGACCAGACTGAGAGGAATAACTGTTTTATTCTATTTTATTCATTCACTGGATTTTGAGAAACAGAGCATTTTTAATTTTACTTTTTGCAAATTCGATAAATAAAAACTTTATACAAAACGGCCGACAAAATAATTTCCGCTTAGGGTATAAACAAACCGGCGAAATGACAGTAGCGATTTGTGAAAAATGCTATAATAATAGTTCTTGAAAAAAAAAGATATGCTCTTCCCATCAAATACTTTCATTCCATATTTTGTCGCTTATTTTTGTATTTTTTGGGGTTTTGTTTTTCGAGCAGAGTTTTTATTTCGTCCTCGGTTGGTTCAGCAACACGCACCGCCATTTTGTTTTTCTCTACTCACAGTATATGAGCTGATAGCCTAGTAATACGGAGTAGCCAATCAGAGCGCACGATTGCTCATATCCAATGAATGTGGATATAATAATTGGTCATATTGTGTCTAAAATGTCACTTAATAACAATTTCTCATTCATAGAACTATTGTATAAAGTAATACCACTTGAGGTTGTTCTGTTGTACTGAATATCAGCATGACTGCAGCCTCGTACCTACAACCGAATCACGTCCATGCCGACGCTCAGTGCAACAGCGCTCCCTCTCGTGTGATATCTCTTAATAGCATACAGTAAGTCAAGCGGAATAGCCTCTTGACTTAATCTTGTTTGAGGCTCTGTTGTTATTAATGTCGCCTTGCCCCACCAAAATCTCTGGTCATGAGCTGCTGCTGTGAATAACTGTTCATGCTTTGGATCCACTTTAATTAGAAAATTACAAAACAGTGCAGACACAGCCTCAAATCCAATGTTCAAAAGACTTTCACATTTTCTAATTTTATGTAGTTTCACTAGAGTCAGAGTGTGGTTGGAGATTGGGGGTATCCTCTACTGCAGGGGTTCCCAAACTTTTCCATGCCAAGGCCCCCCAAACAGCATTAGCTTCTGGTCGGGGACCCCCTTTGCAAACCCACAGACAATGCTACAAAATATGTAAAGAAACATCAACTTTTAGAATGTTATCTCTTACTTTTATTCAATATTCAATAACTGTTACATTTGTTTAGCATAAGAATATTATTAACTAACATGTTTTCAACACAAATATTTTCGCACTGAACAATAAACTTTTCAACAAACTGTTGATAAGAACAGCACAAAAGAAATCAAACCACTCTCAACTGTGTGTGTGTGTGTGTGTGTGTGTCTGGGAGTGACAGATGGTTTACACTAGTGGGAGGGATGGGCTTGGTGGCTCCTACATAGTTTGTCAACCCTGGGCTTAATCTCCGTCAGTGCCATATGCATGTCATTGTCCACATGTAGACGTGCTCTATGTTTGGTTTTGAGTACCTTTAAAGTTGAAAAGCCAGACTCACACAAGTAGGTTGTTGCAAAAGGGAGAAGGCATTTCAATGCCCTGTCAGCCAAGCTGGGATAGTCCTTTCTTACATGTAGCCAGTAGTTAGACAGGGGAGCCTCAAAGTCCATTTTTACCGGTAAATCCCCTGAGTTTGTCATCTCAATCAGCTCCTCCTGTGACTTTAAGTCCAGACTTGAACCGACACCGGGGGCAAAGGGGTTCCTAACCCAGTTTAAATGTGTGTTTTCGAGGTCAAGGAAATAGTCTTTGAAATTTCCTTGGAGGTGCTCCAGGTGGGACTGGCTCAATGGAGAGACGGAGCCCAAATCATCACATGACAGCAGCTCCTGGTGAAGTAGTGGGAACATTTCTGTAACTCCCTCCTGGAGCTTGTTTGACCACAGCATGATCTTTTTGTAAAAAGCACGCACTTTGTCTTGCACCTGGAGTATGTACGTGTCACGTCCTTGCATGCTTTGATTCAGTACATTTATGGCCCTTTTCCACTACCCTTTTTCAGCTCACTTCAGCTCGCTTCAGCTCACTTCAGCCCGACACGGCTCGCGTTTCGACTACCAAAAACCAGCACGACTCAGCTCGCTTCAGCTCTGCTTAGCCCCTAAAACTCGCACCGTTTTGGAGTGGGGCTGAAGCGAGCCAAAGCGAGCCGAGTGAGGCTGGGGGCGTGAGCAGACACTCCCCTGTGCACTGATTGGTGAGGAGGAGTGTCCTCACATGCCCACACACGCCCCGCGAGCGCGCTGGGATCTGTAAACACCGCAAACCCGGAAGGAGAAGAATTACGAGAATTTCTGAAGCCTTATGTGCCTCGCCTCATCTATTGAGGTATTTCACCTGACGTCACAGGGTCACGTGACGCCCCGGTGTCCACCATTTTGGACGGCAAGCTAGCTAATGTCAACAACAGTAGCTAGTATGTTACTGTAGCAATATTTACGTTCAGTCATTTGGATGACTGTTAAAACCTTTCAGTCTCAAGTTTTTCCTTTACTGGATTTACTAGTTTACTGAGCTAGCGCGCGATGGCTCCCGGCTCGGCCGCCGAGCGCGCGATGGCTCCCGGCTCGGCCGCCGAGCGCGCGATGGCTCCCGGCTCGGCCGCCGAGCGCGCGATGGCTCCCGGCTCGGCCGGAGAGCGCGCGATGGCTCCCGGCTCGGCCGGAGAGCGCGCGATGGCTCCCGGCTCGGCCGCCGAGCGCGCGATGGCTCCCAGCTTGCCCGAGCGCGCTAGCTCAGTAAACTAGTAAATCCAGTAAAGGAAAAACTTGAGACTGAAAGGTTTTAACAGTCATCCAAATGACTGAACGTAAATATTGCTACAGTAACATACTAGTTACTGTTGTTGACATTAGCTAGTGCTAACAGCTAGTTGCTAATACACTGCTACAACTACACCGACCCTAATAATACAGTTCTTGGTCATTGCCTGGTAACAGCAAACTTATAACGGGCCATGTCTCAACAGACTAAGAAGTTATTTCAATGACATTTAATAACATTTTGTTTATCCTGAGGACCGAAAGTAAATGAAAATGTGAACAAACCTTAGCTGTAATCAGATGGCGACCACCGGCTCCAGGGACGACCCACTGATGTAGGCATGTTACCCAGCCCGACACAAAATATTTGTAGGCATCCAAACTCGTATACGCTTTCAGATCAATCCCTGTGTATGGCGATGGGTTTTTAACGACATAGGTATACAGATCATGTGGGCCGAAGTCAGGTAAAGACGAGGGCTTCGTGTACTTCCGTACGTCAGTGAACAATCCTGGTGGAAGCAGGTAAACGTCGTTCTCTAAGCCTGCTAACCTCAATTTTTGCAAATACCTCTCCCTCTGCTCGCCCTGTAAATGCCCTACGTCGCTGGATAGTGAAGGTGTTTTCTGCATCTCGCTCCTTTTTCTTTTATGTTTTTCGTTTGTCGCCTTCCTCGCATTCAAACTGATTCGAGCCGTGCCGTCCAAAATGGCAGCGTCACATGACTTGGTCACGTGAGTGAAATACCTCAATACGCTCTTGCCAGTATCTGTCCGCGTTGTCGGTGACAACAAGCCACAGCACCAAGACCAGCAACACTAACGACTCCATGTCCTCCATGTTTATTGTTTACTATTCGGGTCGTGAGACTACCGCTTAAAAGCTCACTGATGTCACTGCACTGCTTAACGACATCACGTGACGTCCACCCACTTTCGCTAACTCCACCCAATGTGTCCACCCACTTCCAGCCAGCACGGTTCAGTGTGGTTGTAGTCGAAATGCAACTCCAACAGCCCCGCTCAGCTCGACTCAGCACGGCACGGCTCAGCCCGACTCAGCCGCGTTTGTAGTGGAAAAGCGGCATTAGATGCTGGAAAATGTCTGACATGTATGCAAGTTCCAGGTTGCATCGGTGAACCGATCTGCCAGCTGATGCTTTTCAGATGAGAGGAACTCTGCAACCTCCCTCCGCAGCTCATAGACACGGTTCAAAACTGTGCCCCGTGACAGCCAGCGCACGTTCGAGTGAAGCAGCAGCCCCTCAAAACGAGCGTCCATCTCATTACAAAGCAGGGTAAACAGTCTGTGTTTCATGGGACGGGCTTTAATAAAATTCACTACTTGTATAACCTCCTGTAGTACCTGATTCAACTCATTATCCATCCTTTTTGCGACCAGTGCCTCGCGATGGAGCATGCAGTGTGTGGCCACTACATGCGGGGCCTTCTGCTTATTGAGAGCGGTCACTCCACTGATCTTCCCGGTCATTGCCGCGGCTCCGTCCGAACACACCCCCACACAGCGGGTCCAGTCCAATCCGTTAGACTCGATGTAATCGTCCAAAACTTGAAAAATGTCTTTCCCAGTAGTTCTTCTTTCAAGTGCTTTACAAAATAGTATTTCCTCCACAATACGCTAGCTTGAGGAGCAAAGCAGCTTGATAAATGGCGCAAACTGCAACGTCACAGGCAATCGGAGAGATGAGCATGGCAAACAACGTTTCAATATGATGTATTATTATTAATAATTATATTTTATAATAATGATTAAAAAACTAATTACAATATATTTAATAATAATTATTTAAAATATATATATATTTTTTCGGGGCGGCACGGTGGTGTAGTGGTTAGCGCTGTCGCCTCACAGCAAGAAGGTCCTGGGTTCGAGCCCCGTGGCCGGCGAGGGCCTTTCTGTGCGGAGTTTGCATGTTCTCCCCGTGTCCGTGTGGGTTTCCTCCGGGTGCTCCGGTTTCCCCCACAGTCCAAAGACATGCAGGTTAGGTTAACTGGTGACTCTAAATTGACCGTAGGTGTGAATGTGAGTGTGAATGGTTGTCTGTGTCTATGTGTCAGCCCTGTGACCACTATACGAGGTACCAGCAGATAGCCTGCACCTTTTGATCTAAGTAGGCGTGGCGGGTCATAGAGGAGCAGAAGTTCACTCAGGTACTGTGGTGCGAGACCATTTAGTGCTTTAAAGGTCAATAGTAGTATTTTATAATCAATACGAAATTTGATTGGGAGCCAATGCAGTGTGGATAAGACAGGCGTGATGTGGTCATATTTTCTAGTTCTAGTAAGGACTCTTGCTGCGGCATTTTGAACTAACTGGAGCTTGTTTATGCACTTATTGGAACATCCAGACAGTAAGGCATTACAATAATCCAACCTGGAGGTAACGAAAGCATGGACTAGTTTTTCTGCATCATGCAATGACATTAAATTTCTTATCTTTGCAATATTTCTGAGATGAAAGAAAGCTATCCGGGTGATGTTATCAATGTGAGTTTCGAATGAAAGACTGGGGTCAATAATCACTCCGAGGTCTTTTACTGCTGCACGTGAAGAAACAGAAATGTCATCCAGAGTTACTGTGTAATCAGAAAACTTACTTCTAGCTTTATGTGGTCCTAGCACAAGTACTTCAGTCTTGTCAGAGTTAAGCAGAAGGAAATTTATAAGCATCCAGTGTCTAATGTCCTTAACACATTCCTCAATTCTATAAAGCCGGTGTCTCTCATGAGGTTTTGCAGAAACATACAACTGTGTGTCATCAGCATAACAGTGGAAACTAATACAATGTTTACGAATAATATCGCCCAAAGGTAACATATATAGAGAAAAAAGCAGTGGACCCAAGACAGAACCTTGTGGAACACCAAACTTTACCTCGGTATGTCTAGAAATATCACCATTTATATCGACATACTGATAACGATCAGTTAGATAAGACCTGAGCCAGGAGAGGGCCATTCCCTTAACTCCCACAACATTTTCTAGTCTATCCAGAAGAATGGAATGATCAATGGTATCAAATGCTGCACTAAGGTCAAGCAACACAAGTAGCGAGACACAGCCCTGATCAGACGCCAACAGTAGGTCGTTTACTACTTTAACCAGTGCTGTCTCTGTGCTATGATGAGGTCTAAATCCTGACTGATACATTTCATGGATGTTATTCCTATGTAAATATGAGCATAACTGCTGTGCCACAGCTTTTTCAAGGATCTTGGAGATAAAGGGGAGGTTTGATATTGGCCGATAATTGGACAGCTGACAGGGATCAAGGTCAGGTTTTTTAATCAGGGGTTTGATAACTTACTAGAACTAGAAAATATGACCACATCACGCCTGTCTTATCCACACTGCATTGGCTCCCAATCAAATTTCGTATTGATTATAAAATACTACTATTGACCTTTAAAGCACTAAATGGTCTCGCACCACAGTACCTGAGTGAACTTCTGCTCCTCTATGACCCGCCACGCCTACTTAGATCAAAAGGTGCAGGCTATCTGCTGGTACCTCGTATAGTGAAGGCTACATCAGGGGGCAGAGCCTTTTCTTACAAAGCCCCACTGTTATGGAACAGCCTTCCAAGTAATGTTCGGGAATCAGACACAATCTCAGCATTTAAGTCTAGGCTGAAAACATATCTGTTTAGTCAAGCCTTTTGTTAATGGTGTTTATGAGGTAAAGGAGTAGATCTGGAGGGTCCTCAGACATAGAGTGTTTTGGTAAACTGGGATGTATGGATGCTGTCAGTCCCCACTCGCTTGCTCACTCGAGTTTGTTGACGGTGCAGTGGCTGGCTGCTTTATGTCCCGGGGCTCCCTCATGCCTGTGTTACCTTCTGGCTCTCTCCTTTTAGTTATGCTGTCATAGTTAGTTGCCGGAGTCCCTGCTTGTACTCGGTGCAATATGTATACTGTTCCTACTTATTCAGGTGACATTGGGCATACCTAACCACCTGTGTTTTCTTTCTCTCCCCCCCCCCCCCCCCACCCCAAATCTGTCCCTCTGAGTTACATGGAGTCAACAGGAAATCTTTTGGTGGAGACGGTGGGGACCTCGACTGGCTATCGTAGCCTGCAGGGAATCGGCCGTCAGACGTTCTGTCGCATGTCCCAGACCCGGTGAAATGTAACTGAATTGTCTTGGCCAGGCCTAAGGGTCCCATCTGCATCTCATCATTGCTGAGGAGTGTGCTCCCATCACCCAATCAAGCATCCAGCCAGAGCAGGTCATGATATATTTTTTACCATATTAACATGCCATTGTGCGTCATGCCTGATGTAAAGACTCTCGTCTCTGCGAGCCTACCACACAGATTTAATACTTGTCATTTTTAGGGCATACCTAACAACGTGTTTTCTTTCTCTCCCCCCCCATCTGTCCCTCTGAGTTACATGTTGATCCTGGGATTGAGATGCTGGCCTCTTCTGCCCCTCGGACCTGCTTGATCCATCCTGGTGCCCTGTGTCTGGTCGGAGTTTTATCGCCCCACTCCTGTGAAGGACGGCCCCATGAGGACAGTTGAGGGTTATACCTGTTAAAACTGTTAATATTATAGTCAGGCTGTCTGTTGTTGCCCAAATGAGGATGGGTTCCCTTTTGAGTCTGGTTCCTCTCGAGGTTTCTTCCTCATGTCGTCTGAGGGAGTTTTTCCTTGCCACCGTCGCCACAGGCTTGCTCATTGGGGATAGATTAGGGATAAAATTAGCTCATGTTTTAAGTCGTTCAAATTCTGTAAAGCTGCTTTGCGACAATGTTTACTGTTAAAAGCGCTGTACAAATAAACTTGATTTGATTTGATTTGTGATGACCTGGCGACTTGTCCAGGGTGTACCCCGCCTTTCGCCCATAGTCAGCTGGGATAGGCTCCAGCCTGCCTGTGACCCTGTAGAAGGATAAAGCGGCTAGAGATAATGAGATGAGATGAGATATTTTTTTTCGCAATTTTTTTGTTATCGTTCCTCCAACTTTCTGAGGCCCCCCTAGCGCCCCCTGGCGGCCCCCACTTTGAAAACCACTGTGTATGTTCGCCTTCCTCTTAGGATGTCTTTACTTTAATACTGGTTTCACAACACCATCAGTTATAGTAGCCTGACTTTCTTTTGCATCTTAAGTCAGGCTTGTAGTACTTGAGTCCGACTCATGACTTGACTTGGACTTGAATACTGATGACTTGGACTTGGACTCGTGTATTAACTGCATTCGGACTCGTAAATTGGAGACGAGGACCCAGATTTTTTTTTCTTTATTTTTTGTAACATGTCATAATAATTTGGCACAAGATATTTATATTTATATCTACATTAATTTTTATACTAATTTCATGCAAGAGAATGCACATTCACCTGTTCATACATCATGTTCAGGAACAAACTAACGTTAATGGCGCTAAAATACCTGGAGAGGATGACCCTAGGATTGTCCGCTTTGCTTATACAGACTTCTCGTGCAGCGGGAAAAAATGCACTGCTGTGTGTTCCATATGTAGAAGAACTATCGAGGAGACGACGGGGACGACCTCGAACTTCAATCATCATTTGGTAAGACTCCACCCAGAGAAGGAAGTGACACGCTATGTTCATTGCTCTGTTGATAGCGGGGCTTGTGTTGGATTCGATTTGGATCAATAGTGGGCTCGACTCAAAATTTTCTTTAATGACTTGGACTTGAAGACTGGACTCGGACTCAAGGTTTAGTGACTCGACGACAGCACTGCCTTAAGTTCATGCCATGATGAGTCATCCATCATGACGTACGAGTCTGCTTCAAATTTGACCCCACAGCTCTAATGCTGAATTAATATGTTCGGTTTTCCAGGCCAGCTCACAGCAATGTAAGAATATTTTAAATTTTAACACACACACACACACACATATATACATATACATATATATATATATATATATATATATATATATATATATATATATATATATATATTTTCCCTCTACTAACTCAGTGTTACTTCTTTTATGTTGAATAAAAAATGACATGCTATAGCTTTAATATAAGATAGCACATGATGGAAATAATATGCAATAAGGCATAATTTATCTCTTGTTTGCCTGCAGTGGAGTGTTATAGGAATCAATATAATGTTTGCACATTGTCCTGCCACAGGCGACTGAAGGAGTCCATCACTTATCTGTTAAAATGAAGAACCTTGCCCTGCATTATATACTTGCAATACAAAGCAAATTACATTACAAGGGAGAGGAGACACAGAAGGAAAGAAGAAGAGAAAAAAACCAGACATCAGCGATGACTAATTCTTCTGCCAAAATCTTTTAAAGTCCAGTAGTGAACGCATCACTGGCACTAGATTTGTGGCTGGTGATATGTGCAGGCCACCAAAGTAACAAAATGTGACAGTAGAACAGGCAGCCATGAGGTGCACAGGTGTGTTAGTCCAACACACACACGCACACACACACACACACACAGTCACGCTCACACCTGCCTCAGCAAGGCTATTAGAATAAGTGGCAGGTCTCTGCATAAAATTACACTCAGTCTAATGAAACAGCTGACAGTCTATTCAAGATGCTGATTAATGCACCGGAGGGGAGGTTAGTTCGGTCGGCGGGAGGAGGAGAAGAAGGAAATAGAGTGTATGCTGCAACATATGGAAGATGGGGATAGATAGATAGAGTAAGGGGCTGTAAACAGGAGAAATAACAGAACGAGTGCGTTTTGAGAGAGAGAGAACCATTGTGGTTAGTGGGTGCTACTCAAAACAGAATGAGATAAGTTATCCTTTCAGGTTTAGCGGTTGTATACAGTATGTCACCTTCAGTTAGATTGGATTTGGAGTTAGAATGCTTTAAATCAGGGTGGCACGGTGGTGTAGTGGTTAGCACTGTCGCCTCACAGCAAGAAGGTCCGGGTTCGAGCCCCGGGGCCGGCGAGGGCCTTTCTGTGTGGAGTTTGCATGTTCTCCCCGTGTCCACGTGGGTTTCCTCCGGGTGCTCCGGTTTCCCCCACAGTCCAAAGACATGCAGGTTAGGTTAACTGGTGACTCTAAATTGACCGTAGGTGTGAATGTGAGTGTGAATGGTTGTCTGTGTCTATGTGTCAGCCCTGTGATGACCTGGCGACTTGTCCAGGGTGTACCCCGCCTTTCGCCCGTAGTCAGCTGGGATAGGCTCCAGCTTGCCTGCGACCCTGTAGAACAGGATAAAACGGCTAGAGATAATGAGATGAGATGCTTTAAATCACTGAGACTTAAAAAGGCTAAGTAATTTTAATCTCTGTTCCTATGTATTTGAGCAGCACGGTGGTAGCAAGAAAGTCCGGGTTCGAGACCAGCGGCCGGCGAGAGCCTTTCTGTGCGGAGTTTGCATGTTCTCCCCGTGTCCGCGTGGGTTTCCTCCGGGTGCTCCGGTTTCCCCCACAGTCCAAAGACATGCAGGTTAGGTTAACTGGTGGCTCTAAATTGACCGTAGGTGTGAATGTGAGTGTGAATGGTTGTGTGTCTGGGGAAGCTGCGACAGGCCTAGCAAGCCGGTGTTAGATGATACCTTTGTTGGAGCGAAACCCCCCCCCCCCCAAACCTGTGTATTCAAAGACTTTCATCAAATCGCCAGAAATATCACACTTGCACATAAATCATAATGATGAATCTGCACTGGGATAATTTCTTTCTCTCTGTGTGTCCAAGTTATTCAAACACACACATGAATACACACAAGCACAAAAATTGTAATGGCTAACCTGTGTGTTGATTCTGATCGCTCCGATGGATGGGATCTCAAAGTAGTATCCTGTTGAAGAGCAACAAAAAACAATTAGAAGCAATAAAGTGAATGAAAAAAAAAATTAGGGATGTATCAAAACCGATACTGGTATCAGGCACTGGTACAATCCTGGGGAAAAAAAAAAAAAAGAAGCAGCTCAGGTGCTGTAGACCTAGTGATCTGTGTCACAGTAATTAAAGGTAGACTGCATTTCAGATTTTTCAAGTGTAGGTCATAAAAAGAACTTTCCCAACACCCAATTATTTTTTGTTTAGTGGACCGAAAGGTACTGAATTCGAATCACAGACTTCCAATTTTATTAGTTTTTTAAAAATAGAACAATTAATGAATTTAAGACCACGTGACCCTAAATTCTTTGCTATTTTTTCCTGCTTCACCATGACCCAATTCAAGATACTACGTCATGCATCACGTGGTGGGCTTTCCTTGTTCGAGCAAGGCATTGTGGGATACAAATTTGAAACAGGAGAGAAAAATGGAGGACGTGAGTGTACGAATGAAACGTGAAAGACCGACTACAGTAACAGAAAGCGAGAAGAAAAGACGTTATGTTATATACAAAGGAAAGGAAAAGCAGGACCAAACTAATAAATATCGGCGGTCAGCAAGCACCTCGGTGTGATCAGCTGTTCATTTAGCGACAGAATGATGGAACTGTCAGTGCACGGTTAAGATAAACCTGTAGATGGCAGTAATGCAACACTGTGGATGCCAGCTGCCGTAAAACCCAAAGGAAGGAAAAGAAGCAGCAGGTAAATCTGTGCATGCGCACATGGACTTCCTCTGACTGCTTGACCGCGCAACGCGAGCAATTTCATGCACATTATTTGTTCGGGAATCCCCTCAAATTAAATAACTTCCCATCCACAGAATGGCCTGACATTTTGTGAGATATTACAGAAATAAATATATATCACAGTGACCAAATTTTGGAAGGAACTAAATTTCACCGATTTTAAGAAATCGAAAGGCCATCTAGCTTGAACAGATAACACAAAATGACAGTGGTCTATATCTAGTCAGGTCCATACATATTTGGACAGTGACACAATGTTCATAATTTTGCCTCCGTACTTCATCACAATGGATCTGAAATGAACTCAAGATTCAATTTTGTCTTCAAGAAGTAAAATACATGCTCAAATGAGTTGACTGACTTGGCCATTTAAGAAAATGCTACTTCTTTCCTTGAAGAAGCTTTTGGCTTGCTTTCTTGGTATGTATTGGGTTGTCAGCTGTACTGTGAATACTGCCATTAGTGCCAGTTTTGCACTATTTGACTGAATCTGAGCAGAAAGTATAGCTCTATATACTAGATCATCAATATATACAGTTCAGTGACCCAGTTCCCTTGGCCATGCCATAACACTGCCTCCCCAAAGAACACTTTCTAGCAAAGTCTAATCTGGCCTTTCTGTTCTTGAGCAGTACCAGTGGTTTGCATCTTGAGGTAAACCCTCAGCATTTACATTCATGAAGGCATCTCTTGATTGTAGACTTTGACAATCATACATCTATCTCAAGTCTTTAGGACTGGGCTAGATGTTGCAAAGAGGTATCTCTTCACCAAGGAAAGAACTTTGTGATCATCCACTTTAGTTGTCTTCCATGGTCCTCCAGGCCTTTAGGTGTTGCTGGGCTCGTCAGTGCATTCCTTCTTTTTAAGAATGTACCAAATTGTTGATTTGGCCATTTCTGAAGTTTCTGCCATCTCTCTCATGGGTCTGGGTTGTTGTTTTTTTTTGTTGCATTCCGTTTTTATTTACAATTTGTACTTTGTCCCAACGTTTTTGGAATCGGGGTTGTATGAAATGGATTCTTGGATGAAAATATTTTGCTGCAAAGACTGTTAAATTGATAGATGTTGTTATACACCCCAAAACTAAAAAAAGACCTAAAATATGGCCTGGCCGAATGGGACTTAAGACACATAAACTGCTGTAGAGAAGTAACACAAGCTCAGAGAGCTTTAAAATTTGGCATGATTATAGTCAGGATGTTGCTTTACTTACTAGAAAAACCTGGATGTGAATATCTTAAAGTATGTGGCATTTAGAGACCTAGGAACACATACCTAAAATAGGTGGACATGAAAAAAATTAATATCAATGCAGAATGCTCTCATTTACTTTGTAGTTGCTTTGTCAGTGATGGTCATAGAAACATGTATGATGGCTTGTTGGAAAGGTGGGGTTGTGATGAATCCAGCAATACCAAACATGCCAATATAGCATGCATAATCTGGGCACTGTATCCCTAAATGTATGAGGTGTCCCTAAATGTATGAGGTGAAACACAAACACTGACAATCAAGTCTCCAGTCCAAAGCCCATTATCAGTGGTAAGAATAATGTTGACCAATTCAATGATACTGCAAAGTAAGTTACAAAAGGTAAGTACTGCTCTATATTGCATACTGGTTAACATTCCTAAATGGGGCTGACCTGTTGTTAAGGATCCTTCATTCAGAGCGTGAAGCTGACTTTCAATTTCACTTGAATTGCATGTGTGAAGTTATGCCTTGGTTCAGAGCCACTGGTGGGACCAATTATGCCAAGTACATGCCAGTCTATTTTGCAGAAATGACAGCTCTTGAACACGAACAACCAGAGGCATACACATTCATGCAGCAAGGTGGATTTGTTGTTCGCAGGTCTGAGCATCGAAGCTTCAACTGTGTGGCCACTGACCAGGCACTGGAGCAAACCATCAATCGAGAAGGCAAGAGTCAGGGTGGAGTTGTTGGCTTCACATTACGAAAGGGAGCTCTCACAAGATGGCTGATGACAAGACATGTGACCGCAGCATATGTGGATGCTATGAAAGAGCTTTGTGACACTGATTCAAAGAGCCCGAAAGCACACCAGGAGCATGGAGCATCCAGAATGGACAGAGATGGGAGAGACATACCGTACAGAAGATAATGGAGGCTGTGGAGCAGAGGCAGAATCCCTTTGACCTTGATAGCATTCCAGAGGAACCGATTAACATTGCTAGTGGTCAGGTTGCATCTGAGAAAGTTGCAAAAGAGCTCTCAAGCTTCCTCTAAGATGGTGCAAAGCAGAATACCATCTTTATTGAACAACGTCTGGCAAAATCAAAAAGAACAAAGAGCTTCTGGGAGCCTGAGAAAAGAAACCAGTGTGCAACCTTCAAAGACATGAAAACCTCTGCTGGAGTCAGTGCATCTAGACAGGTTCACATGGACTCAGATGTCCTCTTTCGAAGGTTACTTGCTGTGTCCAAGCAAAGAGAGGTGTCCATAGAGAGTGTGATGTCTCATGAACTTGCTGTTGTCCCACCTTCTTTGTTTCCTGATGATGGCACAATGAGAAAAACAGCAAAGGCTGACCTTGCCAAGCAGCTGGAGTCTGTCATTGATACAGCAGAGATACAGCAGCTGCCCAATAAAGAACCATCCGCATATATCATTGATGGCATGGCTCTTTTACAGAGTCTCCATGAATCAGCCTTTCAGACCTTCAATGACCTAGGCGAGTGTGTCTGGCAAAGGATTGCAACATTAATGGGAAAGGAAGGCATCAGCTGTGTGGTTATAGTGTTTGACAGATATGACCATCAACACTCAAAGATTTTGAAAGGCAAAGAAGAGGGACCATTCAAACCAGCAGACTAACACATATCATAACTGGACAAGCAAGGGTACCAAACTACAAGAAATACCTGAGGATAAGTGGGAACAAGGCTGCTCTATGTAGCTTTGTCAGCAACTATATCGTCAGTACTGGGCCAAAGAGAATCTCTTCAGAGAATACAGTCATCTTAGCAGGTGGCTTTGAAAATGGTGAGGAGGTCAAGAGGGTCAGCAAGTCAGGCATGGCATTGACTGCTTGACAAATCTTTACAGTGACCAAGAGGAGGCAGACACTAGACTGGTGTTACATGCAATACACCTTGCACAGTCATACTCTCAGCTCATTGTGAAATGTGATGATACAGATGTACTGGTTTTCATCTCATCTCATTATCTCTAGCCGCTTTATCCTTCTACAGGGTTGCAGGCAAGCTGGAGCCTATCCCAGCTGCGCCCCCTGTGGGTCAGACAACGAAGACTTAGAAATTGGCGGACATGTAACAGAGCAGAAATGGCTTTTTACGATGCCTTGAGAGAGAGGGGGGTCCCAGAGGAGACATTCTAATGACCAAAGTTGCATCTAAACAGAATGAGAAATAGCCCCAAAGTCAGCATATCACAAGTCTCTTGGCGCACCTGAATGAACCATTTCTCAGCTGTTTACTCGAGATCATCTCATTATCTCTAGCCGCTTTATCCTTCTACAGGGTCGCAGGCAAGCTGGAGCCTATCCCAGCTGACTACGGGTGAAAGGCGGGGTACACCCTGGACAAGTCGCCAGGTCATCACAGGGCTGACACATAGACACAGACAACCATTCACACTCACATTCACACCTACGGTCAATTTAGAGTCACCAGTTAACCTAACCTGCATGTCTTTGGACTGTGGGGGAAACCGGAGCACCCGGAGGAAACCCACGCGGACACGGGGAGAACATGCAAACTCCACACAGAAAGGCCCTTGCCGGCCCCGGGGCTCGAACCCAGGACCTTCTTGCTGTGAGGCGACAGCGCTAACCACTACACCACCGTGCTGCCCCTGTACTGGTTTTGCTTGTGTACTATTCAAGCAAAGGGATGTTTGGATCCTCTGCAGTATTCATGCACTCTGGACATGGCCTAAAAGAAAGATTCATCCAAGTCTGTTTGATTGCTCAGAATCTTGGAGTAGACATTTGAGTGTTTACTTGCATGTCATGCTCTCACAGGTTGCAACACGACAAGCAGCCTGTACAGAATTGGAAAGACCACTGCCTTCACAAGACTGAAGACTCATCTAAGTGAGTTAAAGGAAATGGCTAAGTTTGGACTATCTGAAAGCCTGGAAGAATCGTTGCCTGTGGCAAGAAAGTATGCACTCCTCCTGTATGGCAAAAAGAAAAAGGAGGATGGACATCCTTGTTCCAAGCTGGATGAACTGAGGTACACACTAGCATCTACCACAGATTTATCAGCAACAAGTCTACCCCTGACAGAAGATGCTTTCCAGCAACACGTCTTGAGAGCCTTGTATCAAACAGCAGTGTGGCATCATAGCCACCTGGCTAAGCCTCAGCTCTGGAACCCAGTTGGTAGAGGATGGAGGCTCAGAGAAAATGGGTCCATTGAACCTGTGATGTTCCTAAAGGCACCAGCACCTAAAGAAGTTCGAGACACATCACCCACCTGTACTGTAAAGACAGGAACTGCATTGATGTCAGCAAATGCTAGTGTCTGTCAGTTGGCTTGACCTGCACTGAATTTTGTTCTTGCCCATTCCCAGAGTACCCAAATATGACCCACTTTGTTGTTGATGACAATGACAATGAGTGACATTAATGTTTTGCAGTGGCCACTGGACATAATAGTTTTATTAAAAGGCTCAAGGCCAAACAACAATTCTGTCTCCTCATCTATTGTGTGTGTTATTGCCAATGTGTTATCTTTCAATTTCAATCTGTGTTTCTATGTGAATTTCAATAAAATGCATCATATGAAATGTACTATTATTAAATATATCATGAATATAGAGCAGTACTTACCTTATTAATGAGTGACATTTTAGGTATGTCACTCATTAATAAGGTACCCATACCGCCTATTTTAGGTATGTGTTCCTAGGTCTCTAAATGCCACATACTTCAAGATATTCACATCCAAGTTTTTCTAGTAAGTAAAGCAACATCCTGACTATAATCATGCCAAATTTTAAAACTCTCTGAGCTTGTGTTACTTCTCTACAGCAGTTTATGTGTCTTAAGTCCCATACGGCCAGGCCATATTTTAGGTCTTTTTTAGTTTTGGGGTGTATAACAACATCTATCAATTTAACAGTCTTTGCAGCAAAATATTTTTATCCAAGAATCCATTTCATACAACCCCGATTCCAAAAAAGTTGGGACAAAGTACAAATTGTAAATAAAAACGGAATGCAATAATTTACAAATCTCAAAAACTGATATTGTATTCACAATAGAACATAGACAACATATCAAATGTCAAAAGTGAGACATTTTGAAATTTCATGCCAAATATTGGCTCATTTGAAATTTCATGACAGCAACACATCTCAAAAAAGTTGGGACGGGGCAATAAGAGGCTGGAAAAGTTAAAGGTACAAAAAAGGAACAGCTGGAGGACCAAATTGCAACTCATTAGGTCAATTGGCAATAGGTCATTAACATGACCGGGTATAAAAAAGAGCATCTTGGAGTGGCAGCAGCTCTCAGAAGTAAAGATGGGAAGAGGATCACCAATCCCCCTAATTCTGCGCCGACAAATAGTGAAGCAATATCAGAAAGGAGTTCGACAGTGTAAAATTGCAAAGAGTTTGAACATATCATCATCTACAGTGCATAATATCATCAAAAGATTCAGAGAATCTGGAAGAATCTCTGTGCGTAAGGGTAAAGGCCGGAAAACCATACTGGGTGCCCATGATCTTCGGGCCCTTAGACGGCACTGCATCACATACAGGCATGCTTCTGTATTGGAAATCACAAAATGGGCTCAGGAATATTTCCAGAGAACATTATCTGTGAACACATTTCACTGTGCCATCCGCCGTCGCCAGCTAAAACTCTATAGTTCAAAGAAGAAGCCGTATCTAAACATGATCCAGAAGCACAGACGTCTTCTCTGGGCCAAGGCTCATTTAAAATGGACTGTGGCAAAGTGGAAAACTGTTCTGTGGTCAGATGAATCAAAATTTGAAGTTCTTTATGGAAATCAGGGATGCCGTGTCATTCGGACTAAAGAGGAGAAGGACGACCCAAGTTGTTATCAGTGCTCAGTTCAGAAGCCTGCATCTCTGATGGTATGGGCTTGCATTAGTGCGTGTGGCATGGGCAGCTTACACATCTGGAAAGACACCATCAATGCTGAAAGGTATATCCAGGTTCTAGAGCAACATATGCTCCCATCCAGACGACGTCTCTTTCAGGGAAGACCTTGCATTTTCCAACATGACAATGCCAAACCACATACTGCATCAATTACAGCATCATGGCTGCGTAGAAGAAGGGTCCGGGTACTGAACTGGCCAGCCTGCAGTCCAGATCTTTCACCCATAGAAAACATTTGGCGCATCATAAAACGGAAGATACGACAAAAAAAGACCTAAGACAGTTGAGCAACTAGAATCCTACATTATACAAGAATGGGTTAACATTCCTATCCCTAAACTTGAGCAACTTGTCTCCTCAGTCCCCAGACGTTTACAGACTGTTGTAAAGAGAAAAGGGGATGTCTCACAGTGGTAAACATGGCCTTGTCCCAACTTTTTTGAGATGTGTTGTTGTCATGAAATTTAAAATCACCTAATTTTTCTCTTTAAATGATACATTTTCTCAGTTTAAACATTTGATGTGTCATCTATGTTCTATTCTGAATAAAATATGGAATTTTGAAACTTCCACATCATTGCATTCCGTTTTTATTTACAATTTGTACTTTGTCCCATCTTTTTTGGAATCGGGGTTGTATATGGGAGACCTTAAAGATGAAGAAAAACATTGTTGGGTTTAGTTCTACCTCCGGTAGGGGTGTCTCAAAAACTAAAGCACTTTTTGGCAGTTTGTCACCAGCCTAAAATGTAAATTCAACACTTGGAATCATTGAATTGAAAACAATGTTTCAACGACCTCATGCAAAGTCACATTTAATTCTGTCCAGAGTTGTATTGCAACAGTTCTTTCCCGTTTTATATCTGGTTTTTAGCTCATATGGCTGCAGGTCAGGCCGGATGAGCTTATGTGATTATGCATCGTCCATCATCGTTGTCCGTCCACAATTTACAAAAATCGCTGCTACTCCTCCTATAGGAGTTTGATCAGATTTCAATCAAACTCACATACAATGTTCCCCAGGTGGGTATGCATAAAAGTTGTCAAGATGGTGGCGCCACCTGTCATATTTACGATTTTATGGGTGTTTTAGCTGGTATGAGCTACAGTCTCATTGAGGCTATTTTTTTTATCCCCCGCCCAAACGAAGTTTGGTGGGGGATATAGAAACGGGTTCCGTCCGTCTGTCCGTCCAGTCACGTTTTCGTTTCTGGGCCATATCTTTAAAACTACTAAATCTATCTTCATGAAACTTTGCAAACATATCAAGCAACATGTGAATTGGTGCCTTTTTGCTATTTTGGATTTTTGAAAAAAAGTATTTTTCAATTTTTTACATAAAAAATTAATTCTGACTTAGTTTCTAAGAGCAATGTTCGTTTCCGGAGCATATATCCAAAACTATTCATGATATGGATTTGAAACTTGGTATACATGTTAACAATGTGACGTAGATGTGTCTTTTCATACTTAGAAATTTGAGACATTTTAAACAATTTCAGACTTAGTCTCTCAGGTTAGTCTTAGGGGTAGGTTTTGTTTCCGGAGCAAAACTTGAAAACTATGAGTGGTACGGTCTTGAAAGTTGGTATATGTGTTGGTTAAGTAATGTATATGTGCCTTTTGATACTAAGAAATGTGAGAAATTTTAATTTTTAGCTCAGCTGGACCAAAGGTCCAGTGGGCTTATGCCATAGGCTGCTGAGGTCAGTGTAAAGAGGTAGGGTTGCTTTCCTGCAGCAGAACTTGAAAAATGTGACAAATAATATCTTGAAACTTGGTATATAGTTGGTATATAAGGCAGGGGATATAGATGACTCTGTCTTCTTGTTTTCTGTTTTCACAGAGCTGGGTTACTTCAGCCTATGGTGAAGTCACGTGTATTCCCGCTACTTTACATTATTGTGTTATCTGTTGTATAAGCAACACAGTTACAGCTAGGAAAAACTAAGATTACAGAGCCTGATAACAATCATTCATTTCATCAAATCAAACGTCATAAATTTGTATCACAATTTGCAGCGTTCCCAAAAGTCACAATTGTTATTCCTCGAAAACTCCAGGGTAGTGTGGATGCCGGTGTAAATATAGCAAAAGTGATGCATTTTAAGACTACAATGTATTAATGTAGACACAGCCTTATTTAATTGTGCAAAGCAATCTACATTTTGCATCGTGCTAGTGTTTGATAGGGTGACAGCATGATTGTAAATGAACGAATGTCCTTGATGTCTGTTGCACATGTTACTGTGACTGCTGCTCAACTGACTCTCCTGTCTAACAATGTGTGTGTGTGTGTGTGTGTGTGTGTGTGTGTGTGTGTGTATGGATCATTGAACATGCTGAAGCTTAGGATTAGGCTGATTAAACGGAGAGTAGAGACACTAGCAGGGTCAATAAGCCCAGCTCGGTAGGTTATTAAAGTGAGGAGTGTTTGCACAACGAGCTGCAAAATCAGTGCACCAGCAGCAGAATGTTAATAACTTAGAGATGTCCATCATCCTACATGATGAGATTCTCTTTCATTCTGTCGCATACACATATAAAGTTTATATATATATATATATATATATATATATATATATATATATATATATATATATATACACACACACAAAAACCTAACTAAAGCTGCATCGTATCTTTTCACGTCTAAAATACCATGTCCTAAACTGCTGGCTGTCATGTCACAAAATGAATAGCAAATATATCAGTGGAATTCGCCAGCATTTTCCAGCCTTATCATTATGTCCCGCATGTGCACTGTGATTACCACAGGCAAGAATTCTGATATTTACCTGTACTGAAAAAGAAAACCTGTTTACTCCAAGCTCACCTATTAGAGGCAGTCAATAAACCTTACACAAGTACCCAAATATAAAAAATAAACAGAAGAAATACTGTATTGATCCAGTGTTACAAATTATTAATTTTAGGGAAAAACAAGATCAACTGTGAGCTCCTGCTCACTTACGTATCCCCCCGCTTTCGCTTATATCAGAATGCAAGCAATCGAAGGAATAGGACACTTATTATGACTGCTGACTTCAACAAATAATTAACCTGAAACAAGTGAGTAAAGAGCCGTGTCTCTCCCCAGGGATTTCAAATAGCATCCTGGTAAATTGTCATTTTGAAATAGCATTTTGCTTCTTGAAATAGCGTCAAAATCCATTATATAGGTTTCGTAAAATACATTCAGTCGGTAAACAGGAAGTCAATAAATGACAGACCTGAAAATGGTATACATGGTATAGAACCCCAAGCTGAAGCTCGGTACCAAATATCAAGCAGTTGTGATTTGTAGTTGCTAAGAAAAGTGTTAGGAAAATTTTGTAAAGTCACGCTATATGTTTCGTAAATACATTCAGGCGGTAAACAGGAAGTTGATATGCGACAGACCTGAAAACAGTATACACGGTATAGAACCCCAAGCTGAAGTTTGGTACCAAGTGCCTATGATTTGTGGTTGCTGAGAAAAAGGGTGTTTCGGATGGACAGAGATATGGACAGATGGACAGATGGACAGAGCGGGGATATTAAAAAAATACCTACATAAGAACCATAAGAACAGCTTTTATAGGATGTTCTCAAAGAAGAAGAAGAAGAAGCTTATTATTAGCACATAACATTTGTGATTTTGGATTTGCACTGCCATACATGTGTATTTTCAGTGATTATATCCAAGTTTAAAATCAAAAAAGTTTCTGATTTCTGCTTTTTTTTTTCCCAGTTTTTCCAGTACAGGCGAACATCAAATTATTTTCGCCTGTCCTGGAAAAACTGGAAAAAAAAAAGTGTATAAATTTGTAATCAATAATAAGTTGTCAAGTCAGGAGCATTTTTCTTCATTTCCCATACTTATAATATTTATGGGCGGCACGGTGGTGTAGTGATTAGCGCTGTCGCCTCACAGCAAGAAGGTCCTGGGTTCGAGCCCCGGGGCCGGCGAGGGCCTTTCTGTGTGGAGTTTGCATGTTCTCCCCGTGTCCGCGTGGGTTTCCTCCGGGTGCTCCGGTTTCCCCCACAGTCCAAAGACATGCAGGTTAGGTTAACTGGTGACTCTAAATTGACCATAGGTGTGAATGTGAGTGTGAATGGTTGTCTGTGTCTATGTGTCAGCCCTGTGATGACCTGGCGACTTGTCCAGGGTGTACCCCGCCTTTCGCCCGTAGTCAGCTGGGATAGGCTCCAGCTTGCCTGCGACCCTGTAGAAGGATAAAGCGGCTAGAGATAATGAGATGAGATGAGATAATATTTATGCTCATAAAGTCATCGAACACATTAAATCGAAGCTGGAAAGCAGAAGGGAAGGCAATGACCTCTAATATGCAGCAGAGGTCAATTCTTTTTATGTAGCTTTAAGGAACAGCACTATTCCTTAAAGGGATTCTCCAGCGGATTTACTCTTAAACTTATGTTAAGTAAAAGTATTCGTAGAGTTCAACAGTCAAACATTTATTCTTGGAGACCAAATAGTCTCATCTCATCTCATTATCTGTAGCCGCTTTATCCTGTTCTACAGGGTCACAGGCAAGCTGGAGCCTATCCCAGCTGACTATGGGCGAAAGGCGGGGTACACCCTGGACAAGTCGCCAGGTCATCACAGGGCTGACACATAGACACAGACAACCATTCACACTCACATTCACACCTACGGTCAATTTAGAGTCACCAGTTAACCTAACCTGCATGTCTTTGGACTGTGGGGGAAACCGGAGCACCCGGAGGAAACCCACGCGGACACGGGGAGAACATGCAAACTCCACACAGAAAGGCCGTCGCCGGCCACGGGGCTCGAACCCAGACCTTCTTGCTGTGAGGCGACAGCGCTAACCACTACACCACCGTGCCGCCGAGACCAAATAGTGTTCGAGAAAAATAAATTTTTATTAAAAATACCAGACGGGCCTCCCGTGGAAGTGATGTATGCAATGACGTGGCTTAGTGGAAGCTTGGAGCAACTCAGGTCTTTATATCCTCTGCTTACATGGTGGTTTTGCTAGTAGAGTTCCAACGAATCATCTAATGCAGGCATGTCCAAAGTCCGGCCCGGGGGCCAATTGCAGCCCGTGTTCAAATTTCCACCGGCCTGCAGCCTCTGTGATAAAATCAATAATAATATAAAATACACGCGTACAAAAAAGCTATTTTATATTTCACCAAGGGTGGCACGGCGGTGTAGTGGTTAGCGCTGTTGCCTCACAGCAAGAAGGTCCGGGTTCGAGCCCCGTGGCCGGCGAGGGCCTTTCTGTGTGGAGTTTGCATGTTCTCCCCGTGTCCGCGTGGGTTTCCTCCGGGTGCTCCGGTTTCCCCCACAGTCCAAAGACATGCAGGTTAGGTTAACTGGTGACTCTAAATTGACCATAGGTGTGAATGTGAGTGTGAATGGTTGTCTGTGTCTATGTGTCAGCCCTGTGATGACCTGGCGACTTGTCCAGGGTGTACCCCGCCTTTCGCCCGTAGTCAGCTGGGATAGGCTCCAGCTTGCCTGCGACCCTGTAGAAGGATAAAGCGGCTAGAGATAATGAGATGAGATGAGATAATATTTATGCTCATAAAGTCATCGAACACATTAAATCGAAGCTGGAAAGCAGAAGGGAAGGCAATGACCTCTAATATGCAGCAGAGGTCAATTCTTTTTATGTAGCTTTAAGGAACAGCACTATTCCTTAAAGGGATTCTCCAGCGGATTTACTCTTAAACTTATGTTAAGTAAAAGTATTCGTAGAGTTCAACAGTCAAACATTTATTCTTGGAGACCAAATAGTCTCATCTCATCTCATTATCTGTAGCCGCTTTATCCTGTTCTACAGGGTCACAGGCAAGCTGGAGCCTATCCCAGCTGACTACGGGCGAAAGGCGGGGTACACCCTGGACAAGTCGCCAGGTCATCACAGGGCTGACACATAGACACAGACAACCATTCACACTCACATTCACACCTACGGTCAATTTAGAGTCACCAGTTAACCTAACCTGCATGTCTTTGGACTGTGGGGGAAACCGGAGCACCCGGAGGAAACCCACGCGGACACGGGGAGAACATGCAAACTCCACACAGAAAGGCCGTCGCCGGCCACGGGGCTCGAACCCGGACCTTCTTGCTGTGAGGCGACAGCGCTAACCACTACACCACCGTGCCGCCGAGACCAAATAGTGTTCGAGAAAAATAAATTTTTATTAAAAATACCAGACGGGCCTCCCGTGGAAGTGATGTATGCAATGACGTGGCTTAGTGGAAGCTTGGAGCAACTCAGGTCTTTATATCCTCTGCTTACATGGTGGTTTTGCTAGTAGAGTTCCAACGAATCATCTAATGCAGGCATGTCCAAAGTCCGGCCCGGGGGCCAATTGCAGCCCGTGTTCAAATTTCCACCGGCCTGCAGCCTCTGTGATAAAATCAATAATAATATAAAATACACGCGTACAAAAAAGCTATTTTATATTTCACCAAGGGTGGCACGGCGGTGTAGTGGTTAGCGCTGTTGCCTCACAGCAAGAAGGTCCGGGTTCGAGCCCCGTGGCCGGCGACGGCCTTTCTGTGTGGAGTTTGCATGTTCTCCCCGTGTCCGCGTGGGTTTCCTCCGGGTGCTCCGGTTTCCCCCACAGTCCAAAGACATGCAGGTTAGGTTAACTGGTGACTCTAAATTGACCGTAGGTGTGAATGTGAGTGTGAATGGTTGTCTGTGTCTATGTGTCAGCCCTGTGATGACCTGGCGACTTGTCCAGGGTGTACCCCGCCTTTCGCCCGTAGTCAGCTGGGATAGGCTCCAGCTTGCCTGCGACCCTGTAGAAGGATAAAGCGGCTAGAGATAATGAGATGAGATATTTCACCAGAAGATCGCAGCAGACCTGTGGCCGCACTCTCGCCACGTGACCCTTGTGTGAACCTTTCCAGCCCATTTCTAAAATGGCGACTGTAACTAAAAAAAGGAAAGTTGACAGCGAGGGCATTGAGCTGCAGTGTGACGCCGAGTGTCGCAGTTGGCACCAACAGCTCCCTCTTGTCAACTTTTACTGCCAGCTGGATAAAGGCAGGTTCCAAGAGATTCTAAGAAAATGCTGAGCTTGTTTGGCTCGACACACTTGTGCGAGAAGACATTCTCGGTTATGAACCTTAACAAGAACCCTGTGAGGACAAGACTAAGTGACTCACCTGCGTGACATCTTGCGCATCAAAACCACTGTCTTGGAGCCAGACCTGGCCTGTTTACTGCAGTCGAGATCTCAGTATCACCCTTCACATTAGTGCAGGCAAGTTATTTGTTTAGTCTTCTGAAGTGAATAAATTCTAAAATCTCAGTGAATTGATTTTTTTTTTGATGATCAAAACCACAGTTTTGTACGGAAGCCGAGAGAGGCCCTTCATATAATCTTTTTTTATTCACCTTGTTATCCTGAGATAACGACATAATTAATTCAGGATCTCGAGAAAACAACACAACTAATTCGAGATCTCGAGAAAACAAAACAATTATTCCGTGATCTCGAAAAAACAAAACAATTATTTCATGATCTCGAGAAAACAGCTGAGATTTCTAGTAGAGCTGCGCCCCCTGTGGGTCAGACAACGAAGACTTAGAAATTGGCGGACATGTAACGGAGCAGAAATGGCTTTTTACGATGCCTTGAGAGAGAGGGGTGCCAGTCTTCTGCGGAGGTGCCGCGGACTAATTTTGAAATGATCCCTTATTAAAAGACTTAATGCAATCTCTCCCTGTGTCAACCCCTGATCAAAATATTGCCTTATTAGGTGATCGATTATTCCAGACATTCTAATGACCAAAGTTGCGTCTAAACAGAATGAGAAATAGCCCAAAGTCAGCATATCACAAGTCTCTTGGCGCACCTGAATGAACCATTTCTCAGCTGTTTACTCGAGATCATGAAATAACTGTTTTGTTTTCTCGAGATCTCGAATTAGTTGTGTTGTTTTCTCGAGATCCTGAATTAATTATGTCGTTATCTCGGGATAACAAGGTGAATAAAAAAAAGGATTATATGAAGGGCCTCTCTCGGCTTCCGTAGTTTTGAATATGCACTGAGTCTTTTCAATCCGTATATCATTTGTTCTTTCGTTTTTCAATTGGCAATTAAACCAGGTCTCGTAAACCCGACAAATCAAATATTACATCCAAATTCGGTCCGGCAGCACGTTTTTCCATTACGTATTTTTGATCCAAGTCTAAAATTGAAATAATGAAAAAACACGGCCTTTGTCGTTTTTGATATCCGATTCAAAATCAAACAACATATTTTCGTTTTTTGATTGTCAGTTGAAAAACGAAAGAACAAGTGATACACGGATTCATATGGCCCTCGATGTTGTGTACTTCTGAATAAGATAACTGTTAGTGTTATTTTCCTGTTCACATGTTTTGAATTTAGAAGTTTACAGTGAGCATTTAATAGTGAATAATATGTAATGTTTCAAATGAACCTAGATATGTTTAATCTTCCCGAAAGTTTTTTTTTTCCAGTCAGACTTTTTCTTCATTTTGTGTAGTCTTCAAATATGAAAGGCAAAGTGATTTTGGTAAAAACTTGTTTAGATTTATTTGTGTTCTATGTGAAGAAATTAAAAGTATGCCATTTGAAATAAAAATTTCATTAAATAGTTCATTTGCATTTAATGTTAATGGTTCAAAGAACGTCAGGCTGAATGGTCGGCCCCCGCACATTTTCACCTCACCAAAACTGGCCCTCTTTGCAAAAAGTTTGGACACCCCTGATCTAATGAGACGCTTTCATCTCCCAACAAAGAACACTGGATAATTTTGTCTTCGAAGACAACTGTCTCTGTCTGGATTTCAACACTGACTGGTTCATCTGTTTGCACAGCAATATGCCGCTTTCTGGTCAATTCACGCACATAAATGGAAACGAAACTACCGTGAAATAAAACTCTGGAAATTTCAAATGAGTGAGTTTCATGCAAAACGTTGAGTAATTCTCTTATCTGGAGTGTAGTAGACGGCACCTGAAGTTCAGTTGAATGCTTCGTCTCTTGATCCGTTAGCGATTGTTCTTTAATGTCTGGGTTTTCTTTGTTACCCGTATTTTCTTCCAGTATACGCTGAAGAGCCGACAACGCATCGGAATACTGATCACAATTCACCAGGTAAGACACCGATAATATACCAGGGATGGATCCAGACCGATGCACATGCAGAAATACATGTGCACCACTTGGCATCGGTCATGGAGTGTTTGCTTACTTTACTGTTAGCTGGCTACATGGGCTATAGCCACGCTCCACCAACAGACCGGGACGAGCCATGGTCATAGTGGGCCGTGGCTGCCCTCTTCAGAAAGGGCTCGGCGTGCTCTACGTCCCAGTGTAAATCCATAGCAATGTGGTAAAATTAGTGAAAATATTTCTGTAAATGTGCATCTGTCAGATTCTTGGGCTGGATCCGTCCCTGTATACTACAAAGAATCAGAGGAGAACAAAAGTCGAAACTGTTGTTGTCTCCTCTGTTGCCACTCAACACTGCATCGGCAGACTTTTGGAGCTGAACGATGGGCAAATGTTGTTGGCAGGGCATCGTCTTTTCTTTTTTTTTATTCTGAAAGCGCCTATTAATCTTGCTTTTAATTCCGTTGATTCATCGAAACAGGATGATTCAGAATGTTTGGAGCATAATTAGGGCACCGCAGGCAGATTGTTTTAAGGTCTTCTGATGGTATGAATCCATTTCTCGCGAATAGTTGGACGATTCCGGCCAGGTAATCAGCGAAACGATATCTTCTTTTATCGTCCTTCTTTTTAGCATCATTTTGGCATTTATATGCTGCACAGTGAGGCATACTTTACTGATTTAAAAACCTATAAATTCAGTAAAAATACCTGTAAAACTAACAAAACCACAATGTAAGCAGAGGATATAAACAGCTCCAAGCTTCCGCCACACCATCGCATATGTCACTTCCGCAGGAGGCCTATCTGGTATTTTTAATCAAAATAAATTTTTCTAGAACACTATTTGGTCTCTGAAAATGAATGTTTGACTGCTGAAATCTATGAATACTTTTACTTAACGTAAGTTTAAGAGTAAATCCACTGGAGGATCCCTTTAAATCTCAAAATGTTAAACCTTCATCTGCTATCAAACGGAACTTCACTGAAAAAAGTAATAATATTGGGCAGGAGTAAACTGACCAAGAAGAAGAAGAAGAGAAAAGCAGAATGTGAATGGAGTACACACTAAAATGAAACAACACATCAATCGCCAACCATCTAATTCATGTTATTCTATCCACATTCACTGGATATGAACAATCGCATGCTCTGATTGGCTACTCTACTACTCATCGTACATGATCGGTGCTACGCGCCTCGTCGGCTATCAGCTCATGTATGACTTGATTTCGTGGAATAACTGTTAAATTTACAAAAGTACAAAAGACGTCCACACAGACAGTTGGGAAGGGTGCATGGCTTGAAATTCGTGGTGGTCCGGTCGCCCAAGGCGACTTAATTTGTCATTTGGCAGGTAATTCCTGTCACTAGGCAGCCCGGCTGGGTAGTTGAAAATAAAAAATATATATGAAGCGAAGATTCAGACACACCGTCAACTAAAGCCGCCACATATTAAGCGCATGCCGTGTCTGTGTTAATCGATGTGTTTATCGGCAGGACGGAAAATACCGAAGAATTCCGAATCATATCGTGTACGAGTCAGGCTGTCGGTTTTTCCACTACTGCGCATGCATATAACGCATCTCGTTGAATATCGTGGTAATCACGTTATTAAATTCAATAGATGTGGCCACATTATCGCCCATTTAAACACGCGTTTTTGTTGTTGTTTACATCTACATCTGCCAAAGCTACGTTGCGATGTGGAATTTTCTGAAAGGTGTACAGAAACCGCCAGAGACGGGGACAAAGCGACCTCGGTCTAAAGAGGAGAAAAAGGCCGCCGATAAAGCGTATGAGAAGGAGAAACAACAAAGGACTTATAAGCAAACGTGGGAGCAGGGTAGGCCTTGGCTGCGATACGATTTTTATGGAATAATTAATTTTTTTCAAGTTGATTCCTAGTCAATATGAAGCTCCTAATGCTTTCTGTCTCATAAATGGTTAAATACAGAAAGCATGTTGGACATATTTTGGGTGCTATAGTCATGATGGTAAGTATATTTGCTTTCAATACTCATACACCAAGTTGCCAAGTTTTCCAATATATTATTATTTGTTGATATTATATTATGGTGCTCCGTGTTGTTCTCATTTATGTATTTAACAACAGTATCAAAATACTCGGGTCTTGAAATAAATGCACATTAGTCATGAACAATGGTAACTACTCTCTTTTGTGTTATTTTTGACAGAAGTAAAATTCATACATGAACAAATTTTGGCTAGTTGATTTTCTGTTTGGCGAGTTACTTTGGAAGGGAACTAGTCCGGCTGGCTGGTGAAAAAAAATATATGAATTTCTAGGCCTGGGGTGTGACAGTCTTATCAAAACAGCAAACACAACAAACAAGCCACATAGTAACTTAGAGACGTACAATCAGGAAAGTCTTATTCAAGGGAGTCTATGAGGGCAGTGTGTCCTCCTGAAGTTAAAAGGAAACTAGCATGGGTGTAACTCTATCGCTTTTTCGAGATGTTTGGTTTTGCCACCGTTTAAGAGCATAGTCTGTTAAAGTATTTCATACTTAGTGACTGAAACTTACGGAAGCCGCGAGAGGCCCTTCATATAATCCTTTTTTTTATTCACCTTGTTATCCCGAGATAACGACATAATTAATTCAGGATCTCAAGAAAACAACACAACTAATTCGAGATCTCGAGAAAACAAAACCGCTATTTCAAGATCTCGAGAAAACAAAACCGTTATTCCGTGATCTCGAGAAAACAAAACAATTATTTCATGATCTCGAGTAAACAGCTATGGGCGGCACGGTGGTGTAGTGGTTAGCGCTGTCGCCTCACAGCAAGAAGGTCCTGGGTTCGAGCCCCGGGGCCGGCGAGGGCCTTTCTGTGTGGAGTTTGCATGTTCTCCCCGTGTCCGCGTGGGTTTCCTCCGGGTGCTCCGGTTTCCCCCACAGTCCAAAGACATGCAGGTTAGGTTAACTGGTGACTCTAAATTGACCGTAGGTGTGAATGTGAGTGTGAATGGTTGTCTGTGTCTATGTGTCAGCCCTGTGATGACCTGGCGACTTGTCCAGGGTGTACCCCGCCTTTCTCCCGTAGTCAGCTGGGATAGGCTCCAGCTTGCCTGCGACCCTGTAGAAGGATAAAGCGGCTAGAGATAATGAGATGATCTCGAGTAAACAGCTGAGAAATGGTTCATTCAGGTGCGCCAAGAGACTTGTGATATGCTGACTTTGGGGCTATTTCTCATTCTGTTTAGACACAACTTTGGTCATTAGAATGTCTCCTCTGGGACCCCCCTCTCTCTCAAGGCATCGTAAAAAGCCATTTCTGCTCTGTTACATGTCCGCCAATTTCTAAGTCTTCGTTGTCTGACCCACAGGGGGCGCAGCTCTACTAGAAATCTCAGCTGTTTTCTCGAGATCATGAAATAATTGTTTTGTTTTCTCGAGATCACGGAATAATTGTTTTGTTTTCTCGAGATCTTGAATTAGTTGTGTTGTTTTCTCGAGATCCTGAATTAATTATGTCGTTATCTCAGGATAACAAGGTGAATAAAAAAAGATTATATGAAGGGCCTCTCTCGGCTTCCGTAGAAACTGATCCAAACACTTGCTAAAAATATCTGTCTCCATATTCAGTGAGGGTGGCATGGGTAATAAAATGTCTCCTCTATTATAAAATTCATGCATCCAGATGGATACTAATTGTCATGGCATATCCATCCATCTATTATTTATACCGCATCAGGCTTGTAGTACTTGATTCCGACTCGTACCCTAATTTTAAGGACTCGTGACTTGACTTGGACTCGAGCACTGATGACTCGGACCCGTGCATTAACTGCATTCGGACTCATAAACTGGAGACGAAGACTCAGATTTTTTCTTTATTTTTTGTAATGTCATAATAATTTGGCACAAGATATTTATATCTACATTAATTTTTGTACGAATTTTGTGCAAGAGTATCACACCTGCGCACCTTGGCGCATGCATCAGATAGACTCTCGGGCGCGCTCCGGACAGCGCATGCACCAAGCGGACTCTTGCACGCACGCATGCCATAAACGACTCGCACCCGCATGGGATTAAGATGCAATCAGCGTGCCAATATAAAAACTGTGAAAACACACTGACTTTGCGAAGTATTGAATTGCGTTACTGACACATTACCGAGACTTATTTCTTTGCTTGGTTTCCTGATCCCTGATTTCCTGTTTCTCATCTCTGATTCTGCCGAGTCTACGATACCCTGTTTGTGCCTCGCTCGACCTATTGCCTGTTTCACCGTTTTACGATTTTGCCTGCCGTTCTGGATTGTTTATGTCTTCGCTTGTATTAATAAACACACCTTCTGCACTTACATCCATCTCCCAACCATCTCTGACAGAATACTTCACACTCCCTGACAAAGAGAATGCACATTCACCTGTTCATATGTCATGTTCAGGAACAAACTAATATTAATGGCGCCAAAACAGCCACCGTCAAATGGTGCGGTTGGAGTCTTGGACTTAACTCGGATCAATAGTGATTTGACTCGGACTCGACTCAAAATTTTTTTTAATGACTTGGACTTGACTCGGACTTGAACACTGGGGACTCGAGACTGGACTCGGACTCGAAGTTTAGCGACTCGACTACAACACTGTACTGCATATCCATCAGGGTCATGGGGGAAGCTGGAGCCAATTCCAGCTGACTTGGGGCGGGACGTGCGGTACGCCAATCTATCACAGGGCTTAACACAGCACATGTGAGGCCTTTTACCACTTACCATGTTTGTGAGACAGCAATAAGATCACATTATTGTATCATGAGTTTATTTTTTCATTATTAAACCACACTCAAACCCATACTCAGAATACTGAGGAAAACACAATAAACAGACAATTAAATAGACAATTTATGGTCATATCCTCTGATTAACTTATTTTTTTCTTCTAAAGACCTTCTAATGACATCAATTTTACAAAGCGTCCATCATCCTGCTATGACTTAAGAGTTTTAGAAAGCTGCTGAGGAACACAAATAACTTTACTGTGGATTGTTTCAGAGATGCTTTTGAGCTTTTTTCCATCATCCGTGTTCCCAGCACTTCTCAAACTCACACGCATGGAAGCAATATTAATGGCTTGTTAAATAATTAGGTTCTGTTCTTCTGTTGATGGCAGCTCTTAAGCCACTTGTGGGTGATAATTGTTTTTGTAAATGCGTTCAGTGGCACATTTTGAACGAGACAGCACATGCCTTCATGACTCATTCACTCTATTCATTTGTTTATATTTAAAATAACAGCAATATTTATTGCGAACAAAACCAGTTTCCCGTGCAAGGGTTTAGTCCATCCAAGACTGCTCTTCACATCAAATGGCATTGCACGTTACATTACAGGCATTTAGCAGATGCTCTTATCCAGAGCGACATACAACATACCCTGAGCAGCCTGGGGAGCAGCTAGGGGTTAGATGCCTCACTCAAGGGCACTTCAGCCATTCCTGCTGGTCCAGGGAATCAAACCAGCGACCTTTGACCAAACCATGACCGCAAACCTTCATGAGCCTGACCTGACCATCCACCATGACTATCATTACCTCTATCTGGAGAGGACACTCCAGCTTCACTATCTGTGTCAGCACAACACGGAGACCAGCGACCTTTTGGTCCCAAAGCTGCTTCCCCATGACCGCAAACCTTCATGAGCCTGACCTGACCAGGTTGTGACTGTGGCTTGGGAAAAATGGCACTACCTTGAAGGCCTGACTCCAGTAGTGGCTCCCTGTAGTGGCACCTTTTTTGTATGGGGGTCTTTAGGATCACTCCCCTCAGATCTGTTCATCCAGGGTGGCCCTTTTGGGAATATTAAGCTCCCAGTAACATAGCAACAATGGGAGTCGGAGCCCCCAAGGCAGTTCGTTGTAACCTCCAACTTCGTTCTGGCAGCCCCTGCGACCTTACTGGTGCCAAACTGTAACAGCTCTGTTGTTCCGTTGGATCCACTAGCGTCGTGGGGGGGCATGCTACATGGGCTACAGCTTGTCCTCCATATAATTTTGTCTAGGCTTACATCCACCATGACTATCATTACCTCTATCTGGAAAGGACACTCCAGCTTCACTGTCTGTGTCGGCACAACACGGAGAGCAGCAGTTACTGGTTATAAGCCATAAGCTCGATTGGCGTAGAGCAATAGTGCTCTCAATGGTGGGAGAGATTTTCAGATCTCATTGGACAGCTACCGCCCGTCTTAAGCTGGGCAGCCCCCAGCCAATAAGGTGCTGTCCCGCCATGGTCTACCTTCTTCATTGGGTGCATGGAGATTAGGGTTTACCCGAACAGTGGACCAATATTGCTGCACCAGCAAATAAAGATATTCATCGTATGGAGATGATTGCAGCAGATCGCCTAAAGTGGAAACACACCCTAAACCAGCAGCTTCAAGCAGGCAAGACTAGGTTATTGGAAGAGGCAGCGGCCAAGCGGGCACACCGTAGAGAGCGCAGTGCTTTCAACCCAATAGCAACCACCTTCCTATGCAACCTTTGCGACAGGGACTGCCAGTCACGCATAGGGGTCTACAGCCACAGCCGTAGCTGCCAAAGTTCCATGGATAGATAAGAGGACGGATGTTATCCATAGTCAAAATTTGACTGAGGAGGCCCATGATGATGAGTAACATAGCCCTGACATTCAATAAAGTACACAAGCACCCTGACTGATGAAGAAGACAATTTTAGGGGTTCTGTAAATCGTTCTTGGGTTCAGTCATAGCCATAGCCACAGGATGCATTTGATGTGTGAACTAGTCTCACTGAGGGACACTGTTCACTGTGATAACATGCATGGACTGTGTCAAACACATGTCTCTAATTGTCACCTACAACTGGATCCTCTTTACTGAAGTGAATACACTGCTCTGTCTTGTAGAACATAGTGCATAAATAACAGATACACACAGAGCAAACCTGTGCCAGTCTACCTCTCAACCTGTCAAAGACCATTTGCATGTGTATGAGAGATATGAAAGAGAGCGAGTGTGTGTAGGTTGAGGGGCCCTCGCTCGATGCTCGAGCGAGAACGCGTTTTGTGTCTGCATGCTTTTTGATAGAACATGTGATCTCAAGTGTCTTGTACGCCAAAGGGAAGCGGTGGCACCATCTTGCCTTTGTGAGTGTGTCAAGCGTGTTCCTCTGCACTCTTGTGATAGCAGCATGCACTGTGGCAAATGGGGAGATCAAGTCCACAGAGAAAGGCGAAGGAAAAACCTCCATGCCTGCTGTGCCAATCTGGTCCCCTTCACGCATGCCATTAAAGTGGAGAACATGGCCACTCAAAAAGCTAATCCTCAAGTCAAAGCTGCTTTGGCTGCTGATGGAGGGAAGTTACATTTATCGCCGGAAAGCCAGTCTTTTATTTTTCGGCTAATTAATTAGAAACTTGCAGGAGGGAGAGAGCATGAGGAGACCTCTGGAGCACTTGGGCACTGTTCACAATTGACTAATCAGAGAGCTGGGTGAGTATTAATCATTAGGAGAGAGCTGAGAACAAGAACAAGGAAGCAATGAAAAAGCCACTGAGGACAAGGTGGTGTAAAAGAAAAGTGCAGGAATCAAGAAGCAGAAACATAAACAAAAAAATACCGTCCTGTTGGGGTGCGTCAGAATCATCAAATTGTTGTTTTGTTTGACAGTAAATTGTGCTGTATTATACGTGTGGTCATTGTAACAACAGAAACATGCCGAGTAAGCAAAAAGGTTTCGAAAGGACTGCAGTATACAGTACTGTGCAAAAGTCTTCTTTTTCATACAAACTTTGTTCTCATCTCATCTCATTATCTCTAGCCGCTTTATCCTGTTCTACAGGGTCGCAGGCAAGCTGGAGCCTATCCCAGCTGACTACGGGCGAAAGGCGGGTACACCCTGGACAAGTCGCCAGGTCATCACAGGGCAAAATTAAATGTTACAGAAAAAAACAAAGTTTGTATCTAAGCAGCATATTACACAAGAGACCATTTTTCAGATAAAAACATAATGAAGGCTACTGGGCTTTGGTGCAAAATTAAGACGCGAGTGTGACAACGTGTCCAGAAGAACTGGGGCTGGTTTTGTAAGATGCTCAGTAAAACCTACAGCTCGTTTCCTTATAAAACTGCACTCGCTGTACCTGAGACTGCAATTTTTTTTTTTTTAAAGTTAAGGGTTGTCTCACACCAAATATTGACTTTGTTTCATTTATTATGGCTTACTGCTGTTTATAGTATTTTTTAAATGTTGAAACATTTCATTATTTTTGAAGCCATTTTTGGTCTACAGCATTTCTTTACAGTGGTGCTTGAAAGTTTGTGAACCCTTTAGAATTTTCTATATTTCTGCATAAATATGACCTAAAACATCATCGGATTTTCACACAAGTCCTAAAAGTAGATAAAGAGAACCCAGTTAAACAAATGAGACAAAAATATTATGCTTGGTCATTTATTTATTGAGGAAACTGATCCAATATTACATATCTGTGAGTAGCAAAAGTATGTGAACCTCTAGGATTAGCAGTTAATTAGAAGGTGAAATTAGAGTCAGGTGTTTCCAATCAATGGGATGACAATCAAGTGTGAGTGGGCACCCTGTTTTATTTAAAGAACAGGGATCTATCAAAGTCTGATCTTCGCAATACATGTTTGTGGAAGTGTATCATGGCACGAACAAAGGAGATTTCTGAGGACCTCAGAAAAAGCGTTGTTGATGCTCATCAGGCTGGAAAAGGTTACAAAACCATTTGTAAAGAGTTTGGACTCCACCAATCCACAGTCAGACAGATTGTGTACAAATGGAGGAAATTCAAAACCATTGTTACCCTCCTCAGGACTGATCGACCAACAAAGATCACTCCAAGAGCAAGGCGTGTAATAGTCAGCGAGGTCACAAAGGACCCCAGGATAACTTCTAAGCAACCGAAGGCCTCTCTCACATTGGCTAATGTTAATGTTCATGAGGCCACCATCAGGAGAACACTGAACAACAATGGTGTGCATGGCAGGGTTGCAAGGAGAAAGCCACTGCTCTCCAAAAAGAACATTGCTGCTCATCTGCAGTTTGCTAAAGATCACATGGACAAGCCAGAAGGCTATTGGAGAAATGCTTTGTGGACGGATGAGACCAAAATAGAACTTTTTGGTTTCAATGAGAAGCATTATGTTTGGAGAAAGGAAAACACTGCATTCCAGCATAAGAACCTTATCCCATCTGTGAAACATGGTGGTGGTAGTATCGTGGTTTGGGCCTCTTTTGCTGCATCTGGGCCAGGACGGCTTGTCATCATTGATGGAACAATGAATTCTGAATTATACCAGCGAATTCTAAAGGAAAATGTCAGGACATCTGTCCATGAACTGAATCTCAAGAGAAGGTGGGTCATGCAGCAAGACAACGACCCTAAGCACACAAGTCGTTCTACCAAAGAATGGTTAAAGAAGAATAAAGTTACTGTTTTGGAATGGCCAAGTCAAAGTCCTGACCTTAATCCAATCAAAATGTTGTGGAAGGACCTGAAGCGAACAGTTCATGTGAGGAAACCCACTAACATCCCAGAGTTGAAGCTGTTCTGTACGGAGGAATGGGCTAAAATTCCTCCAAGCCGGTGTGCAGGACTGATCAACAGTTACCGCAAACGTTTAGTTGCAGTTATTGCTGCACAAGGGGGTCACACCATTTACTGAAAGCAAAGGTTCACATACTTTTGCCACTCACAGATATGTAATATTGGATCATTTTCTTCAATAAATAAATGACCAAGTTTCATATTTTTGTCTCATTTGTTTAACTGGGTTCTCTTTATCTACTTTTAGGACTTGTGTGAAAATCCGATGATGTTTTAGGTCATATTTATGCAGAAATATAGAAAATTCTAAAGGGTTCACAAACTTTCAAGCACCACTGTACATGTGCCCAGATGTGGACAAAGTACCCAACTTCATTACTTAAAGTGCATATCCTGAACCAATTTTGTGGTTTTTTTATATGAAAATGTGTCCCTTTACACACTCATCCAGAAGGGTAATTTTGCACAAGGCCATCTGTCTACAGCAGAAAAAAATAAAATAACAAAACGTGTCTGGAAAAATCCCAAGGGAGTCTGGAGCCAGATTCGTGACGTTATCTGCGGAAGCGCCAGCAGGCTGCGAGAGCTTTGCACGGTTTCAGTGCACAGCCTGTGTAGACCAAGCGCTCCCATTTCTCTCTCATTGTCCGGTTATTTGGGAAACGATGAGTACTAATCCCATCAAGATTGGTGTTGCTACACCCTCCTATGATACATCTGTTAACCATTTTAATAATTCCGCGATAACGTTGAAGAAATTTGCAGAAAACCACCAGGTCGTTTTCTCATAAACAAACCAGCGCTGACGTAGGATTCAGAGGGAGGCGTCCCGCATGCGACGTCTCGAAAATCAATATTTGCCAGGAAATCCAAATGCCAATTTTTTTCAGAGGCGGACCAATTCGCCTCAAATGGCTTGATTTCAAATGAATTTTTCTGGTATTGCGCAAGGTAAAAAAATTGCACAAAATGTGACAGATATTTGACCAAAGTTTAATATAAAATAGGAGAATTACATTGATCTGCTCCTGAATTTACCCGTGATATGCACTTTAAGTGAAAGTACAGATCCCGCTGGTCAAATGTTACTCCAATACAAGTGAAAGTTGTCCAGTCAAATTTTTACTTAAGTTAAAGTACTGAAGTACTTGCTTTTAAAAATACTTAAGTATTAAAAGTACATTTTCTGTCAATGCACCGTTGTATTATTGACACAACGCTTATAATACCTCATGCCTCTGAAGCAACCTACTGGATTTACTGACTAGCTTATAGAACCTGTAGAATAAACACCTGGTTGAACATTACAAAATGAAACAACTAAATTGACAAAAAAGGATCCATTGTCCACAAAGCAGCATGGTAATGTTCTGATACAGCTCTGGCAGTGTCAGAATCATCAATAAGATGCTGACTAGTTTTTCTCTTTGGCTACTGGTAAAAAAAAAAAATACGAAGTAGCTATAGTAATTATGCAAGGTCACAAAAGCTACAATGTTAACATTACCAAAGACAGAAATGTGAATTTACAAAATGAACGCATGCTATACATTAAGCTAGCTAGTCAGTGAAGCTCCTGACACGCTAGCAAACTCTTTTCAAACTCTAAATCATATTGGGTAGCTAACATTACGAGGAAAGAAAGATTTCTATATTCTGTTTATTTGGCAAGATTATGCTAAAACATTTCTGAAAGGACTTCAGATAAGTTGATGTTATTCATGTTCGCGTAACTCCGTTTTTACATGCTAACTAAACAGTGTCCAAGTTAGCTAGCTATGTGTTGACGTTAGCTGTGGACAAGGCAATGGCAACTTGGTGGGCAATTCCATAGAAAGTCATTTGACTAACTAGACTGCATAGCTATTGCAACATTATCGCTAGCTCTAAAAGTACAGACAACTTTATTGCAAGCTTTCTCTTGGAATAAAACGTTTATATCCCTCAATATGCTTCTGCAGGTTTGACGGTGAGATTTGTAGGCCGTGACATGGTTCGTTTTAGGCAAACAAAGCAAACATTTAAAATGAAACGAATCTTTAATCCTTTCAGAAAACTGAAACATGGGTTCTAGGTAAAGCCATGAGTGTGTGCGTTCCCCAGAAGAACTGCCTCCATCCATTCTGCCATCAGCTGATTGTGTTCAAATAATACTGCTGAGAAATCACTGATCTTGATTTTATACAGTCTATGGAAGTGACGTGACCCTAGTGATTACTGATCGGCTCTCAGTGTCACCTGCGAAAAAACCAATCGCGTTTTAGAAAAGAAAAAACATCCACTTTCAAAGCTGCTTCATCGTAACAAGTAATGAGGACCTCGATAGAAATGTAGTGGAGTGAAAAGTACGATATTTGCCTTTCAAATGTAGTGAAGTTAAAGTCAGAAGTTTCCTAAATAAATAAATAATACTCAAGTAAAGTACAGATAATCAAAAAGTGTACTTAAGTACAGTACTCAAGTAAATGTACTTCGTTACTGTCCACCTCTGCATGTGCCTAAGACTTTTGCATGCGCATGTGTGTGTGTGTATATATATATATATATATATATATATATATGCCAGAGGGGTGGCATGGTAGTGCAGCAGGTAGTGTCCCTATTTCAATCCCGAGTTAAAATTAATTTACACCAGAACCATCTGTGAGGCATTTTTCAGTTGTCCGTCTTTTGTTACTGGAATCAATGCAGCAGTTTCAACTGGTAGCGCTTTAAGTATGTATTATAGCCGTAAAAACATGATAGGAGCATTTTTTACACTCCAGTTCTATTTTTTAGCACGTAGATGAGTCATAATAATAATAATCCACACACAAAAAAAACCTGCCTCCTATTTTGTCACATTAAAACATTGTGTTCAAGGACTTGGGAATTGGTACTTTGTGGCACTGATGTCTTTCCATGTTATTACAGTATACTGTATCATGAAGTTGTGATGGCATGAAAAGTCAATTAAATTATTATTACCAATTTATGTGAAGATTTCTTAACCGTTTATACCACGCTATCTTGGTGATTATGCCACTTTGGCCATTGATCCAGATCCCAAGTTAGTCACCTCGGCCATTTAAGGAGGTTTTTTTATGGGCACGAGCCTACTGTTGCATTCTCAAATCTTGAAAACCACGCTTCAGAAACTTAGGCAGTGTAAACTGGCAAACAGATACATTCACTTACATTTAGCTCACGCCAATGTCTCGCTTGCTGTGTAAATTCTCTTTTACACTCAGTGTCCGTATGGGTTTTCGCCATGTTCGTGTGGGCTTCCTCTGGGTCATCTGGTTTCTTCCCACCTCCCAAAAAACATGCTGGTAGGTGGACTGGCTTTGCTAAATTGCCCCTAAATATGAATGAATGTGCAGTTGGTGCCCTGTGATGGACTGGTGTCTGATATATGGTGCATTCCTGCCACGTGCCCAGTGTTTCTGGGACAGACTCCAGACCCACCATGGCCCTGACCAGGATTACTGAAGATGAACAAACTCCAGAAGAGATCAATTATAAACCTTTTGGATGCTAGATGCTTAAAAATTAAATATTTATTCACATAATTTGTAGTCAGGAGAGTCATGAGAGGTCAAAGTGTGATACACCATGAGAAACAACAAAGACACTTAAAGCTCACCTCTGTTGGCACAAGCAATCCATTGCAGTGGAGTGACATCATAGTTGTGCTGCCCCACGGAGAAGGTGAAGACTCGAACCTGTGAGAACAGGAAAGACTTAATGTAAGGCTCTGAACTGAAACTATACAAATATGACCGTATGTCTAATAGAGTACAAGTACTATTTTCCTAGTTAAACAATATTTATATACATACTAGTGCATCTCTAACAATTAGAATATTGTGAAAAAGTTCAATATTTTCCATCAGACTCATTACACATACACTACCGTTCAAAAGTTTGGGGTCACCCAGACAATTTTGTGTTTTCCATGAAAAGTCACACTTTTATTTACCACCATAAGTTGTAAAATGAATAGAAAATATAGTCAAGACATTTTTCTGGCCATTTTGAGCATTTAATCGACCCCACAAATGTGACGCTCCAGAAACTCAATCTGCTCAAAGGAAGGTTAGTTTTATAGCTTCTCTAAAGAGCTCAACTGTTTTCAGCTGTGCTAACATGATTGTACAAGGGTTTTCTAATCATCCATTAGCCTTCTGAGGCAATGAGCAAACACATTGTACCATTAGAACACTGGAGTGAGAGTTGCTGGAAATGGGCCTCTATACACCTATGGAGATATTGCACCAAAAACCAGACCTTTGCAGCTAGAATAGTCATTTACCACATTAGCAATGTATACAGTGTATTTCTGATTAGTTTAAAGTGATCTTCATTGAAAAGAACAGTGCTTTTCTTTCAAAAATAAGGACATTTCAAAGTGACCCCAAACTTTTGAACGGTAGTGTAAAGTAAAATGTTTCAAGCATTTTTCTATTTTAATTTTGATAATTATGGCCTACAGCGCAAAAAAATACTCAAAATAATAGAATATTTCATTTCGAGTTTGAGTAAAACAGTATAAATACTGTGTATCTCTGAGTCTAGTTCAGTACACACAACCACAATCATGGGGAAGACTGCTGACTTGACAGTTGTCCAGAAGACAATCATTGACACTCTCCACAAGGAGGGTAAGCCACAGAGGGTCATTGCTGAAAAAGCTGGCTGGAAAAGGTGCACAAGCAACAGGGATGACCGCAGCCTTGAGAGGATTGGCAAAAAAAGTTGATTCAAGAACTTGGGAGAGCTTCACAAGGAGTGCACTGAGGCTGGTGTCGGTGCATCAAGAGCCACCACACACAGACGTCTTTAGGAAAGGGACTACAACTTTCACATTCCTAATTTCAAGCCACTCCTGAAGCAACACTGTTACTCAGTGGTTCAAAGACCTCTTTTCAGATGAAAGTAAATTTTTCATTTCATTTGGAAATGAAAGGTCCTACAGTCTGGAGGAAGAATGGAGAGGCACAGAATCCAAGGTGTTTGAAGCCCAGTGTGAAGTTTCCACAGTCTGTGATGATTTGGGGTGCTGTGTCATCTGCTGGTAGGTCCGCTGTGTTTTATCAAGTCCAAAGTCAACACAGCCATCTACCAGGAGATTTTAGAGCACTTTATGCTTCCATCTGCTGACAAGCTTTATGGAGATGCTGATTTCCTTTTCCAGCAGGACTTAGTGCCTGCCCACAGTGCCAAAACTACTACCAAATGGTTTGCTGACCATGATATTACTGTGCTTGATTGGCCAGCAAACTGGCCTGACCTGAAGCCCACAAAGAATCTATGGGGTATTGTCAAGAGGAAGATGAGAAACACCTGACCCAAAAGTACAGACAAGCTGAAGGCTGCTATCAAAGCAACCTGGGCTTCAATAACACCTCAGCAGTGCCACAGGCTGATCGCCTCCATGCCACACCGCACTGATGCAGTAATTCTTAGTAAAGGAGCCCCAACTAAGTATTGAGTGTATAAATGAACATACAGTACTTTTCAGAAGTTGGACATTTCTGTATCGTAAATCAATTTTTGACTGATCTTAGGAAATATTCAAATAATTTGAGAAACTGGATTTCTGATTTTCATTAGCTATAACCCATAATTTTCAAAACAAAAAAAGGCTTGAAATATTTCACTTTATGAGTCATGAATGTAGAATATGAGAAAATTTACCTTTTTGAATTAAATTAGGAAAGAAATTAAACTTTTCACGACATTCTAATTGTTGATAATGCACAAGTGTGTGTGAGTGTGTGTGTGTGTGTGTGTGTGTGTGTACATACAACCCCGATTCCAAAAAAGTTGGGACAAAGTACAAATTGTAAATAAAAACGGAATGCAATGATGTGGAAGTTTCAAAATTCCATATTTTATTCAGAATAGAACATAGATGACATATCAAATGTTTAAACTGAGAAAATGTATCATTTAAAGAGAAAAATTAGGTGATTTTAAATTTCATGACAAAAACACATCTCAAAAAAGTTGGGAAAAGGCCATGTTTACCACTGTGAGACATCCCCTTTTCTCTTTACAACAGTCTGTAAACGTCTGGGGACTGAGGAGACAAGTTGCTCAAGTTTAGGGATAGGAATGTTAACCCATTCTTGTATAATGTAGGATTCTAGTTGCTCAACTGTCTGAGGTCTTTTTTGTCGTAGCTTCCATTTTATGATGTGCCAAATGTTTTCTATGGGTGAAAGATCTGGACTGCAGGCTGGCCAGTTCAGTACCCGGACCCTTCTTCTATGCAGCCATGATGCTGTAATTGATGCAGTATGTGGTTTGGCATTGTCATGGTGGAAAATGCAAGGTCATCTCTGAAAGAGACGTCGTCTGGATGGGAGCATATGTTGCTCTAGAACCTGGATATACCTTTCAGCATTGATGGTGTCTTTTCCAGACGTGTAAGCTGCCCATGCCACATGCACTAATGCAACCCCATACCATCAGAGATGCAGGCTTCTGAACTGAGCGCTGATAACAACTTGGGTCATCCTTCTCCTCTTTAGTCCGAATGACACGGCGTCCCTGATTTCCATAAAGAACTTCAAATTTTGATTCGTCTGACCACAGAACAGTTTTCCACTTTGCCACAGTTCATTTTAAATGAGCCTTGGCCCAGAGAAGACGTCTGCGCTTCTGGATCATGTTTAGATACGGCTTCTTCTTTGAACTATAGAGTTTTAGCTGGCAACGGTGGATGGCACGGTGAATTGTGTTCACAGATAATGTTCTCTGGAAATATTCCTGAGCCCATTTTGTGATTTCCAATACAGAAGCATGCCTGTATGTGATGCAGTGCCGTCTAAGGGCCCGAAGATCATGGGCACCCAGTATGGATTTCCGGCCTTGACCCTTATGCACAGAGATTCTTCCAGATTCTCTGAATCTTTTGATCATATTATGCACTGTAGATGATGATATGTTCAAACTCTTTGCAATTTTACACTGTCGAACTCCTTTCTGATATTGCTCCACTATTTGTCGGCGCAGAATTAGGGGGATTGGTGATCCTCTTCCCATCTTTACTTCTGAGAGCCGCTGCCACTCCAAGATGCTCTTTTTATACCCAGTCATGTTAATGATCTATTGCCAATTGACCTAATGAGTTGCAATTTGGTCCTCCAGCTGTTCCTTTTTTGTACCTTTAACTTTTCCAGCCTCTTATTGCCCCTGTCCCAACTTTTTTGAGATGTGTTGCTGTCATGAAATTTCAAATGAGTCAATATTTGGCATGAAATTTCAAAATGTCTCACTTCCGACATTTGATATGTTGTCTGTGTTCTATTGTGAATACAATATCAGTTTTTGAGATTTGTAAATTATTGCATTCTGTTTTTATTTACAATTTGTACTTTGTCCCAACTTTTTTGGAATCGGGGTTGTATATAAGCCAACGTGTAATTTTTTTAAATTATATGGACACATTCACAAACAAAAGGTATGCAAATTTATCAAAACAATTCATCAATTTCCTCACAAGTGACATAAAGAGATTTATGTCACGGTTTTGGAGCTCTATGTCCTGGATGTAGTTCATATGAAAAATACGAGTGTTGTATTTCCCAGTAAAACACTCATGTCTCTATACAGTGCTCAGCGTAAATGAGTCCACCCCCTTTGAAAAGTAACATTTTAAACAATATCTCAATGAACACAAACAATTTCCAAAATGTTGAAAAGACAAAGTTTAATATAACATCTGTTTAACTTATAACGTGAAAGTAAGGTTAATAATATAACTTAGATTACACATTTTTCAGTTTTACTCAAATTAGGTTGGTGCAAAAACAAGTACACCCCACAACAAAAACTACTACATCTAGTACTTTGTATGGCCTCCATGATTTTTAATGACAGCACCAAGTCTTCTAGGCATGGAATGAACAAGTTGGCGACATTTTGCAACATCAATCTTTTTCCATTGTTCAACAATGACCTCTTTTAGTGACTGGATGCTGGATGGAGAGTGATGCTCAACTTGTCTCTTCAGAATTCCCCATAGCTGTTCGATTGGGTTCAGATCAGGAGACATACTTGGCCACTGAATTACTTTCACCCTGTTCTTCTTCAGAAATCCAACAGTGGCCTTAGATGTGTGTTTAGTCATGTTGGAAAAGTGCACGACGACCAAGGTTACGGAGTGATGGTAGCATCTTCTCTTTCAGTATAGAGCGATACGTCTGCGAATTCATGATGCCATCAATGAAATGCAGCTCCCCGACACCAGCAGCACTCATGCAGCCCCGCATAAGGACACTGCCACCACCATGTTTCACTGTAGGCACCATGCAGTTTTCTTTATATTCCTCACCTTTGTGATGCCATACAGTTTTGAAGCCATCAGTTCCAAAAACATTTATCTTGGTCTCATCACTCCAGAGTATAGAGTTCCAGTAGTCTTCATCTTTGTCAGCATGGGCCCTGGCAAACTCTAGGCGGGCTTTTTTGTGCCTGGGCTTTAGGAGAGGCTTCTTTCGTGGACGGCATCCATGCATGCCATTCCTCTGCAGTGTACGCCATATTGTGTCACGGGAAATAGTCACCCCAGTTTGGCTTTCTACTTCTTTAGATAACTGCAGTGAACTTGCATGCCGATTTTCCTCAACCCTTCTCATCAGAAGACGCTCCTGTCAAGGTGTTAAGTTCCGTGGACGACCTGGACGTCTCTGTGAGATGGTTGCAGTTCCATCTTTCTTAAATTTTTGTACCACTTTTGCTACAGTATTCTGACTGATAAGTAAAGCTTTGCTGATCTTCTTGTAGCCTTCACCTTTGTGGTGTAAAGAAATTATTTTCTTTGGGGAATTCTGAAGAGACAAGTTGAGCATCACTCTCCATCCAGCATCCAGTCACTAAAAGATGTCATTGTTGAAGAATGGAAAAAGATTGATGTTGCAAAATGTCGCCAACTTGTTCATTCCATGCCGAGAAGACTTGGTGCTGTCATTAAAAATCATGGAGGCCATACAAAGTACTAGATGTAGTAGTTTTTGTTGTGCGGTGTACTCATTTTTGCAGCACCCTAATTTGAGTAAAACTGAAAAATGTGTAATCTAAGTTATATTATTAACCTTACTTTCACGTTATAAGTTAAACAGATGTTATATTAAACTTTGTCTTTTCAACATTTTGGAAATTGTTTGTGTTCATTGAGATATTGTTTAAAATGTTACTTTTCAAAGGGGGTGTACTCATTTATGCTGAGCGCTGTAAATATCTGTGTGTGTGTGTGTGTGTGTGTGTGTGTGTGTGTGTGTGTGTGTGTGTGTGTGTGTGTACAAAAATGCCTATTTCTACAGACCTCCGAATCAAATGTAAAGCCATGCTAAAGAAATTTAAAATAAAAAAGTGCACATGGACTGAGACTGATTGAGATCGTTTAACAATAGTTAAGTATCTAAAATATGCAAAGTTCGTGCAAAGGGATATCAAAAGAGAATCCTATCGAAGAGTCCTTCGGTAATAGATTAAGAGACGGGACAGAATGACTTATTTCTCGTCATTGATTTTATATTATTTTAGACAACTTAACAGTACTTGTGGAAAGGCGACTCGTCTTTTGTGTTGATTGGCATTACTGCACTCACTGTTTTATTGGGCCAGTTGTACTTCTCGAAGACCTCTTGAGCCCGATCCTCTCCTCCATCTGTGAACATCATTATCATCTTATTGCAATTTGCCCTTGGAGCACCGGTCTCCTGAGAGAAAAGGGATGGAGTGAAAAAATAAATAAATTGGAAACCAGTTAACAATAATCATATCGACTCCATTCTCTACATAAACAACCTCAACTATACACTTAAGTACATCTGCATCATAATGACAGTGGTTTATCATTCCTTTGTCTATTAGAGAGACGCCGCATCAGTGCATGTTTTTCTAATCGCATGTTGGCAATTGTGCCCAACTGCTGTCTATTGTCCTATTTCCGAAGCTATCTAGAAGTCCCCTCTCTCTCCTGTCCAATCACAGCTGTCACTGACATTCGCCCAATGCCGCATCACTGACAGGATTCTAATAAAGATAAATAATACGGCCGCAATTACACGTTTCAGCTGCTCTCCAATCCACCAATCAGGAGCGTCCATTGCAGCAGGCAATGATTAAAATGCTTTAGTAGTTTTGGCTCTGGCAGCGATTAGAGTGACTACTGAGTTTGGAGGGCGCTAAGGCGAGCACAAAGTGAGGCTGAAAGCTTGGCTCTCTCTGCCACTCTGTCAAACAGGCAGAGAATACAAATTCATCTGTGCGTCTGCAGCCCATCTCCTCACAGCCACTCTCATCAATCATACCATCAGGGTCTATTAGAGAGCCAGCTTCCCAAAACACACACGCACACACAGATTTGTGGACACGCACCAATAATGAAACCTCAAACACATATGCTGCTATACACAGACATATACAAATGCAATGATTTTTGTACACGCACAAAATAACAAAAGCTCATGTTCTCTCTCTCTCACACACACACACACACACACACACACACACACACACACACACACACACACACACACACAGTCTTACCCTGTATCACTGCTCGAATATGAAATAAACTAGGACCACAGAAGGTTCCATCTGACAATTTCATTGTTTTAAGATGTTTAAGCCCTCTATAATTCAAGTACGAGCTTCTCATTTTTACAACCCCGAATGAGAAAAAGTTGGGACAGTATGTTAAAATTGAAATTAAAACTGAACACAATTATTTGTAAAATTTGTTAATAATCTTTCGCAAAACAGTACAACGACAGCACATTATTTGATATTTTACCTCATGGATTTTACCTCATGTTTTTGTCAAAATCAAGCATTTACCATTTTGTAATGTTGCCATTCCTTCTCACAAGACTTAAAACATGTTTAGGGACTAAAGACGCCAAGTAATGAAGTGTCCCATTCTTCCTGCAAACAGGTCTTAAAGTGCATATCACGGGTAAATTCAGGAGCAGATCAATGTAATTCTCCTATTTTATATTAAACTTTAGTCAAATATCTGTCACAGTTTGCATTTTGTGCAATTTTTTTACCTTGCGCAATACCAGAAAAATTCAGTTGAAATCAAGCCATTTGAGGCGAATTGGTCAGCCTCTGAAAAAACTTGCCATTTGGATTTCCCGGCAAACATTGATTTTTGTGATGTCATGTGCAGGACGCCTCCTTCTGAATCCTACGTCAGCGCTGGTTTGTTTATGAGAAAATGACCATATTATTTACATCCCCGGTGTTGTCTCCGTCATCTTCACTACTTGAATCATCATCAAATCCAAACAGATGAAGCCCCAATTCTGACCTCTCATTATATTCTTCATCCAAAGGTGAAGTAACATTGCACTCAGCTGACAATTCAATATTTCAATACAAAATCACAAGCTGCTAAACTTGGTCTACACAGGCTGTGCACTGAAACCGTGCAAGCTCGCGCAGCCTGATGGCGCTTCCGCAGGTGACGTCACGAATCTGGCTACTTTCACATAAAAAAAACGAAATTGGTCCAGGATATGCACTTTAAGGTGTGTAACAGTACAGGGTTGTCGTTGTCATATTTTTCCTTTTAAAATTCGCCACATATTCTCAATTGGGGACAGAGCGGACAGGCACCCTCTCCTTCCACAGCCATGCCTTTGTAATGTGTGCAGAATGTGGTTTTGCATTGTCTTGTTGAAATACCCCTGGAAAAGATGTCATCTTGAAGGCAGTATATGTTGCTCCAAAATCTCAGTGTACTTTTCTGCATTAAAGTGCATATTCTGGACCAATTTCGGGGTTTTTTTTATATGAAAGTATGTCCCTTTACACACTCATCCAGAAGATTCTAAAGACATATTCCAACAAGAATTGTTCACCAGGTGGCGCCACCTACCATGGATGTGGCCACACAGGGGTCATATGCAATTTCACAAAAATCGCTACTCCTCCTACAGGATTGATTGGATTTCAAACTCACACACAACAGTGGCCGGTATGAGCTACACGCTCATTGAGGCTATTTTTTTTTTGGACTTGTTACTGGTAACAATCTGGATGGTCCTTTTCATCTTTGGTCTGGAGCACACGGCCTCCATTCCTTCTAAAAAAGACCTGGAATACTGATTAGTCTGATGACGATACATATTTCCACTGTGTGATGGTCCATCCCAGATGCCTCCGAGCCCAGAGAAGTTGACGGCACTTCTAGACACAGTTACCATAAGGCTTCCTTTTTGCACAGTAAAGTTTTAACTGGCATTTGTGGATGCAACTCCGTACTGGAGTGCTTGACAAAGGTTTGTCAAAGTAATTCCGAACCCATGTGGTTATATCAGCTATAGATGAATGATGGTTCTTGATGCGGTGCTGTCTGAGGGATCGTAGATCACGGGTGTTCAGCTTTGGCTTGTGCCCTTGCCGTTTATACACCAAAATCCCTCCAGATTCCTTGAATCGATTAATGACATTATGCACCATAGAGGGTGAAATATCCAAATCCCATCATATCTTTCTGTGAGGAACGTTGTTTTTAAACATTTCAATAATTTTCTCATGCATTTGTTGACAAATCAAAGATCCTCAGCCCATCTTTGCTCCTCAAAGACTCGGCCTTTCCTGGTTACTGATTTTGTACCGAATCATGATTACAGTCGCCTGTTGACATCACCTATTTCAAATCACATCATTATATAATTGTTTTATCTCATTACTAGCCCTAAATTGCCCCAGTCCCAACTTTTTTTGGAATGCGTTGCAGGCCTGAAATGCAGGAATGGATGTATATTAACAAGAAATGAAGTTGACCAGATAAACCATGAAATATCGTGGGTTCATACTGTCTGCAATTAAATACAAGTCAAAGTAAATTTGGAAATGACTGGTTTCTTTTTCATTTGCATTTTCCATACCGTCCCGACTTTTTCTGATTTGGGGTTGTATGTTGCAGCCTTAAAGTCACAAGGCAAGGAAGTGAATGTGGAATATAGAGGAGAACAATCTGTGGATGGAACTTGAGCTCAAAAGGTTGGTCCAAAGTCCAATACAGATACAGTCTTTCCATTTCACTTTTCACATCAAGATAATCTCCATGAAAGCCTAATTTTTAACCTGCAAACATCTCACTTTTACCAAACTGATGAAATTCAGTCATCAGATGTTTGGTAATTGATGCCAGAACTTGAAAGCTAAGCTAAACGGATATTGTAAAGCAGACTGTGTATTCTGTGTGGATTTATGTGTTTGTGGGTGTGAAAGTATTTTGTCTTACATTTAGCAGCTGCTCGAAGGCGAACTGAAAGCCGGATTTGTAGTCCGTCGTCCCCTTCGCTTGCATGTGCGCCACCTTGTCTTTGAAGATCTTTTTGTTTCTCACATTAGCTTGGACCAGTGTCTTAAAGCATGAGACAACAGCATCTGCCTTTTCATTAAACTATGACAGAAAGATGAAAGAAGAGAGATAGAGAGCGCTATGAAAAAGGCAATTCAACTGTTTTCTTCAAAACACTCTAAATATCTAGAATAGGGCTGTCGAAGTTAACATGATAATAATAAGAAGAAACCTTTATTTGTCACATGCACACTTCAAGCACAGTGAAATTCATCCTCTGAATTTAACCCATCTGAAGCAGTGAACACACGCACACACTCAGAGCAGTGGGCAGCCACACCAGAGCGCCCGGGGAGCAGTCAGGGGTCAGGTACCTTGCTCAAGAGCACCTCAGCCCAAGGCCACCCCACATCAATCTAACTGCATGTCTTTGGACTGTGGGGGAAACCGGAGCACCCGGAGGAAACCCACGCAGACACAGGGAGAACATGCAAACTCTGCACAGAAAGGCCCTCGCCGGCCGCTGGGTTCGAACCCAGAACCTTCTTGCTGTGAGGCGACCGTGCTAACCACTACACCACCATGCCGCCCACATTAACGTAAATTCCTTTTAACGGCACTAATGTTTTTTGACGTACGATTAACGCATGCACATTCTGTGCCCCTCCCCCGTAGTTTGGGAAATCAGGAAGTGACGTAGCGTGAGCAAGCAATGTAGCGAGTAGCTGGTCGGTGTGAGTCGTGATAAATTGCACTTAGGTCCAGAATCAACTTATATTGTTGTATTCTGATTGTTTATATAAAATGTGTTTTTGCTTTTAACGGTCCAGAGGGGAGAAAAGAAGACGTGTTAAGGTCCAGGTGTGTGTGCAGGCTGCACGCTGGAGTGAGACTGAGTGTTTGTTTTATTCTGAGAAATGTGTGATTTATGTAAAAGTGTTTATAAATGCAGTTTTTGCTCATGAATGTACTGTATATTTACCAGTGAGTTACTGCATTTTACTGGAAAACATCTTTATGAGCTGTGCGGCTCAACAAATGTATTTCTTTGTATTTTGTATTTTTATTTTCTTTATTTATAGATCGCCACTACTGTTGTACAGAGTCTGCGTCACTGAGTTAGTTTAGTTTATTTTATTGCATAGTTTGAGGCTGGAAGTCAAGGACAGAATGAGAGGAAAATACTAGTGGTGAACTTTTACTATTAGAGCTGGGACTTGAGCTCAACCAAAGCTTAGCCAGACACACCAAAAAAGCAACAGGGCAAAGGATTTTGCAAGGGATTAGCGGCAGGCTGCCAGGTCACTCTGTTGTGTGTAGCTGTCGGTGTTGATTTTAAAAGTCACTAAGTAAATTACACAGGGAAATGAATACTTACAGTAAGTCTGAGTGAAAAATACTGTAGTGAGTGTGCATGGAAGAAGAGTCTGGAGACAGAAATCTTAGTTTTTCGGTCGTTAGCCTGTGCTACTTGCTCTCGATAGCACTGGCTTGACCGCTTTATTAGCATTCGCTAACACTACTGATGAACGCTACACTGGCAGGAAGGTGACTTCACTGCTGCGCTGATGGCGCTGACTCGTGATTAAGCTCACGTTGGCCTTCGAGGAGGCCTAGGGCGATAAATTTTTGATCCCTCCCACTATAAAATCTGGTTGGTTAACTAATCTGTCACGTCCTACATAAACATACCCGGCAATGAAGTCCTAACCAATGAGTGAGCCAGCGCTAAACTCTTCTCTGTCTAGAGACAACGAACAAAAAAATCTCATTGGATAACTCTAATGTTTTCAGGACAGTAACCCTTTCGTTGCTAAAGTAAATTTGATAGAAAATGAGGCCAAATTACAATTAAAAGCGAATAATTATCATGAAATTATGAAATTATGAAAGCAATTAATTACATAACATTTGAAATGCTGATATGTTTGGGCCTTCTCCGAAGGCCTACAAGGCCCTGACGGTTCCCCTCTGGAAAATACTATATTGTTTTATTCACACTGAATTGTGTTAAATCCTCAAAATTATAATGTTAATGCAACTTTATATTTTAAATGCAGTGGTGGGATAAAATACCCACAATTTTTTTTTTCTGTGTCCAGCCTTATCCTTCCTGACCTGGTCACATACATTTGCATAAAGCAAGCATATTTGTACACGCCCACTTCTGAAAAATTAGAAAAATATCCCTTTTGGGTACATTTATAACGGATAAAAAAAAAATATGTGCGATTAATTTGTGCGTGAGTTAACTATGGACAATAACGTGATTAATCATGATTTAATATTTTAATTGATTGACAGCCCTAATCTAGACATGCAAAAAGACATGTTCTTCTCAATCATTAGGTCTAAATATATCCTAATCTATTTTAACCCCTGCTCTTTTCCATCAGAATTGATTTAGATTGGAAATTGCACTTCATTTGCCAAAGCGGTGAATTAATCAGCTCGCACTAACCATAAAAAGCATGTAAAACACTTTAAACAGGATTTACAAAGCCAAGTTTAGAACTGTCAGCACAGAAGACAGCCAATCTCCATGCATGTATTGATGTGTGTGTGTGTGCTCATGTGTAGCTCCAATGCTGTCAGTTCTCATTGACTCACCTGCACAGTAACACCTGCTGCATCAGGCCGAGCCTTGCTCAAATGCCACCCGGGTGCGCTCTCTCTCTCTCTCTCTCTCTCTCTCTGTGTGTTTAGCTCTTGCCAGTAAACCCTATGTTCTACAGAAGAGCTACTTGTGCATACTTATGATTAGTTCTGCGCTTTAAAGCTATTTCTGTAAGAATTTTGATACTCGTTTCTCTTTTGAAGGTCAGGCTGCAAATGGACTGAATTTTTGGGTTAAGGGGAAAGCTATTCATATATTAAAGTTGCACAGTGTTGACATTTCTTTGTCATTTCATTTCTTTTTCATATCAAATGTCTGAGTGTATGCAAGTGTTTTATTTTCTTTCTATTCATACCAAGACTGTGAATAGAAAGAAAATAAAACGCGTGCATACACTCAGACATTTGATCTGGCTTAAGCTGGAGTTACTTGGATGAAGACAATAAATGCCAGGTTTGTAGTACTCGAGTCTGACTCATGCCCTAATTTTAATGACTCGTGACTCGGACTCAGACTTGTGCATTAACTGCATTCGGACTCATTTCTTTATTTTTTGTAACATGCCATAATAATTTGGCAGAAGATATTTATATCAACATCAATTTTTATACTAATTTCATGCAAGAGAATGCACATTCACCTGTTCATACGTCATGTCCAGGAACAAACTAATGTTAATGGCGCTAAAATGCCTGGAGAGAAGCCCCAGGATTGTCCGCTTTGCTTATACAGACTTCTCGTGCAGTGGGAAAAAATGCACTGCTGTGTGTTCCATATGTAGAAGAACTATCGAGGGGACGACCTTGAACTTCAATTGTTATTTGGTAAGACTCCACCCAGAGAAGGAAGTGACACGCTATGTTCATTGCTCTGTTGATAGCGGGGCTTGTATCGGACTCGACTCGGATCAATAGTGGACTCGACTCGAAATTTTCTTGAATGACGTGGACTTGAAAACTGGGGACTCGAGACTGGACCCAGACTCGAGGTTTAGTGACACTGGTTAATGCACTCTGGTGTAATTCAGATTACATGGGTATTTATTCAAACTCGTTTTCTGCTGCTGCGGATTCACCCTAGCCTGGGAAATCCCATGCTGCTTTGCACAATCATTCCGATCTGAAAAGACAGCATGGAAACTATGGTCTAAAGGCTCGCCTGAGTTAGGGAGCCAATCAGAGAGTGGGGAGGGGTGGAAAGACGGTGACGCGTACTACTCGACAAACGGAAGCTTGTAGTTTATTTGGGACTGTTTACGGATCACATTTAACATGGCGGCGAGCGATACGAACCAAACTTTCGATCAAGCTTTAGACACTGTTCTGAATAGTTTAGAGCGAAAGTTTGTTTTAAAAAAAAAGAACAGCGTTTGGCGTTACAGTCTTTCGTTGACACGAAGACAGATGCCTTTGCCTTGCTCCCGACAGGGTTTGGTAAAAGTCTCATTTACCAACTAGCCCCCTTAGTGGCTAAGCAGATGGGGTTTAGCCAAACCCCGGTCGTTGCGGTAGTCTTGCCACTGACTGCCTTGGTGGAAGACCAGGTAAAGGAGGCAGGCGATCTCGGGATTTCTGCGGCACAGCTTGGTCCAGAGCAGGAAAATGCTATCAAGAGTTGCCTCTTCGTCTTCTTCGTCGCTCTAACTACGTCACCGGGTACAACTGCCATGATTGGCCATGGGCTATGTATACGCCAAATGATAGACATTCGCAACGTCCAATAAACGGCCGTTGACAATCGTAAACCACACCTCCCCTACGAGAAATTCAATAGGCGGATTCCAGACCATATTTCACTTGTGATATGGTCTGGTGTTAACCAGACTAGATTCACCCCTGCTTCAAGCGACAATCTCACCCTGATATTGTCGATTCATACCCAAGAACTGCTGCCATCATCATAAAAACTGTCATCTGTTCATCCCAGGTTTCTTTGCTTTATCTTTGCTCACACTGAACAACTTTTCAACACACTCAGTGCCGTTTATCTTTATAGTATACTGTACAATTGTGGAAAAATAATGATTTACCGTATACTCCGGTGTCACCCAGAAAAAGATGGATTCCCTTTTGAGTCTGGTTCATCTCAAGGATTAGGATTAGGCTTGCTCATGCTGTCTCAAGCAGCTTTGCGTTTTCACTGCCCAATAGGGACCTAAATCTGCTTTTCTTCAAAGCATGTGATAGTGTTTACTGTTAAATGTTCTATACAGATTAAAAAAAATGAACTGATAGTTATACCTTTAACTTTTATAACTATATACAGTCAGTCCATAAGTATTTGGACAGCAACACATTTTCAGCCCATGTGAAACACTGCTGCCATCGTGTCTGACAGATGATGTGGTTAGCTTTGGATCATGAGCCCTTTCATTCCTTCTCCATACTCTTCTCTTCCATCATTCTGGTATGAGTTAATCTTGGGTTCATCTGTTCAAAGAATCTTGTCCCAGATCTGGGCAAGCTTTCAAGCAAGTCTAATCTGGCCTTTCTGTTCTTGAGCAGTACCAGTTGTTTGCATCTTGAGGTAAACCCTCAGCATTGACATTCATGAAGCCATCTCTTGATCGTAGACTTTGACAATTATACGCCTCCTCCTCGAGAGTCTTCTTGACTTGGCTAGATGTTGCGAAGGGGTTTTTCTTCATCAAGGAAAAAAATTCTGCGATCGTCCAGTTTAGTTGTCTTCAGTGGTGTTCCAGGCCTTTTGGTGTTGCTCAGCTCGTCAGTGCATTCCTTCTTTTTTGTTTTGTTTTTTCAAGCCCCCTTCACTTGCATCCACACCTCTTTGGATCGCATATTAAGAGTTCCTATGAACAGCTAGCAAATGGAAATTCAACACTTGAAATCAACTCCAGACCTTTGATCTAGGGCTGCACGATATCAGAAAAATATGCGATATTCGATAACATGACTGAATATCTCGATATCGATATGTATCACAATAATTAAATATATGTTTTTCTTACCTCTACTCGCCGTTCTGCCCTGTATCTAGCATTTAAAAAAACACCCAATGCATCGCTTCCATTCCAACATTATTTTTTATTGGAAAAACATTGCTACACCTGCAATGGTGTCCATCAATCATCTTTAAATCTCTTAATTTTTGTGAGCACAGCAGAAAATGTCTTAAGTTGAAGTAAACAAAAAACTGAAAACTACATTACATTAACATAAAGCATTCAAAATGGCAATTTCAGCGGCTCCCGGGAGATGAAGGTGAGCAACACAGATTCACCATAAACTCAAACACAATCTGTTAATAACACATGCGGGTGAGAGAGCAGTGGTGTGTGTGTGTGTGTGAGTGAGCGAGCGAGCGGTAGTGTGTGTGTGAGAGAGAGTGAGAGAGAGCGCGGTTTTATGTTTTTATGCTGCTGTACATCAGTGTTTGTCCCAGTGAGCCGCCCCACCACTGTTTTACAGGTACATGTCTTGCAAAGTACCTGAGTTTGCAGTACGTCATCCCTCCTGAATCCAAAGTACTTCCAAATAGCAGACGTGCATTTTTTTTTTTTTTGGAAACCAGTTCCTCCTCACACAAGTTTGTCTCACCACACTTGCTCCCGCCTTCCGCCATCACCACAAGGCTTTTACTTGTTTTGCAATAGGGGGCGGAGTTATCCCGCGGCGCTTGTTGACATTCAAATGTGATTGGACGGCACAGAAAAATGTGCCTTTTATCGAAATTTAAGTAATTTTTGCAGTATGTGTATCGCAAACTATGATATTGCGATATCGATACTTTTTCGATATATTGTGCAGCCCTACTTTGATCTCCTTAATTTGTCATGGAATAATGAGGAAACAGGCCATAACTTGAAGGCCATGAAACTGCTTATCAGTCAATTGTCCAGTGACTTTTGAGCCTGTCAAAATGGAGGGACGACAGAAAAAAAAGACTAATTCCTAAAGGGTTAATGCAATATTTTTGTTAAAACCCTTGAATTAAAGCTGAAAGTCTACACTTCAATCACATCTTGACTGCTTCATTACGTCCGACAACTTTACTGGAGGAGATCAGGTTTTCGCCTCTGTTTGTTTGTTTGTTCCCAACATAACTCAAAAAGTAGTGAACAGATTTTGATGAGATTTTGAGGAAAGGTGGGTCATAGGCCTTGGAACAACTGATTAGATTTTGATGCAAATCCAAATATGTAGCTGGGTGAAGGTACGCACTCTACCAACTGCTCTTCTAGTTTCAAATCTGTTGTGATTCTGTACAGAGGCAACAAGTGTTGCCAGGCAAAACAAACCTCACCCGGCAGCACTTGTTTTATACCTATATGTTGATAATGGTAATATTTCTCAATCATCAGCTGTCAGCTTATAGTTCCATGAAAATCCATGACCTTGAGTTTGACATTTCAAAGTCATTCAAGGTCAAAGATCATGGTGCCAAATGAAAGGCCATATGGCACTTCCTACAAGTTGATAATGGTAAATATCTGTCTACCATCAACCGTTTTCAAGTTACAGCCCTCTGAAAATCAGTGACCTGGAGTTTGACCTGTCAGGGTCACTCAAGGTCAAAAATCATGGTGCCAAATGAAAGGCCATATGCTCATAAGGGTAAACATTTGTCTATCGGCAACCGTTTTTGAGTTATAATGGAAAACATGTTATTTTGACCGAAAGGTTGACTTTTCCAGTGACCTTGACCTTCACCTTGACCCAATTACCTCCAAAATTTAATCAGGTAATCTACGGATAATTGCCCACCTACTCTGAAAATTTGAAGTCAATCGGTGCAACCGTCTAGACGCTAGATTGTTAACAGACAGACAAACAAACAAACAAACAAACCGCACTGATTACAATACTTCGCCCCACTTACTCCATCGTGGGTGAGGTAAAAATACAAAAACTAGGTCACTGTCCCAATACTTAAAGGGCCGACCGTATACATGTCATTGTTGAATACGCACTCTACAAAGTGCCAATACTCTCTCCAGTTATTTTGCACTTGTTTAGAGAAGCAGCTTTGTGACCAAAAGGTTGCCGGTTCGAGAATGGCTGAAGTGCCCTTGAGCAAGGCACCCAACCCCCAACTGCTCCCCAGGCTACTCTGGGTACATTGTACATCGCTGTAGGTTAATCTGGGACGGCCTTGGGCTGAGGTGCCCTTGAGCGAGGCACCTAACTTCCAACTGCTCCCCGGGCGCTGTTAGCACGGCTGCCCACTACTCTGGGTGTGTGTGTGTGCTCATTGCTCACGTGTGCGTATATGTGTGTTCACTGCTTCAGATGGGTTAAATGCAGAAAGGAAATTTCACAAGTGTGTGATGAATAAAGTTGTGTTTTATTTGTGCTTTCTTTCTTTCTGGATGAGTGTCTGCTAAATGCCATTAATATAATGTAACGTAATGTTTAAATCATAAAATTTCACGAAAATGTCAATTTTTTGAATAAACATTCATTTCAGCTGTTAGCACTGACATTTAGGTCATATCTAATGTATGAAAAGGGCAAGAAAACTGACCTGCACTTAAATTCACCAAAGTAAGCGTGGTAATATTTGCCTCATGCGTGTGTGTGTGTGTGTGTGTCTGTCTGTGTGTGTGTGTGTCCTTACCTGTGCCACATTTACATAATCATCATCAGACAGTGTGTCCAGCATCTCAATCACAGAGGTCTTCATCAACTTCAAAGTCAGTCCACTTACACTGCCACTCCTACACACACACACACACACACACACACACACACACACACACGCACACACCTTACAATGCATATTGTAAACAAATAATTTTTTTTTAAAAAAACCTTGAATACAACAATCATACAATTTCAATTAGAAGTCCATTAGGCAGTGTGCCATAAACAAGTCATTAGAACACACATTTTTCATTTTCTCACAAACCATTTGCCTTGTAATCGCAGCATGAGGAAACATATGGACCAAAAAGCTGTTGCTAAGCAGCACCTGTTGCTAAGCATCCTGCGTCGCTGTTTCTCAGCCATGTCCATCAAGTGCGAATTCTGAGCATGTGTCATTGTCACAAAAGCAAATGGAGGAGATAGGTGTGATGTGTACGCCACAAAAATGCAGAGGAGATTTAAAAATGCTTGTTTCAAATGAGGTTTAACAGAAAAACAACCAGACAAGAAGACAAATGTTTGGGAGCTCTCAGAATCAGATGACTTTGTTGTAGCAAAGGAAAAAGCAGAGAACATGGATACAAGACCATTATTTTCATACTGAACTGTACCAGCCTGCTTTGAAAAAAAAATATATACAACCCCGATTCCAAAAAAGTTGGGACAAAGTACAAATTGTAAATAAAAACGGAATGCAATGATGTGGAAGTTTCAAAATTCCAAATTTTATTCAGAATAGAACATAGATGACATATCAAATGTTTAAACTGAGAAAATGTATCATTTAAAGAGAAAAATTAGGTGATTTTAAATTTCATGACAACAACACATCTCAAAAAAGTTGGGACAAGGCCATGTTTACCACTGTGAGACATCCCCTTTTCTCTTTACAACAGTCTGTAAACGTCTGGGGACTGAGGAGACAAGCTGCTCAAGTTTAGGGATAGGAATGTTAACCCACTCTTGTCTAATGTAGGATTCTAGTTGCTCAACTGTCTTAGGTCTTTTTTGTCGTATCTTCCGTTTTATGATGCGCCAAATGTTTTCTATGGGTGAAAGATCTGGACTGCAGGCTGGCCAGTTCAGTACCCGGACCCTTCTTCTACGCAGCCATGATGCTGTAATTGATGCAGTATGTGGTTTGGCATTGTCATGTTGGAAAATGCAAGGTCTTCCCTGAAAGAGACGTCGTCTGGACGGGAGCATATGTTGCTCTAGAACCTGGATATACCTTTCAGCATTGATGGTGTCTTTCCAGATGTGTAAGCTGCCCATGCCACACGCACTAATGCAACCCCATACCATCAGAGATGCAGGCTTCTGAACTGAGCGCTGATAACAACTTGGGTCGTCCTTCTCCTCTTTAGTCCGAATGACACGGCGTCCCTGATTTCCATAAAGAACTTCAAATTTTGATTCGTCTGACCACAGAACAGTCTTCCACTTTTCCACAGTCCATTTTAAATGAGCCTTGGCCCAGAGAAGACGTCTGCGCTTCTGGGTCATGTTTAGATACGGCTTTTTCTTTGAACTATAGAGTTTTAGCTGGCAACGGCGGATGGCACGGTGAATTGTGTTCACAGATAATGTTCTCTGGAATTATTCCTGAGCCCATTTTGTGATTTCCAATACAGAAGCATGCCTGTATGTGATGCAGTGCCGTCTAAGGGCCCGAAGATCACGGGCACCCAGTATGGTTTTCCGACCTTGACCCTTACGCACAGAGATTCTTCCAGATTCTCTTTTGATATTATGCACTGTAGATGATGATATGTTCAAATTCTTTGCAATTTTACACTGTCGAACTCCTTTCTGATATTGCTCCACTATTTGTCGGCGCAGAATTAGGGGGATTGGTGATCCTCTTCCCATCTTTACTTCTGAGAGCCGCTGCCACTCCAAGATGCTCTTTTTATACCCAGTCATGTTAATGACCTATTGCCAATTGACCTAATGAGTTGCAATTTGGTCCTCCAGCTGTTCCTTTTTTGTACCTTTAACTTTTCCAGCCTCTTATTGCCCCTGTCCCAACTTTTTTGAGATGTGTTGCTGTCATGAAATTTCAAATGAGCCAATATTTGGCATGAAATTTCAAAATGTCTCACTTTCGACATTTGATATGTTGTTTATGTTCTATTGTGAATACAATATGAGTTTTTGAGATTTGTAAATTATTGCATTCCATTTTTATTTACAATTTGTACTTTGTCCCAACTTTTTTGGAATCAGGTTTGTGTGTATATATATATATATATATATAGTGGGGCAAAAAAGTATTTAGTCAGTCACCAATTGTGCAAGTTCTCCCACTTAAAAAGATGAGAGAGGCCTGTAATTTTCATCATAGGTATACCTCAACTATGAGAGACAAAATGAGAAAAAAAAATCCAGAAAATCATATTGTCTGATTTTTAAAGAATTTATTTGCAAATTATGGTGGAAAATAAGTATTTGGTCAATAACAAAAGTTCATCTCAGTACTTTGTTATATACCCTTTGTTGGCAATGACAGAGGTTAAACGTTTTCTGTAAGTCTTCACAAGGTTTTCACACACTGTTGCTGGTATTTTGGCCCATTCCTCCATACAGATCTCCTCTAGAGCAGTGATGTTTTGGGGCTGTCGCTGGGCAACACGGACTTTCAACTCCCTCCAAAGATTTTCTATGGGGTTGAGATCTGGAGACTGGCTAGGCCACTCCAGGACCTTGAAATGCTTCTTATGAAGCCACTCCTTCGTTGCCCAGGTGGTGCGTTTGGGATCATTGCCATGCTGAAAGATCCAGCCACGTTTCATCTTCAATGCCCTTGCTGATGGAAGGAGGTTTTCACTCAAAATCTCACGATACATGGCCCCATTCGTTCTTTCCTTTACACGGATCAGTCGTCCTGGTCCCTTTGCAGAAAAACAGCCCCAAAGCATGATGTTTCCACCCCCATGCTTCACAGTAGGTATGGTGTTCTTTGGATGCAACTCAGCATTCTTTCTCCTCCAAACACGACAAGTTGAGTTTTTACCAAAAAGTTCTATTTTGGTTTCATCTGACCATATGACATTCTCCCAATCCTCTTCTGGATCATCCAAATGCTCTTTAGCAAACTTCAGACGGGCCTGGACATGTACTGGCTTAAGCAGGGGGACACGTCTGGCACTGCAGGATTTGAGTCCCTGTCGGCATAGTGTGTTACTGATGGTAGCCTTTGTTACTTTGGTCCCAGCTCTCTGCAGGTCATTCACTAGGTCCCCCCGTGTGGTTCTGGGATTTTTGCTCACCGTTCTTGTGATCATTTTGACCCCACGGGGTGAGATCTTGCGTGGAGCCCCAGATCGAGGGAGATTATCAGTGGTCTTGTATGTCTTCCATTTTCTAATAATTGCTCCCACAGTTGATTTCTTCACACCAAGCTGCTTACCTATTGCAGATTCAGTCTTCCCAGCCTGGTGCAGGTCTACAATTTTGTTTCTGGTGTCCTTTGACAGCTCTTTGGTCTTGGCCATAGTGGAGTTTGGAGTGTGACTGTTTGAGGTTGTGGACAGGTGTCTTTTATACTGATAACGAGTTCAAACAGGTGCCATTAATACAGGTAACGAGTGGAGGACAGAGGAGCCTCTTAAAGAAGTTGTTACAGGTCTGTGAGAGCCAGAAATCTTGCTTGTTTGTAGGTGACCAAATATTTTACAGAGGAATTTACCAATGAATTCATTAAAATCCTACAATGTGATTTCCTGGATTCTTTCCCCCCATTCTGTCTCTCATAGTTGAAGTGTACCTATGATGAAAATTACAGGTCTCTCTAATCTTTTTAAGTGGGAGAACTTGCACAATTGGTGGCTGACTAAATACTTTTTTGCTCCACTGTATATACATAAGGGTTTGTTTCCAGCATTCATTGGATTGACCAACACACAGTAAAATGAGAAAATCCAAGGAGCTCAGTACAGATCTGAGAAAGAGGATTGCCAATATACACAACTCCGGAATGTCTCTTGGAGCCATTTCTAAACAACTGCAAATTCCAAGATCAGTTCAAACAATTGTATGCAAGTTACTGTGAGGTGTAGTCACTTTGCCAAGCCACTTTGCTTCAAGAAAACCCAAACTGTCACCCTCAGCTGAAAGGAAATTGGTTTGGATGGTCAGGAACAACCCAGGAACCACCATGGCACAGCCCTGCCATGAACTAGAAGCTGGTTGATGACTGTCTACAGTGCAGATCACCATGGACTAAGAGGCTGCTATCCAAGAAATAACCCCCTGCTCCAAAATTGACACCTTCAAGCTTAACTAAAGTTTGACGCTGACCACACGGACAAAGAAAAAAGCCTTCTGGAGGATAGCTGTATGGTCAGATGAGACAAAAATTGAGTTGTTTGGCCACAATGACCACCATGTACAGAGGGACACTGTACCAGCTGATGGTGGTTATAGGATCATCATGCTCTGGGGCTGTTTTGCTGCCAGTGGAACTGGCTCATTGCACAAAGTGGATGGAATAATGAAGGAGGAGGACTACCTCAGAATTCTTCAGCATAAACCATCAGAAACATGAACCTGACTTGGGACTTACAACAGGACAATGAACCCAAACACGCATCAGAGCTGGTTGTGGAGGATAAAGCAGGCTAACATTAAGCTTAAAACAAGTCCTGACTTCAACCCTATTGAAAATATATGGACCGTGCTTATAAGTCGAGTCCATGCCAAGAAAAAAAAAAATTTAACTGAACTCCACCAATTCTACCATGAAGAGTCGTGAAATATCCAACCAGAATTCTGCCAGAAGCTTGTTCATGGTAAACAAAAATGTTTGGTCAAGGTGAATCTTGCAAAAAAACATTTTACCCAAATATTAGGTGTGCTGTATGTATGTTTTTGACCCTGTACGTACAATTTTGACCCTGTGTTGATTTCAGAAAACCCAAAGAAAATTAAAACTTGTGCACCAAATTCTAATGTTTTTTTAACTAAATATGTATGCTGTACATTCTGCCACGGAAAAAGAACAGTTCAAAGAAATGACTGAAAGCCCAAATATTGCCCTGACATTCATATCCAAGATGACATTCATGTCACTGTATGTAAACTTCTAACCACAACTGTATCTATTTTTTTCCAGATTGTATCAGTTCATGCCTCTGAATATAAAAGTTGTGATCTTGATTAGTTATATAGTTCTCTTTCGTCTAATTGCCCTGATTTCCCATGTTGTTCTGCATTTCTGTTCCTGATGATAATGACATGCACACTATAGCATGCTGTAATGAACATTTATTTTTGGTTACTAAGATCTTTTAGGGGATAAAGACAACAGTAATTGCATTTCAGTCTTTTTTTTTTTTTTCATTGAGCAAAGACAACTTTGTACTTTGGAGAGCACACTTGCTGAAGGATAGAGGGATTCTTTCATTTTACACCTAATTACTGGAAAGCCATGGAAGATTCCCAGAGGAATAAGCTCTACTTTGCTTCAGTCACTGACAGTAATGTCTGATTTAAGTAGGTTTACAGAACACATCTGGACCCTGCTTCACCAAGGAATGAAACCTTTTGCACGGTCTGGGACTCACCATTCTTATTTCTGTTAAAGATTCTTTAGACGATTAATTCTTGCCATGGAATTTGCAGATAACTCTCTCTTAAAGTTAATAAGACGTACAAATGTAGTTTATGTTTGAGAGAAACCGCAAAGAGTGAAGAACATACACTATTTCAGAGGAACACCTGTACCCCTGCTTATTTAAGCAATTGTCCAATCAGCCAGTCGTGTGGCAGCAGCACAATGCATAAAAATCATTCAGAGACACATTTAGTTAACGTTCGCATCAAATATCAGATCTCTGTGACTTTCACTGTTGGAGGGATGTTGGTACCAGAAGGGATAGTTTGAATTTTTCCAGAAACTTCTGGTTTCCTTGGATTTTCACAAACAACAATCTGTAGAGTTATACAGAACAGTGTAGGGGGAAAAAAATCTAGTGAGCGGAAATTCCTCGGGCAGAAAAAAATTATTGATGAGAGAAAACAGATGAGAATGACCAGACTGATTTGAGCTGCCAGGGACTCAAATCATCTCTCATTATAATAACATTTCTCAGTTTCAGCGTTTGATATGTTGTCTTTGGAGTATTTTCAATGAAATATAGGGTTTCCATGATTTGCAAATCATCACATACTCCGTGTCCGAAATCGCTCCCTACTCACTATACAGGGCACTATATAGTAGGGACGCCATTTTGTAGTGCTGTCCGAAACCTGAGTGAGGATTATTTACACCCTATATAGTGCACTCAAAGTATCCCACAATGCATCACAAAAAGTAGTGTACAACGATAGTCCTGAACCAAAGCAATATATCCCATCATGCATTGCAGTCGAGCTGAAAGAAATCAAATTAAAAGTCTCAAATCTGATTTAATAAAAGACAGTGGCAAAGAAGAAAGTATTTAGCCTTGATTTAAAAAAAAAACTGAAAGATACAGGTACTTTGTATTTATTAATGTGGGAAATGCGCTCAGTAAAATATGGATTTATCACAAAAAATGCATGCATTTATTATTTTGAAAACCCACCAGCCGACTGATCTGGCAAGTTTTAATTGTGCAACAGTAATGACTTAAATACCAGCATGACAGACTAGTGTCCGAAAGCATTTTTTCATTTTACCAATGAGCTCACTGTATAGTCCTCTATATAGTAATTCCCTATATAGGGAGTAGTGAACGAGTGAGCGATTTTAGACACAGGGATTGTGTTTCATACAACTTCCAAACTTTTTGGAATTGAGGTTCTGTATGTACATGTGTGTGTGTGTGTGTGTGTATATACATACATACACACACACACATATATATATATATATATATATATATATATATATATATATATAAAGTTGGAATATTTTCCAAAATGCAATAAAAACAAAAATCTGTGATTTGTTAATTCGTGTGAACCTGCATTTCACTGACAAAAGTCCAAAGAAAAGATTTTCAATCATTTTACTGAACATATTACAATGGTGCTTGAAAGTTTGTGAACCCTTTAGAATTTTCTATATTTCTGCATAAATATGATTTAAAACATCATCAGATTTTCACACAAGTCCTAAAAGTAGATAAAGAGAACCCAGTTAAACAAATGAGACAAAAATATTATACTTGGTCATTTATTTATTGACGAAAATGATCCAATATTACATATCTGTGAGTGGCAAAAGTATGTGAACCTTTGCTTTCAGTATCTGGTGTGACCCCCTTGTGCAGCAATAACTGCAACTAAACATTTCCGGTAACTGTTGATCAGTCCTGCACACAGGCTTGGAGGAATTTTAGCCCATTCCTCCGTACAAAACAGCTTCAACTCTGGGATGTTGGTGGGTTTCCTCACATGAACTGCTCACTTCAGGTCCTTCCACAACATTTCGATTGGATTAAGGTCAGGACTTTGATTTGGCCATTCCAAAACATTAACTTTATTCTTCTTTAACCATTCTTTAGTAGAACGACTTGTGTGTTTAGGGTCGTTGTCTTGCTGCATGACCCACCTTCTCTTGAGATTCAGTTCATGGACAGATGTCCTGACATTTTCCTTTAGGATGCACTGGTATAATTCAGAATTCATTGTTCCATCAGTGATGGCAAGCTGTCCTGGCCCAGATGCAGCAAAACAGGCCCAAACCATGATACTACCACCACCATGTTTCACAGATCATGGGATAAGGTTCTTATGCTGGAATGCAGTGTTTTCCTTTCTCCAAACATAACACTTCTCATTTAAACCAAAAAGTTCTATTTTGGTCTCATCCGTCCATAAAAATTTTTCCAATAGCCTTCTGGCTTGTCCACATGATCTTTAGCAAACTGCAGATGAACGGCAATGTTCTTTTTGGAGAGCAGTGGCTTTCTCCTTGCAACCCTGCCATGCACACCATTGTTGTTCAGTGTTCTCCTGATGGTCAAGTCATGAACATTAACATTAGCCAATGTGAGAGAGGCCTTCAGTTGCTTAGAAGTTACCCTGGGGTCCTTTGTGACCTCGCTGACTATTACACGCCTTGCTCTTGGAGTGATCTTTGTTGGTCGACCACTGCCGGGGAGAGTAACAATGGTCTTGAATTTCCTCCATTTGTACACAATCTGTCTGACTGTGGATTGGTGGAGTCCAAACTCTTTAGAGATGGTTTTGTAACCTTTTCCAGCCTGATGAGCATCAACAATGCTTTTTCTGAGGTCCTCAGAAATCTCCTTTGTTCGTGCCATGATACACTTACACAAACATGTGTTGTGAAGATCAGACTTTGATAGATCCCTGTTCTTTAAATAAAACAGGGTGCCCACTCACACCTGATTGTCATCCCATTGACTGAAAACACCTGACTCTAATTTTACCTTCAAATTAACTGCTAATCCGAGAGGTTCACATACTTTTGCCACTCTTCGATACGTAATATTGGATCATTTTCCTCAATAAATAAATGACCAAGTATAATATATTTTTTCTCATTTGTTTAACTGGGTTCTCTTTATCTACTTTTAGGACTTGTGTGAAAATCTGATGTTTTAGGTCATATTTATGCAGAAATATAGAAAATTCTAAAGGGTTCACAAACTTTCAAGCACCACTGTCATTGTATTTTGTAAACATAAGTGAAGTTAAAATGTAATGCCTGCAACACACTCAAAAAAAGTTGGGACAGAGTTAAAATAAGGCTGAAAAATTCAAGGATATTCAAGTAACTCCATTTTGGAAGATTCCACAATAAGCAGGTTAATTGGTAACATGATTCATTATAAAACGAGCAGCACCAAAGGCTCAGTCTTTGCAAGCAAAGATGGGTCGTGGCTCACTCCTTTGTGCCAAAATTCGTGAGATCATTGTTAGTCAATTCAAAATGAACATTTCTCAGTGTAAGATTTTAGGTCTTTCAAAATCTACAGTACATAATATTGTGAAAAGATTCAGGGAATTCGGAGACATCTCAGTGTGTAAAGGGCAAGGTCGGAAACCACTGCTGAATGTGCCTGACCTTTGAGCCTTCAGGTGGCACTGCCTGAGCAACTGTCATGCTAACGTGACAGATATAGCCACATGGGCTCGGGAATACTTCGGAAAACTGTTGTCACTTAACACAGTCTGCCGCTGTATCCAGAAATACAACTGGAAACTGTATTATGCAAGGAGGAAGCCATTCATCAATTCTATGCAGAAATGCTGTCGATTTCTCTGGACCCGAACTCATCTCAGACGGACCAAAAGAAAGTGGAAATGTAGGCTGTGGTCAGATGAGTCCACATTTCAGCTCGTTTTTGGGAAAACCAGATGTTGAGTTCTCAGTGCCAAAGGTGAACATGACCATCCAGTTTGTTATCAGAGGAAGGTGCAAAAGCCAGCATCTGTGACGGTATCGGGGGGGGGGGGGGGGGAGCAGTGCCCATGACATGGGTGAGATATATATTGGGACTTTAGAGAGACATATTCATCAAGGCAATGTCTTTTCCTGGGAAGTCCATGCTTATTTCAGCAGGACAATGCCAGGCCTCATTCTACAACAGCATGGTTTTGTAGACAGAGTGCGTGTGCTTGACTGGCCTGCTGCCAGTTCAGATCTGTCTCCTATTGAGAATGTATGGCACATCATGAAAAGGAGAATCGGACAATGGCAACCACAGACTGTTGAGCAGCTGAAGTCTTGTATCAACCAAGAATGGACAAAAATTCCAATTGCAAAACTGCAACAATTAGTATCCTCATTTCCCATACGATTAAAAAGTGTTATTAAAAGGAAAGGTGATGCAATACAATGGTAATAATGCCTCTGTCCCAACTTTTTTTGAGTGTGTTGCAGACATCAAATTCTAACGTCGTTTATGTTTACAAAATACAATTAAGTTGGTCAGTAAAACTATTAGAAATCTTTTCTTTGTACTTTTGCCAGGTAAATAAAGGTTCACGTGAATTAACAAATATTTTTGTTTTGGAAAATATCCCAACTTTTCTGGAAATGGGGTTAGTATGTATATATGTAATGTACAGTACAAATGGCACAGATAATGAAGTACAACAGAGAAAAGATGCCTTCAGAAATAATGAAATTAAAAGTTTCTGTATAAAAAATACTATAAACAGCAGTAAGCCATAAAACATTCAATATTTAGTGTGAGACAACCCTTCGCTTTAAAAAAAAATCGTAGTCTCAGGTACAGTGAGTGTAGTTTCATAAGGAAATGAGCTGGAGGTTTTAATGAGCATCTTACAGAACCAGCCACAGTTCTTCTGGACATTTTGACTGTCACACTCGCTTCTTAATGTTGCAGCAAAACCCAGCATATATATATATATATATATATATATATATATATATATATAGAGAGAGAGAGAGAGAGAGAGAGAGAGAGAGCACCATTTTGGCAAGTCGTATGTACCCTTCAGTATATTCCACTGTTTGTGTTGTGTGTACGTGTCAGTGCACAAAACACCTTATTCCTATTATGTATTGCTCTCTATTCTATAACTTCTGCAGATTTATCAGCAATTCATATTGTATTTCACAAAGTCAATCCCATTTTTCATTGCAAGTAGCATCTAAAGCATTTTCCAGGGAGCACAATAACATTGTGATATGAAAAATGTGGGCCAGCATCTTCGTATAAAGTGATGAAATGCTTGATCTGTGGCTTTTTATTACACCAACAGGTGGCACTAGAGCACCACATCCATTTTTGTGTCAGTGTGTGTTTTTGAAATCAGAGCGAGTGTGTGCGCGCGTGTGTGGTGGGAATACTTACACATCCACAATGATGACCATATCTTTAGGAGAAGAGGCGCCCTGAATGTACCTGTTAACACAGAAATGAAACTAAAAATTGGTTTTCAGATATGGCAAACCCATTTAACTGACTTCTCTACTTGTTACCTTCAGGCCTTAAATGTAATACATTCTAAACCAACAAAGCTGTTGCCTCAGACTCCAACACTAGACTATACAGCAGAGGTCAGAGAACAAGGACATGCTATTATTGATGTGAAACACCATTTTTACATGGTGCTGCTGATGCATTGTGTGTGTGTGTGTGTGTGTGTGTGTGTGTGTGTGTGTGTGTGTGTGTGTGTGTGTGTGTGTGTGCGTGCGTGCGTGCGTGCGTGCGCTCATCTCAACAACCTGGCGAACACCTGGGCTGAATATTGCGGTAGTGTCACTCAGCTGACAAATATGTGCATTGTATTGATGGAATGTCATTATCTTGCATAAGCAGGTTGCTGAATGCTTTTTCTCATTACAGCTACACTGAGCAAGTGAAGATAAAATATCTGTAAAGGTAAAATCTGGTGAATATCAAACTAAAGAGCAGCACTGTTTATCGACATTGTGTTTGTTTTTCTGCCTTTTACTTTATATCCACTCAATTTGTGCACAAACAGAAAAGCATTTGTTTAATCCAGCTGGTGTACGTTGGTCCCAGTTTCTCCCTTTCAACAGTGTCGCATAGTAAAAAGCTACTTGATTAAGTGCTCCCCTTGTTAATAATCTTGATCTTGCTAAATGTGAGCGAGTCGGTTACATGTTATTTCAGTGAAGGGGTTCATGTCTAAAACCTGGAGATGCGTATTACTTGAAAGTAAAAAATAAATAAATATAGTCATAAGCAGCGATGAAGGACCCAAGCACCTCCAGTATCCCAAATCTGGCATGAATCCAACAAACTGCCTAGGAGGACAATGTCAAAATGTAACACGTTTCAAAACGCACAAAACCAAAAATAACTCACTTCCTGTTGAGTACGGCTAATATTCAAAATACAATTTTGTTCATCTTGGGGCACCCCATACACCTACCAAATTTGACACGGCTAGGTGAAACTATATACCGGGCAAAAGTCTCAATGACATGTCGGGACACTATGGAGTCCCCCGGACACACCTGAGGCCAAGCCTCTACTGCTGAATAGCGGTGGCCAGGACTGATGTGTGTACCAAATTTCATGAGTTTTCGCCCATGGGAACCACCTCAAAAATGGCCAGGTGTTGAAGATAATAAGTATAAGGGGCGGCACGGTGGTGTAGTGGTTAGCGCTGTCGCCTCACAGCAAGAAGGTCTGGGTTCGAGCCCCGTAGTCGACGAGGGCCTTTCTGTGTGGAGTTTGCATGTTCTCCCCATGTCCGCGTGGGTTTCCTCCGGGTGCTCCGGTTTCCCCCACAGTCCAAAGACATGCAGGTTAGGTTAACTGGTGACTCTAAATTGACCGTAGGTGTGAATGTGAGTGTGAATGGTTGTCTGTGTCTATGTGTCAGCCCTGTGATGACCTGGCGACTTGTCCAGGGTGTACCCCGCCTTTCGCCCGTAGTCAGCTGGGATAGGCTCCAGCTTGCCTGTGACCCTGTAGAACAGGATAAAGCGGCTAGAGATAATGAGATGAGATGAGAAGAAGTATAAGAAGTAGAATCCTTGGGAAAACAATAGAACCTTGCACCTTGGTGCAGCGCCCTCTTGTGGACACCGGAGGCTGCGCCCCTCCGGTGCTTGGGCCCTAATTAAAAAGATTTATCCTTCAGTAGTGAGGAATGGTAGAGCAGTGTGTTCAGTCCTGAACTTTATTTTTGGGTTACTATCTGTGTGGAGTTTCACGTGTTCTCACTGTGTTTGTGTTGGTTTCCAGCAGGTTCTCTGGTTTCCTCCCACCTCCAAAAAACATGCAGGTGGACTGGCGATGATAAAATTGTTCCCATATGTGAATGTGTGCTCGCATTGTGGCTGTGATGGACTGCCATAATTCATGGTGTTCCCAGGGATAGGTTCCAGATGCACTGCAACCGTAACCAGGCTAAAGCGTTTGCTAAAGATGAATAAACAATTATAATTTAACAGTATTTCTTTTAGCCCATGATTATTTAACAGCAGGAAACAGAGTGATGTGCGCAGCTGGTATTTCATTTTAGAACATAAAGCCATATTGTAGTGTTTAGGATGGCATAGTCCTTGGGTCAATAAAACCAGCCCTGACTATCTTTACACAAGACTCTTGTTTCAACAGATCTTCCATATGGACCTGTTCGGCACAGAAAACTGCTGCTCAGTACAGAAGAACCGTTTCACTGGGATACTTTAATGACATATGCACGCACCAACTGGTTTTGCATTGTGTTTACCACTGGTTTTTACACATTCTTATGGGCAGAATTGGGATTATCTTTTACATTCTGTATAATGTGGACTGTATCACTTCCTGTCTTCACTGTTGTCTTGGTGATTCGTCCTAGACCTGATTTAGTAGCACAGCAGTGGTGAACCATTACTATTAGAGCTGGGACTTGAGCTCAGCCAAAACTTAGCCAGACACACCAAAAAAGCAACAGGGCAAAGGATCTTGCAAGGGATTAGCGGCAGGCTGCCAGGTCGCTCCGTTGTGTGTAGCTGTCGGTGTTGATTTTAAAAGTCACTAAGTAAATTACACAGAGAAATGAATACTTACAGTAAGTCTGAGTGAAAAATACTGTAGTGAGTGTGCGTGGAAGAAGAGTCTGGAGACAGAAATCTTAGTTTCTCGGTCGTTAGCCTGTGCTACTTGCTCTCGATAGCACTGGCTTGAGCGCTTTATTAGCATTCGCTAACACTACTGATGAACGCTACACCAGCTGGAAGGTGACTTCACTGCTGCGCTGATGGCGCCGACTCGCTGTTAAGCTCGCGTTGGCCTTCGAGGAGGCCTAGGGCGATAAATTTTTGGTCCCTCCCACTATAAATCAAAATCTGATTGGTTAATTCATCTGTCACTTCCTATATAAACATACGCTGCCATGGCCTTCTGTCCTAGAAATGAAGTCCTAACCAATGAGTGAGCCGGCGCTAAACTCTTCTCTGCCTAGAGACGACAAACAAACAAAAAAATCTCATTGGATAACTCGAGTTTAATGTTTTCAGGACAGTGACCCTTTCATTTCTGAAGCAAATTCGATAGGTCAAATAAGATTTAGAAGAGAATCATTATCATGAAATTATGAAAGCAATGAAAAGAAATTAAATATAACATTTGAAATATTTGGACCTTCTCTGAACGCCTACAAGGCCCTGACGGTTCCCCCTTCTGAAGTACAGATGGTAAAAGGAACCATAATCCTTTACAAGGCATGAAGCAGCCAGTGAGCTATATATTTATCGAAGCTAACCGAAGGTGCATTCTGACCAAATCAGCATCTTGCTTGTTTACAACAACAAAAAGTAAAGCCAGACCGGACAGGCTTCATCAAACCGCATACAAACATTTCAGCCGGTCTGTCCATCTCCTGACGTTTTTCTGCCAGCGTTAGCATGTTGTGCTCAGGAGGAAGAGAGCCTCGTCTCTCAGTGACAGCCACGGAGGCAGCCGTTTTCAGCACAGAGCCGATCCAGAGGACAGGCAGTGAGAGATGTACGGCATCGCTATGAAGGACCTAACCGGTGTCTGTCCACAACTGATAGAGAGTGACATATAGACTCAGATAGAGGAAAAGACAAAAATGGGGGGGAGAAACATGCACAGACTTTCCGTAAGCAATTAAAAACACATTACGCATGACACAATCGGTGCTGAGAGCCAGATGGATGTGGGCTGTGCATTTGGTATCGCTGTCGTCAGAGGAAAATTGGGAAATATTGTACTGTGTCTGTATTGTGAGCTAATTGATTGTCAGAGGAACCGTCTCAAAGGCCATGATAGAATTCCAGAAGCTTTCTCAACTGCCTGGGGCCTCATCCATGATAATTAGCCTGCTGACCTGATGTGAAGAGGCGTTCTGAAGCCTGCACGACGAACCCTTAGCTCTGAGACAAACCTAGCTCGTAACATCACTTGAGAGCTCATGGCTTTGAAAGAGGACTGCTGTGCTGAGTGAGAAGGGATGCGGATGAATTGCTGTAGGATCCTCATTCTGAATATGCTTTTAGTTTGGGGGAGGAATAAGAGACGGAAAGGAGGAATTCAATTATTTCTGATAATAGCGAGTGCGACATCAAAGTTAGGCCATGCACTAGTTTCTCGTGACCTGCATTGACGTTCAGAAATCGGCACACTGTAGCCATGAAGCGGGCTGGCTCAACTTTTATCTGTTTAATTAGTGGAATCTTTCATTTGAACACATCACTGTGTGTGTGTGTGTGTGTGTGTGTGTGTGTGTGTGTGTGTGTGTGTGTGTGTGTGTGTGAGAGAGAGAGAGAGAGAGAGAGAGACAGAGGATGTGCCAGTGTGTGCCCGTGCATACTACACACATGCTTCGAAATTCTCAATACGCTTCGAAATTCTGAGCTCAGATGCAGCCTTCTGTCTGCAAAAAAAAACAACATCGTAGCAAGTAAACACATCTTCAGTGTAATCAGATTGATCCAGTGTTCTATTCCCTTCTAGCGGGTTTCACTCATTTGGTTTGATAGCATGCAATATTGTTAGCATATCACTTATCCTACAGGTATTACATCACTCTACCCAATGGAGAATGAGCGTTGAGTTGAATATGGTTTACAATATTGCATGGCAGGCTTCAAGTACTTGAGCCCGACTCGTGTGCTAATTTTAAGGAATCGTGACTTGACTTGGACTCGGACTCGTGCATTAACTGCATTCGGACTCATAAACTGGAGACGAGGACTCTGATTTTTTTCTTTATTTTTTGTAACATGCCATAATAATTTGGCATAAGATATTTATATCTACATTAATCTTTGTATTTATTTTGTGCAAGAGTGTCACACCTGTGCGCCTTGGCGCGTGCGTCAGATAGACTCTCGGGTGCGCTCCAGACAGCGCGTGCACCAAGCGGACTCTTGCACGTGCGCCGTAAACGTTTTGCACCTGCACAGGATTAAGGTGCAATCAGTGCACCAATATAAAAACTGTGAAAACGCACTTACTTTGCGAAGTATTGAGTTGTGTTGCTGACACATTACCGAGCCTTATTTCCTTGTTTGGTTTCCTGATCCCTGTTTTCCTGTTTCTTGTCTTTGATTCTGCCAAGTCTACGATACCCTGTTTGTGCCTCGCTTGACCTATCGCCTGTTTCACTGTTTTACGATTTTGCCTGACGTTCTGGATTGTTTATGTCTTCGCTTGTATTAATAAACACACCTTCTGCACTTACATCCGTCTCCCAACCATCTCTGACAGAATACTTCACACTCCTTGACAAAGAGAATGCACATTCACCTGTTCATACGTCATGTTCAGGAACAAACTAATGTTAATGGCGCCGAAACAGCCACCGTCAAATGGTGCGGTTGGAGTCTTGTTCTCGGACTCGATTCGGAATTTTTTTTAATGACTTGGACTTGACTCGAACTTGAACACTGGGGACTCGAGACTGGACTTGGACTTGATGTTTAGTGACTTGACTACAACACTGTTGCATGGTTGTCAAGACAACATGCCGTCACATGTTGGAGACATAAAACTTCCATGCTACTGAGCGACTGTGACAATTTGTAAACAAACATGGCCACCAGATTTGCTTTGTTAAATACGGAAGATTTTGAGAGAATTTTGAAAGAGAAAGACGTGTTGAACACCCGAAAGGAATGTATAATAATAATAATAATAATAATAATAATACTGGCTAGCTTTTTTTTGTGGTATATCAGATCTATTCCATTCAGCTAGCATGATACTGAACTCGTCTTTGACTTGTTCAATGTCACACTAGCTGAATGGAATAGATCTGATATACCACTCAACGCCAGCCAATATTATTGAAAAAAAATCAAACCAAATATAAGCTTATTAAACTTATTTCTAGACATGCTTTACAAATTTTAAGCTTGAAATAATTTTGTTCTATAGGCAGACAATTTTTCTCATTTGAAACATTTATTTCTCGAAAGCAGCAACATGATCTACCAAAAGAATAAGAACATTTCAAGCTGGTATTGATCCAAAGCATCTCCAACCAGGCTGAATAATCTTAGATGAGAACTTTTTGATAAATCCGTCCAAACAGTTTCATTTTTACCATGAATCCATGCTGCAGTTTGCTTTTGTCAACACCACACTGAGTCTTTGTAGAAAGATAAGGTTGCATTCACACAACTACAGCCCTATAATTACTTACAACAAATTCCCAACTTCATTAATTCTCCTGATAATCCGAGACATTTATCAGTTAATTTCCTTATAAACCCTACCTCCTTATAAAGCTGTTGTTATTTGAGAACGGTTCTAAAGCAATTACTCTCGATTGATTATTTTTTCCATATGAAAACTCCTAAGTGATAAGTGCAGTGTTAATCCTTAAAAGGTGCATTTCCCAGTTGTACATAATTATACTTTAATATTTACATTCATGTCGATGAGTGAGGAAGTGTTCCAATCTTATGCGGGATTAAACTAATGAAATCTTTGGACACGTGGAAGATCGTGTCCAATTTATTATCATGGATATATTGTTTTAATAGATTAAGCTTGCAGTTTATAGCTCAGATGTTATATTTCATACACTAATGTATTTTATTTATATAGTTTTTTGTATTTATAACCAATGTGAATATATTGAATATATACATATTGTAAATATTGCAATTTAATATTAATCATAACTAGTTTCTTTTTAGGTTCTAGTTATTGTATATTGGATATGTGTATCAGGGTTCCTTTTGATAGCAGAGGCGTATAGCCACTGATTGTACTACCCTGTTGTTGTTTTTTTATTTTTATTTAAGTTTAAACAAGATCAACCGTGAGCTCCTGCTCACTTACGTATCCCCCCGCTCTCGCTTGTATCAGAATGCAAGCAATCAAAGGAATAGGACACTTATTATGAATGTTGACATCAACAAATAATTAACCCTGAAACAAGTAAGTAAAGAGCCGTGTCTCTCGCCAGGGATTTCAAATAGCATCCTGGTAAACTGTCATTTTGAAACAGCATTTTGCTTCTTGAAATAGCGTCAAAATCCACCCTATAGGTTTCGTAAATACATTCAGTCGGTAAACAGGAAGTCGATGTGCGACAGACCTGAAAACGGTATGCACGGTATAGAACCCCAAGCTGAAGCTCAGGACCAAATATCAAGCAGATGTGATTTGTAGTTGCTGAGAAAAGTCTCATCTCATCTCATTATCTCTAGCCGCTTTATCCTGTCCTACAGGGTCGCAGGCAAGCTGGAGCCTATCCCAGCTGACTACGGGCGAAAGGCGGGGTACACCCTGGACAAGTCGCCAGGTCATCACAGGGCTGACACATAGACACAGACAACCATTCACATTCACACCTACGGTCAATTTAGAGTCACCAGTTAACCTAACCTGCATGTCTTTGGACTGTGGGGGAAACCGGAGCACCCGGAGGAAACCCACGCGGACACGGGGAGAACATGCAAACTCCACACAGAAAGGCCCTCGCCGGCCACGGGGCTCGAACCCGGACCTTCTTGCTGTGAGGCGACAGTGCTAACCACTACACCACCGTGCCACCCGCTGAGAAAAGTGTTATGAAAATTTTGTAAATCCACCCTATATGTTTACATTCAGTCGGTAAACAGGAAGTCGATATGAGACCGACCTGAAAACGGTATACATGGTATAGAACCACAAGCTGAAGCTTGGTACCAAGTCATTATAATTTGTAGTTGCTGAGAAAAGTGTGACGAAAATTTTGTAAATCCATGCTATATGTTTTGTCAATACATTCAGTCGGTAAACAGGAAGTCAATGTGCGACAGACCTGAAAACAGTACACATGGTATAGAACCCCAAGCTGAAGCTTAGTACCAAGTGGCTATGATTTGTGGTTGCTGAGAAAAAGGGTGTTTCGGACGGAGGGAGATACAAACGGACAGAAGGACGGACAGAAGTAAACCAAAATAATAAATGTTTCTATCTATCTATCTATCTATCTATCTATCTATCTATCTATCTATCTATCTATCTATCTATCTATCAGGAAAATAAAATGGATTCATCGAGAGGTGAGAAATCTCTGTGAAAGTCATCGGCTCTGATGAAACGAGATGGAATGAAGACACCCTGCGGTGCTTCCGCTCAGCCGTGCAGAAGTGCAAACACCAGCCGTGGTTCAGGTTCTCAGCTGTACTCTGGGCCACCTGTGGCTGGAGGTCCTGCTACTATGGGCATAGAAGTGTGGCTTTTTCCTATGACGCTGTTTCGAGAATATAACGTCTGAAACAGGAGAACGCAAGGTTTCATTATTTCAAAATTGTGGATAAATATCAGAGACTCTTATAGTTATCGAGGAAGAAAGTGTTCTTCTCCCTTGAGCATTCCGAAGTTGGAATTTTTCTTTCTTGATAAACGATGGATTCTTCAGTCTGGGATATAAAAGGCCATGATAGCATCCCTGAGGCTTTTCAGTTTTATCCACTTGACAGTCTGTTCACTTTTTATTTAACAGTGCTGGCATAGATCGAGTGCTGTTCTATCAGATCCTGTCGTCCTTCGCACCAGCTGTATGATATTCCTCTGGATGTCCTCCTGTTTTATGTCTTTTAATAAAACATTGTTTTCATCAGCCTGAGTTTTTTCTGCTGATTTTTAAACGTCATGCTTTCCAGCGTGCTGATGGCTAACAGCCAGTTCCTGGTGATGTAACGCAACTGCAGTATTGGCTACAACACACGCCTCCTGGGTCTGATCTAGAAATCCACTCTTGTGAATGTAGCTTTTATGATCAGGTCACAAAATCCTGAAATTTGTTCAGTGATACTGATTTTTTGTAACCTCTTCATTTTACTAACAAGCTGAGTAAGAGGAAGCCTTACTTTTGTCTCTGTCTGAATGGAAATAGCCATCGTGTTGATTTTTTAAATTCTGTTCTGTGATTTGTTAAAAGCTAATCAGATAACAGCAATATAGCCCCTCCCACTGCATACGAATCAAATCTAGTGCTTTAACATGATGCGAGCAATATTACTAATCACGTTCTCATAATGTTAAAGGATGGGTTATGAAATATAATATTAAAAATATACTAACTAAGGATGTATCTAACTCTTGTTATTATTCTATCCACATTCACTGGATATGAGCGATCACGTGCTCTGATTGGCTGCTCTTCTACTAGGCTATCAGCTCATATACCATGAGTAGAGAAAAAACAAAATGGTGGCGCGTGTTGCTGAACCAACTGAGGATGAAATAAAAACTACTCAAAAACAAAACCCCCCAAAAATACACAAAAAAAAAATGCAACAAAATATGGAATGAAAGTATTTGATGGTAAAGACGTATTATTTATTTATCTCATCTCATTATCTGTAGCCGCTTTATCCTGTTCTACAGGGTCGCAGGCAAGCTGGAGCCTATCCCAGCTGACTATGGGTGAAAGGCGGGGTACACCCTGGACAAGTCACCAGTTCATTGCAGGACTGACACATAGACACAGACAACCATTCACACTCACATTCACACCTACGGTCAATTTAGAGTCACCAGTTAACCTAACCTGCATGTCTTTGGACTGTGGGGGAAACCAGAGCACCCGGAGGAAACCCACGCGGACACGGGGAGAACATGCAAACTCCACACAGAAAGGCCCTCGCCGGCCACGGGGCTCGAACCCAGACCTTCTTGCTGTGAGGTGACAGCGCTAACCACTACACCACCGTGCCGCCCTATTTATTTATTTATTTATTTATCAAGAATTATTATTATAGCATTTTTCACAAATTGCTCCTGTCATTTCGCTGGTTTGTTTACATTCTTCATCTTTCAGCATTAAAATTTGTTGAATGTTTTTTTTAGATTGATTCCAAAGCTCAAAGAATTTTTTAAATTACAGAACTGAAATGTCCAAGGAAGAATTAAATAAATGTCTAAAGGTATTCTATACCTCAGCATGATAGAAAGATGGCACTTTCTACAAAAAAACAACAACACTAAAGTCAATTCCTGCAGCCATCGATAGGTTTTTAAGAAGTCCGCCTAAGCAGAAATGATTTTATTGGATGGTTTGTATCAAGTTTTTATTTATCGTATTTGAGTAAATAGAATATAAATTCGCACACTTGAAGTCTGTGCAATGATTTCTTTACTGAGATAGCAAGCTTTCGGTCGCTAGACCTTCATCAGGCAGAGTGCATAGTCCAACAAACAGTGCTGAGTTAATACATCTGAGGCCCACTTTACACGGGGACGGTATAAAACAAAAACGCAAAAGTCCGTTTTCGTTCTCACTTTTTTCCGCGTCTACACGACCGTTTTCAAGGAGGAAATCTGCGTCTATACGGTGACGCATAAATGTCTCCGCTATGTCTGCACGCATGCGCAACGTCTTCTGTCTTGTCTGATCTGCACATCTGCGCCGCTGTTCTGTCAAGTTATCCTACCAAGCCTACTACGCATGCGCGAAATCCAGGAGGGTAGGAAAATTCAACGTTTGTTCCACCGATCAGCTGGGCTGATAGAAAATCGGTGAGAATTTCACGCATTTGCCGATTTTTATGTTTTGTGCGTATTGGTTGAGTCTTTGGCCGAGTCAAATAATTTGTAATGACTTGTTTTGAATAATAAAACGGTCTGTATGAGAACTTGCTAGGATAACTTTACAGAACACCGGTCCGGCTGAGGTACTGTAGTGCTCGAGGGAGGAGCAGGAGCAAACCGAAACTCTTTTAATCTGCCTTTATTAAGTAACACTCACTCTTGTTTCGGTGAAGAAGAGAAAAGGCAGTGTCCATCTCAGCAAAATAAACCCGTTCGGCTGCTAGTTTTGTTTTCAGTCTCGGGTTTATGGTTTCACGAGCGGCTTGAATAGGCGGCGCGCGCGTGCACGCGTGCGTGTGTGTGTAACTTGGCGACACCAAACTGAGGAGCTCCAGCCGGGCGGGTGAGCAGGAAAACACATCTACTGCATTAAAACACAGAGCAGCTTGAAGGTCCGTTGGATCGATGTAATCAGACATGCTCTTACTTTTTTACTTACTTTCTTACTTCCCGGGCTGGCATGTACAGTATATGACATATGTATGACATAAACGCGTACCCGACGTGAGCAGATCCGAGCGGAGTTTCGCGTATTGGGTAGTTTAGACGGATATGCAACGGGGGCTGTTTAACTTATCCACTCTGGAAGGCGTTTTCAATTTTATCCGTTTTTCAGCCTCGGAAACGCCGTCCTCGTGTAAACGAAAGGCACTTCCGATAAAATATTTAGTCGTTTTTACCCGACAGCGTCCTCGTGTAAACGGGCCCTTAATTAGGAGCACCTGTAGTCAGTGCTGCAGCCACTCTGTGTCAGTAGAGCATCATGGGAAATGTAGTAAAAATAGTCATGAAACATATACAAAAAGGGGCAGCACGGTGGTGTAGTGGTTAGCGCTGTCGCCTCACAGCAAGAAGGTCCGGGTTCGAGCCCCGTGGCCAGCAAGGGCCTTTCTGTGTGGAGTTTGCATGTTCTCCCCGTGTCCGCGTGGGTTTCCTCCAGGTGCTCCGTTTTCCCCCACAGTCCAAAGACATGTTAACTGGTGACTCTAAATTGGCCGTAGGTGTGAATGTGAGTGTGAATGGTTGTCTGTGTCTATGTGTCAGCCCTGTGATGACCTGGCGACTTGTCCAGGGTGTACCCCGCCTTTCGCCCATAGTCAGCTGGGATAGGCTCCAGCTTGCCTGCGACCCTGTAGAACAGGATAAAGCGGCTAGAGATAATGAGATGAGATGAGATATACAAAAAAGAAAAAAGAACAAGTCCATGCTGTGTACACATCAGGCCCCCGCCATCATAAAACAAAGCATAAACAGTTCAACATTCAATAAACAATTCAGAATTAAATAAATACACTCATGTCAAAATCCTCGTTTAGACCTGATGGTTGTAGTGTATATATCCAAACTTCCATCATATGTCAAGGATTCTACTGAGGTTATAAATAAGATCTCAGAGATCACAGATTTACCTGCTGACATATTATTAGCAGGGCTGGATTAACATGGCCAGGGGCCCCTAGGCTACAAGTTGCTGTAGCCCCCCCCCGGCCACCACCATCTTATCCCATCTACCTGTAAAGAACTGTCTATTTTCTACATTTTAAAGTTTTTTGTTTGTTTGTTTGTTTGTTTGTTTGTTTTTTTCATTATTAAACTTTGTACAGCTGGGCCAGCAAAAACAGAACACCAAAAACTATAAGGTTTAGATTGACAACAACTTATCACAACTTATGCAACTGTCAATTGAAACTAGTGGCAGTGGCACATTCATCCACAAATGGGACGGGGTCTGAAAGGGACCCCGTCCCAACTGCTGCGCTGCTGCTTCATTACAAACTGAATGTCAATTCTGCCTATCGTTCTAGAACGACCGCTGCCCTGCTAACTAGCGTTGTGATTGGCTGCCTGTTCAGTGCAGCGATTCAGCGTAGCAGGAAGTGGCGGAGGCAGCTGTCAATCATGTGAGCCTGCGTTCAGGCACTCCTTGTGGCAGGTCACCGCAACACCTCCCACTCGATCTTGGTGTGGCGCGACACAGGAAGATCGCACCCATCAGGCGAGCTGGTCTCTGCTGACTTGTTCTTCCACTGGGAGGAGGACAATGAGGCGTCGCACATCCCGATGCAGTGTGGTACCCTGTGGGTCCCAGGACTTTTCGGTTGGCTTTGGAGTCTTCACTTGAGCACGTCCACCTAGGGGGACTTTCACATGGACATCCCGGACAATGCCTTTGGAGTCTGTATTCAGGCTGACCACTCTTGCAAGCTTGAATTGCCCCCTCAGTGCATTTTGGTCGCAGAGCCACACTATGTCTCCGACGGCAACATTTCTTTTTGCAGTGTGCCACTTGCTGCGGATGAACAGGTTCGGACCTGCAAGTTGGCTCCAGGACCTCCAGAAGTGGCTAACTTGTGTTTGCATTTCTCGCAGTCTCTTGAAGGGGTAGGTGGTGTAGTCTACTGTTTTGAAGTCTCCAGTTTGTGTGGCTCGGCCAAGCAACAGTGTGTTTGGTGTTATGTAGTTGATGCGGTCCTCACGGCTCTGAACTCTGGCATCGATTGGCCTTTCGTTGGCAAGGTTAGCAGCTAGCTTAAGCACGGTCAGGAACTCACTGAAGGTAAGGCCTCCTCCGCCACCGAGGCTTTGCAGAGCTCTTTTCTTCTTGCAGATGATGCAGTTGTCGACAACTTTTTGGGCCAGAATTCTTCCTCTGATCACCCAGGCTCTCTTTCGCATCCGCAGCAGAGTTCCTGCCACTCCGTCATGTCCCTCACTGTGTGCTTCACGGGCCAGGAGAGTGGAGACCCAGGCTTGGTATGGTAGCAGGGGAACAGCATTATGGTCCTCTTTGAAGGCCTGTATCCGCCCTTCACACATCAGGATCTGGTGTTTGACTCGATTTTCTCACCTCTCGACTCGCTCCTCCCACTTTGATCCGAGTAGATCCAGGGCTTCATGAAGAACCCTCCTGCTTGAAGGATCTGCTCAATGTTGGATGTAAGGCGTTTCAGGTGGTCGAGGTTGTTGTGGGAAGTCAATATGTCATCGACATAGGCATCCTCTTCGAGGACACGTCTCTCCTCTTTGGAGTGGTTGAATGAAGGCAGGCTGGCTGTCTCTCGCATGGCAACTTGGGCTATGCAACCAGCAGGTTTGTCTCCAATGTTGACTCTTGTGCGCATGGATCTTGCAAAATGAGTCTTGGAGTTGTGGGCCATTAAGGTGACTTCTTCAAAGAGGTCCGGGTGTGTGCCTCCAATGGTTTTGCCAAGCGGGCCATCCCAGAGCACCAGGTCACCGACGGAACGAACCTTCTGGGGTACCAGCTGCCCTTCTTTGTGGCTGATGAGGAGTTGGATCTCCTTTGGTCTTGCCAGATCTTCCAGGGAGATGTCTGAGAAGATTTTCTGCAGTTTTTTTGCCGGGACATGTCTGTGGACTTCTGCTATTTTGTCAAGTCCATAGCAGATGAGTTGGTGTGCTTTGAGTGTCCCTCTTGGGGTGCTGACTCGTATCTTCAGCAAATAGCGCTTGGTTGCAACAGACACCTTCATCCCTCCAACGCCATGAACCACCAGTGTAACGTCTTCACTTCTCAGGTTCAACTTGCTTGCAGCTTTGTGCGTTATGTAGTTTGTGTCTGATGCCAGGTCGATGAGGGTCCCGACACTCTGTCCGTCATTAGCAGTGACATTGAGGAGCATTAGGATGACTGGGTACTCGGTGAATGGTTAAAATATAAAATGGTTAAAATAAATAGGATAAATATCTGATACTCCCTATTAGTCAGACAGAACTGAGGAAGCCTTTTGGACGAGAGGTGAAACGTTTTCAAGAATCTTCAAGCAAGTCCAGTTGCCCTTTTCTACCACCCACAGTTTACTATGACCTGGATGATTGAGAATCTTCACAGACACGAAAGGGACGGTCCTTCACCCTCACCAGAGCTAGTAGTACTACTGGCTGCAGCTGCAGCTAACATAACGTTTGCTACACTAGTGTCATGATGACTTGCACTTGCCAGTTGGGTTTCATTAGGTTTAAAAAACCCTGTTAGTTTTGGTATATTGCTCAATAGAGCTTTGTCACGTTGGACTTTTTGCCGTTGCGCCTTGCGCTTTTGAGCACCGCTCCCGTATTTTCTGTCACACATGTTCACTGTTCAACTGTGGAGTGACGTCGTGTGTGATGTCTAACGTTTATATACAGTATGGAAGGCGGATTTGCCTCACCCAGTCAGCGTCCGTTTATTTAAATATTCATTTTGAGCCAATGAATATGAAGGTTTTTTTTTCTTTTGACCAATTGGGGGCCCCCCTGCGAGGCGTGGGGGCCCCTAGGCTGAAGCCATATGAAGCCTGTGCGGTGATCTGGGCGTGATTATTAGTTACCTTAGATGTAGAAAGCCTCTATACAAACATATCACATGACAGGGGACTAGATGCCTTAGGTTTCTACCTTCAAGACCGTACAGATCTCCCCCCAGTCACTTTATTATTGAATTGGCCTCCATGGTTCTTAAGTTAAACTATTTTTCATTTATAGAGGAATTCTACCTACAACTTAAAGGGACATCTATGGACTCCACTTTTGCTCCAGATTACGCCAACCTGTATGTAGGTTTTTTTGAACAGAAATTTGTCTTTAACCCAGATGTAAACCCTTATAGTCAAAAAGTCCTTAAATGGTATTGTTTCCTGGATGATGTTTTCTGTGTGTTTCAAGGAACTAGTGAAGAACTGTGTGCATTTGGTACATATCTGAATAGTTGTAACTCTGATTTAAAATTTACTCTGGATTCTGATCAATCACGTGTATCATTTCTGGATATGTGGATTATGCTAAGTAATGGGAGCCTTATCACATCATTATACAAGAAAGAAACTGACCGCAATACTTTTCTTTTAGCTACTAGTGCCCATCCTAGAGCTTTAAAGAATGGCTTACCTAAAAGCAGATTCTATAGATTAAAGGGATAGTTCGGGATTTCTGACATGAATCTGTATGGCATCCCCATCAATAGTGTCGTGCAAACACACTGACTTACCCCTGACAGCATCCTGTGAGTCCAGTTCTTGTCCAGTTTTGGTCCAGACGAAAGTAGTCCGGCAAGTTTGTTGGGGTCACGAAAGTAAAACGTTTTTCGTCTCAAAACAGTATGTGTTCAAAAGAGTGATATATTTGCATCACAAAACCGTTGCCAAATAAAAAGTCAGACCTCGAAATCGCTTGGCACTATTTTCTCTTCCTTCTTATCACTGCGTGCTGCCGCCAGGTGCGCGCAGTGATAAGTTAGCTAGTACTAAGTGATAAGTTAGCTAGTACTGCTAGCAAAGTTAGCGACAACATGTCTGACTACGACAGCGACATTGAAAACATTGACTTCATCTCACAGCCAAAGGGATATCTTTATGAACCCGAATATACAGCTGAAGAAATTCGTCAGATGGAGTTAGAACGGGCAGAGAGAGAAAGGGTGGACAGAGAAGTGGAAGAAGGTGAAGCTGGAGCCGCAGCTTGTTAGCGCCGCTGATCTGAACTCCTAATCACTGCCAAACAATGGGAAAGGTGTTGATTCCTGCGCAGATGTCAACATGACAGCGCGCAGTGATACCGAGGTAGACAAAATATAGCGCCAAATAATTGCGAGGTCTGACTTTTTATTTGGCAACAGTTTTGTGATGCAAATGTATCACTCTTTTGAACACATACTGTTTTGAGAAGAAAAACGTTTTACTTTCGTGACCCCAACAAACTTGCCGGACTACTTTCGTCTGGACCAAAACTGGACAAGAACTGGACTCTCAGGATGCTGTCGGGGGTAAGTCAGTGTATTTGCACGACACTGTTGACGGGGCTGCCATACAGATTCATGTCAAAAATCCCGAACTATTGCTTTAAGAAGACTCTGCCACTCTACCAAAGATTTTATAGAGAAGGCAGTAGAAATGAAACAGCAGTTTCTAGAACGAGGTTATACTGCTAAGTGTGTTGATGAAGCATATTACAATGCTCTTTCTAATGCAAGGCTGACACTTGCACGATTCCGTGGCACGCATTGGCATGACTCGAGTCGTGCCAGTGCGCAAACTAGTCGTAAACTGGCGTGAAGTGTGCATAAACCTGTCGTGACTGCGTGCCATGTCGGGACGAGAATTTTGAAATGTTCAAAATTTTGGTCACGACAAAATTTCGCGACCGGGTCGTGAACTATGCGCAAACTGTTCGTGATCTCGTCGTGAACTTGTCGGGACGATGCGGGAGGATGCGTGCCAGTGCGTGGAAGTGCACGCCATGCCACGACTGTCACGAACTGCCACGAATAGTTCACGAACAGCTCACGTCGAGTTCACGAGTAGTTCACGACATGTTCACGAATTGGTACGTGTCGCAGCGTGGCCGTGCCTTCCCACTGACACGGTCACGCATTGATGGCACGAGCAGTTCACAACTAGTTTACGCACTTCACGAACAGTTTGCGCATGGCACGAGCAGTTCACGACGAGTTCACGAGCAGTTCACAAGCAGTTCACGACTACTGCGCGACAGTGGCGCTCGCGTCGGTGCGGGGGTATATATAGGGCTTCCCGGACACTTCTCGCCATTCCAGAGATCTTCCTTGTGGAGTTCAGTCAGTAGACTGTCATACTGTCCAAACTCGTGCCTTCTGGTCAGCCATTCCCGGACCCACACTTTCCTTTGTGTCTTTCTTTGAGGTGGGGTTGCCTTTTCTTGCTCTTCTGCCTCTTCCAGCCTTTTCTGCTGCTCTTCAACAATGGCTAGACCAGCTGCCAGGTATAGGCATCTTCTCTTCTCTGCAATGATTGTGTCTCTGGTATTCAGCATGTTGTCTCTTCCACAGCCAATTCAAAAATGACCAGGGGTTGGGGAGGCCCCCTTTTTATATGGCGTGCCCAAGTCGGCACGACACCGTCCGAATTGAGCAAACTCGTCGTGCCAATGCGGGAAGTGCGTAAACTATGCGCAAACTGTGCGTGAACTCGTCGTGCCAGTTCGTGAATGTGGACGGGCACGCATTCGTGAACTCGTCGTGAACTATGTGTGAACTAGTCGTGAACAGTGCGGGAGCCTCCCAGTTCGTGCCCCAAAATGGCACGACTTGCCACGACAAAATCATGGCCAAAAGTCGTGCAAGTGTCAGCCTTGCATAAGTCCAGAGCTGACCTTTTGAAAAAAAGAAAGACACTTTTCAGTCTCTTGTATCACTACATACACTCCCCAGGCCCGCATTATTAAAAAAAAAAACAATTATGAAATACTGGCATATTCTAACCGCAGATCCAGTCTTGTTTGCACTTTTTCAGGATCCACCTCTTTTTGTCTACAAAAGAGGACCAAACCTCCGTAATAAATTGGTCAGAGCTACCATCTTACCTCCTCCGAAACAGACTCTATTAACTCCCATTAGAGAAGGGAATTATCCCTGTGGAAATTGTGCTCATTGTCACAACTCAGTGAAAACAAACACTTTTAAGCACCCTAGAACTGGGAAAACCTTTGGAATCAGGGGGATCATCACATGTAACACAAAGAATATTATCTATATGTTAACATGTCCATGTGACAAAATTTACATAGGTAAAACCATCCGCCCTCTGAAACAAAGAATTAGCGAACATAAGAGTTCTATTAGGAGGAAAGATGTAAACTATCCTGTTGCCCGTCACTTTAATGATCAGTCACATCCTGTTTCCTCACTCAGATTTAGAGGTATAGAACAAGTCACCTTACACAGAGGGGGTGACGTTGACAAGAAGTTATGCCAACGGGAACTCTTTTGGATATATACATTAGAAGCACTACAACCATCAGGTCTAAACGAGGATTTTGACATGAGTGTATTTATTTAATTCTGAATTGTTTATTGAATGTTGAACTGTTTATGCTTTGTTTTATGATGGCGGGAGCCTGATGTGTACACAGCATGGACTTGTTCTTTTTTCTTTTTTGTATATGTTTCATGACTATTTTTACTACATTTCCCATGATGCTCTACTGACACAGAGTGGCTGCAGCACTGACTACAGGTGCTCCTAATTAAGATGTATTAACTCAGCACTGTTTGTTGGACTATGCACTCTGCCTGATGAAGGTCTAGCGACCGAAAGCTTGCTATCTCAGTAAAGAAATCATTGCACAGACTTCAAGTGTGCGGATTTGTATTCTATTTACTCAAAGTTTTCACTTAATCCTGCACCTTGCCACAGATGAGCGGTGATCTTTGATTCCTTTACCTATTTATCGTATGTGCAAAAAATAAAAATGCTCCGTTTCTCAAAATCCAGTTAATGTGGATAGAATAAAACAATTATTCCACTCAATCTCATCGTACATGGCTTATAGACCCTTCCTGCATGACGTCACCGCGCCGTGAGATTTCGGTAGTCACCATATTAGAAGACCAAGTACACATCTATGCAAGTACATACATACAGGGCCGCTGACAGCTTTGGCTGGGCCCGGGACAAAATGCTCTGAATGGGCCCCCCCCTTATCCAGTGGTGTAGTGGAGATTTTTAAAGTGGGGGTACGCGATTCGTGACGTTATCGATTTGATATCATGTCAGAAGCGATAGCCTTTGTTTGGTATGAATGATTTGTATAAATGCTACGTTCTTTTAACAACACAAGAGGGCACAAGAAGACACTTTTTTTCAGACATTCTTATGCGTGCAATTTTCATTCGTGTTTGTCAGTACAGCCCAACTGTTATGGCGAAAAGCCGCAGTTTATTTTGTCTCCAATAAATATGCCGAAATGGCTAAAGAGGAACAAATTCGCCTTCTCCTTCCGAATGCATCGTCGTAGACAGCACCACTCTGCTGCTGGAACTCAACATAAACCTTGCATAGGTTTAACATGGACTATCAGGCGTGAAGCCAAAATATTGGAAATTATGATACACAAACACCTTTGTTCATGTTCGATTCATGTTCATTTGAGCTGAGCTGCATTCGGAATTCGATATTTTTACTAGCCTACTTACTGCCGTGGCAACAGCTACAGCATGTGTCCAGAAGTTCAAAAAAAAAGTCACGTCACTCACTCACATCGCATACAAACCAGCAATGGGCTGAAATTTATTATAAAAGGCACCAATCGAATAAATCAAGCATTTAGTCTGGCGCGATTGAGGCACCTGCGTCTACAAAATACATGACATGCAGCCATTGGGTTAAGCCCTACCATGCACTCCTTCTTAAAGACTTGAGTATTTCTTTAAATTTATTGTCATTTCACATTTTTGGATGTACAACAAAACACTAAACAGGAAGGCCACAAAGATTATGAATTTCAAATCATATATATAATACAGGGGGCGGCACGGTGGTGTAGTGGTTAGCGCTGTCGCCTCACAGCAAGAAGGTCCTGGGTTCGAGCCCCATGGCCGGCGAGGGCCTTTCTGTGCGGAGTTTGCATGTTCTCCCCGTGTCCGCGTGGGTTTCCTCCGGGTGCTCCGGTTTCCCCCACAGTCCAAAGACATGCAGGTTAGGTTAACTGGTGACTCTAAATTGACCGTAGGTGTGAATGTGAGTGTGAGTGGTTGTCTGTGTCTATGTGTCAGCCCTGTGATGACCTGGCGACTTGTCCAGGGTGTACCCCGCCTTTCGCCCGTAGTCAGCTGGGATAGGCTCCAGCTTGCCTGCGACCCTGTAGAACAGGATAAAGCGGCTAGAAATAATGAGATGAGATGAGATATATAATACAGTATGCGATGAAATTATCCGCGTAAGGATGACCAGGCAGGCGATTATATCAGTTCTGTTGCCCTCTCGGTGCTGCTACCATGAACGCCCGGAAATCACACACACACGCACACACACACGCACACATCTCGGCTGCGTTTAGAATGCATTCTACTTTGCATCGCTACGTTTTAGGTAACGTTCGATTGGGGGGGGGGCATTGATGATGAGCACAAAGGCACGTGTCACTTACTGTAGAGCGTATAAACTCAGGCCATTGAATGACAGTTTTTTTTTTTTGAATCTCACCTCGGGAGAAGTGGGTGGACGGCGTACCCCCGCGTACCACGCCCACTACACCCCTGCTCTTATCCCAGTCTCTACTCACTCCAACCCTTAAATGACAGGTATTCAAAAAACATTCAATCGGTCAACAACCATTTAATTTTAGCATTTCAACATTTTTACAGTTTTAACATTTTAACATTTCCTTAGTCTGCAACTATTCAGGTGCGAAATGCAATGCGCCGGACTTTTGTTGTGCGTGCGTGCGTACTGTCCAGTGTGAAAAGCAGAGAAGAACACACCGCTCGAGAAACGGCGGGATATGATTGCGGGCTAATGTGAATATTCTTAGCTTCAATCAGACATATGAAACACAATGTTATTAAGCCGTTGTGGTTATGAAATGATTCAATGCCCTGTGCGTTTGATATGGTGTTCAGTGTGACTTGCTCTCCCCTCGTTTGTAACATGAATTGCGTGCCGCGCGTGCCTTGGTTGGGGTTACTTTACGGGGCTGGAAAAAGTTGGCTGTGTCTTACCCAGTGATGGGAATAACGGCGTTACAAATAAACGGCGTTACCTTTTTTTAGTAACGAGTAATTTAACTAATTACTTTTTACATCGTTATAACACCGTTCCCGTTACTTACAATAAAATACTATGCGTTACTTTATTAAAGCTGTTTTCATCTGGCACGCTGCTCGTTCAGCCTTTCTTTACTCTGCTTTCGTGTGGGGCGGGGAGACACGAGACAACGGCACAGTAAGCCAATCAGAGTAGATTTGGACAACATACGTTGTTAGGCCACGCCTACTGCACGCTCTTTCAATCGGAAGACCCAGCGATGGCGAGCGGTCAGCCCAGCACTGCGCTTTCACACTGGAAATACAGCCATTACTTTTCATTACTTGAAATAAAAGGCAAGAGTGTTTACGTGCAATGCACATTATGTCGAGGAACAAAGTGTTTGTCCTCGTCAGTGGCCAGTAATTAGTAACATAATTTTAATAACTACAAAAATATATTACATTTGATAGATGTCTTATCTCACATTATCCCACAAAAATATTAATATAGTGTAGATAACATTACTAATTGGTTCTGTTAAGTGTCCATTTCAGTCATTAAACACATTTAACATTCACTTTTATTATGATTACACTAATTGAATTTGATTTTTTTTTTTTTGGGGGGGGGGGACAAAATGTAACGGAATAATTACTTTCCCTGGTAATTAGTTACTTTTATGACAAAGTAACTCCGTTACTAACTCAGTTACTTTTTGGGAAAAGTAACTAGTAACTATAACTAATTACTTTTTGAAAGTAACGTGCCCAACACTGGTCTTACCTGGCTCAGCTGCCCCACTGCCTTTGCTAGTACCTGCTGCATCATCCGATTCTTTTTTAAAATATTTATACAGTGAGCCCCTGAGTCTCTTGGTTTCTTCCTCTCTTTTTCTCTTTTCTTTTCTGTGCTCCTAACTTGTGCATGTTGGCAAATGGCACGCACGCTGATTGTCGAAGCGCTATGATCGAACGATGTCATTTTTTTCCCCTTAATCAAAGAGTCAGACCAAACCATTTTTGCATTGGGGTGGTAGGGGGTTATTGACGACTTTTTCAAAGACAATAAAGGCAAAAGATCTAGAAATCATTTATTGAATGCAAATATAGCACATTTCTCCCCCAAATCAACACATTTTGAAATGAAATAAAATAATCGCAACTTCATGAGAGCCCAGTTCTGGGCCCCCCCATTCCTGGGCCCGGGACAACATACCCGTTTGTCCCCCCCTGTCGGCGGGCCTGCATACATACATAAAACAAACTACACCTGAAATGTAGCCAGGGCCGGTTCTGCCCTCATCTGGACCCGGGTGCAACATCGCGCAAACCCCCCCCCCCAAAAAAAAAAAAAAACACACCAGTCTAAATCAGGACAACCAGTGTTCGAACTACGGGGGTACTCAGGGGATCCGAGATCCCCTGAAACAGACATGAGATCCCTTGAAAACATGATTTGGGAAATGTTGGGGGGGTCTCTAAAATATTGGCAAAATGATGTTTATTGACATAGCAATCGTGTGTAACGGGAAGCATTTGGATATCCGAAGTGTTGTGTTTACATCAAAGATAAAATAAACCGATATGACAATGACTGCTGCTGCCAGGTTGGTTGTTGAGTAGCCTGACTGTTTTTTTTTTTCTTGCATGTGGTATCATTGTTGACGCGAGGTTGTTTTTTGAACATGCCAATGCGGACACGATTTCCCCTGATGAGTTATGACTTCAGACGCGATGCGTGTGTGGAGGTGTGGAGTCCGTGTGATGTGCGTAAGATAGGCTTCTCGTGTTTGGAGATCCGCGCTCCGAGACAAGCGCAAGCACCCCCCAGGGAAAAAAAGGGACCCCCCCGAAAATATCGGCATAGTTCGAACACTGAGGACAACCATCACATAACTATAACTATAAACATTTTAGATCAACTATTTTAACTAAATGGGCTATAATAAATAAGCCTGCAGGCAGCCACGGCGGGCTGCCTCAGAAAAGTAACCATTTGTCCTACCTTAAAACTCGTTTTGCATTTTCTGCCTCCTTTTTTGTATTTTCGACCCTGCGTTTATTTTCTTTCTTTTTCTGAAAACCCGATTTGTGTCCAGACATTTTGTTCTGCTATTTTGTTCTGCTATTTTTTGTTCTGCTATTTTGTTCTACTGTCTCCTGGCAGAAAGCTCCTTGGTTTGCTTGTGTCTCAATCACAGCTGGTATTCTGTAGAAAGACTTCTTTTCACCTTTCCCATCAGCTGTTGGAACACCCTAACACAGCACAAAAGTTTACCATTGTAGGTTTATGATGAATCAAGTGCCTCGTGGGTTTAAATTCCGCGCGCTGCCGTTATTTCCCCCTGATCACGAGTTTGTTGGTCTTCCAATATGGCTCAGGGTTTGTTTACTTCCGGTTTCCGGTGACGTCAGTGGGAAGGGTCTATAGCCGACTCAGTGCTACGTGCCTCATCAGCTATCAGCTCATCTACGACTCGATTTCATGGAATAACTGTTTTATATATATTTTCTCGCCCATAGTCAGCTGGGATAGGCTCCAGCTTGCCTGTGACCCTGTAGAACAGGATAAGCGGCTACAGATAATGGATGGATGGATGGATGGATGGATGGATGGATGGATATATATAGCTTGGACACACCTAATTCAATGTTTTTTTTCTTTATTTTTATTAATTAAAAGTCACTTCGTGTCTTAAAGTAATGATGGATGTCGTTTCTTTTTACTTAGCTGAGCGGTTCTTGACATAATATGGATTACTACAGTTGTTGAATAGGGTTATTTATTGTATGTTTATTATTTACTATTTACCGTTTGATCTCAAATGCATTAAGGCGGCACAAATTTGCACTAATTAACTTTTGACGAGGCACCTGTTAATTGAAAAGCATTCCAGGTGACTACTGCATGAAGCTGGTTAAGATAATGCCAATAGTGTGTAAAGCGTCATCAAGGTAAACGCCGGCTACGCTGAAGAATTTAAAATATGAAACGTATTTTGTTTTTTAGCACTTTTTTGTTTACCACATAATTCCTTATATGTTCCAGATGTTACTTCATAGTTTTGATGTCTTCAGTATTGTTCTACAGTGTAGAAAATAATCAAAATACAGAAAAACTTGTGAATGAGTAAGGGTGTCCAAACTTTTGACTGGGACTGTAAATTTTGCAATTATTTATATTTTCCCATCCCAAGATTTGAAGAGACTACTTTGAGTCAAGGCCACGATTTCTTCATTCTATATCATTAGTTCAATGTCACAAAGCCACCACCCGAACAGAGTTGAGCTGAGATGTCCTCAACCTCAGCACTATCTGCACCCAAGCCTGCTGGATCCAGATGTGCTGTTTCTGCATGGCTTGCACTCTTTAATTACCCCTCCACCGCAGCCGAGAGACGCCATTCCTTCCCAGCCATTACACAGACTCCCCAGTGCCCAAATCAGGTGATGCACAGATGGGCCTGGCTGGTGCCACTGCAATCTAGGTCCCCTGGTCCCTGAGTGCACACTCACACACACCAGAACACTCCAAACTAATAACCTACTCTCAAACATCGCTAGTTCTACATGCTGTTTTGTAAATCTCACACATGAGATGAGATGGATGACAGCATGAGAAAAACAGCAGACTATATAAGAATGACATTAGAGTGTTGCCAGGGCCCAAAAGAATTTCCTTTCCTTGTCACTGGGGTGATACATTTATCTTTTCTACATTTAGTATGCGTCAATGAGTACACCCCCTTTGAAAAGTAACATTTTAAACAATATCTCAATGAACACAAACAATTTCCAAAATGTTGAAAAGACAAAGTTTAATATAATATCTGTTTAACTTATAACGTGAAAGTAAGGTTAATAATATAACTTAGATTACACATTTTTCAGTTTTACTCAAATTAGGGTGCTGCAAAAACAAGTACACCCCACAACAAAAACTACTACATCTAGTACTTTGTATGGCCTCCATGATTTTTAATGACAGCACCAAGTCTTCTAGGCATGGAATGAACAAGTTGGCGACATTTTGCAACATCAATCTTTTTCCATTCTTCAACAATGACCTCTTTTAGTGACTGGATGCTGGATGGAGAGTGATGCTCAACTTGTCTCTTCAGAATTCCTCAAAGAAAATAATTTCTTTACACCACAAAGGTGAAGACTACAAGAAGATCAGCAAAGCTTTACTTATCAGTCAGAATACTGTAGCAAAAGAGGTACAAAAATTTAAGAAAGATGGAACTGCAACCATCTCACAGAGACGTTCAGGTCGTCCACGGAAGTTAACACCTCGACAGGAGCGTCTTCTGATGAGAAAGGTTGAAGAAAATCGGCATGCAAGATCACCGCAGTTATCTAAAGAAGTAGAAAGCCAAACTGGGGTGACTATTTCCCGTGACACAATATGGCGTACACTGCAGAGGACTGGCATGCATGGATGCCGTCCACGAAAGAAGCCTCTCCTAAAGCCCAGGCACAAAAAAGCCTGCCTAGAGTTTGGCAGGGCCCATGCTGACAAAGATGAAGACTACTGGGACTCTATACTCTGGAGTGATGAGACCAAGATAAATGTTTTTGGAACTGATGGCTTCAAAACTGTATGGCGTCACAAAGGTGAGGAATCTTCTTCTTCTTCGGCAGTCCATCGAGGTCGATGATGGCTGTTGTACTGAGAGGTTTTATGGCCTGCAAGCCCTCGAGTGGGCTGCAAGGCCAGCACGTGAATGGCAGAGTCGTCCACACAAGTTGCATGTGTGTCCCATTGCAGCGGGGTTGTGTCGTCTGTCATGCGCTCTTTGGTAGTCCTGCTGACGCTTTTCTTCTATGCTTCTGATGGATCTCCTCACCGATGTTCTCCACTTTCTTCTGTCGGAGGCAGCTTGCTCCCAGGTGTCAGGGTTGATATCAGCATTCTTCATATGTCTCTTTAGTACATCCCTGAAGCGGAGCTTCTGTCCTCCATGCTTCCTCCTTCCTTTGGAGAGCTCTCCATAGAAGACAGCTTTAGGGAGTCTGGAGTCTGGCATGCGTCGTACATGCCCAGCCCAAAGAAGCTGTGATGCTGTAATGAGTGCCTCAACACTAGAAGTCTGGGCTCTCCTCAACACTTCAACGTCGGGTATGCTATCTTGCCAATGTATTCCCAGGATTTGACGCAAGTGCCACAGTTGTGTTCTGGTGAGTTTCTTGATATGCCTTCGGTAGAGGATCATGCACTCTGTGGAATACAGAAGGGCTGGCAGGGTGGCTGCATTGTATACCTTTATTTTGGTCGTCCTTTTGATGTCATATCTTGACCATAGGCACTTGTATAGTGAGCCAAAAGCTTTGCATGCAGCTTGAATCCGTCTGTCCACTTCCAGGTCTGAGGAGTTAGTGTTGGTGACCGCACTGCCAAGATATACAAAATTCTCTGTTTTGGTTAATATCTTCCCATTCACAAGAACATCTGGGCATGGTGATGGTTCTTCTATGGGAGGTTGGTAAAGAAGTTCTGTTTTGGACACATTAATTGTCAGGCCAAACAAAGTGGAAGTAGTGGCAAAGCGATCCACAATCTCTTGGATTTCTTCAGCATTGATTGACACCAGGGCAGAGTCATCAGCATAAAGTAGCTTTCTCACACATATTTCTCTTGTCTTGGTAGAGGACTTTAGTCGAGCAAGATTAAAAAGCTTGCCATCAGACCTTGTCTGTATATAGACACCTTTGCTGAGGTTGGTTCCCCCTGTTTCTAGGACTGCTGCCAAGTAAAGAGTAAAAAGTGTCGGGGCTAGCACGCACCCTTGCTTGACGCCATGGTTGATAGTAAATGCATCACTGATGTCACCGCCGATTGAGACTTTGCCTGACATGCCTTCATGGAAGTCTTTGATGATTCTCACAATCTTGTCTAGACAGCCATATAGTTCCAGGACCTTCCAGAGCGTCTCTCTATCCACGGTATCAAACGCCTTAGAGAAATCTACAAAGACGACATACAGGGCTTGCTGCTGTTCAATGGCTTTTTCCTGGAGCTGACGAAGGGTGAAGATCATATCTATAGTTGACCGGCCAGCTCTAAATCCACACTGGCTCTCTAGTAGTACCGCCTCTGAGACCTTCTTGATGTGATTTAGGATGATTTTGGCCAGGATCTTGCCAGCTATAGACAGTAAGGAGATGCCATGGTGGTTTCCACAGTCGCTGAGTAGGCCTTTTTTCTTGTAGATGGTAACTATGACTGCATCTTTGAAGTCTTGTGGCACACAAGCATTTGCCCAGCATGCATTATATATGAGTAGTAGCTCTCTTTTCAGGTTGTAACCCCCTGTCTTCCAGAGTTCTGCTGGGATCCCATCTTGTCCAGGTGCTTTGCCACATCTTGTGGTCTTCAATGCCTTTCCCAGCTCATGCTCAGTGATGGGAGCTGAGAGTTCATCTCGAGTTTCTCTAGGCTGTACCATGTTACAGGCTTGTGGATCTGCAGAGCTTTGCTGGTTGAGGAGGTTACAGAAGTGCTCCTTCCATCTTGATCTAATGTCTTCTATGTTGGTAAGAATCTATGTTGGTAAGAAATCTTTACCTTCAGAAGCTAAAGGTGAGGAATACAAAGAAAAATGCATGGTGCCTACAGTGAAACATGGTGGTGGCAGTGTCCTTATGCGGGGCTGCATGAGTGCTGCTGGTGTCGGGGAGCTGCATTTCATTGATGGCATCATGAATTCACAGATGTATTGCTCTATACTGAAAGAGAAGATGCTACCATCACTCCATGCCCTTGGTCGTTGTGCACTTTTCCAACATGACTAAACACACATCGAAGGCCACTGTTGGATTTCTGAAGAAGAACAGGGTGAAAGTGATTCAGTGGCCAAGCATGTCTCCTGATCTGAACCCAATCGAACACCTATGGGGAATTCTGAAGAGACAAGTTGAGCATCACTCTCCATCCAGTCACTAAAAGAGGTCATTGTTGAAGAATGGAAAAAGATTGATGTTGCAAAATGTCGCCAACTTGTTCATTCCATGCCTAGAAGACTTGGTGCTGTCATTAAAAATCATGGAGGCCATACAAAGTACTAGATGTAGTATTTTTTGTTGTGGGGTGTACTCGTTTTTGCAGCACCCTAATTTGAGTAAAACTGAAAAATGTGTAATCTAAGTTATATTATTACCCTTACTTTCATGTTATAAGTTAAACACGTTATATTAAACTTTGTCTTTTCAACATTTTGGAAATTGTTTGTGTTCATTGAGATATTGTTTAAAATGTTACTTTTCAAAGGGGGTGTACTCATTTACGCTGAGCACTGTATATATATTCAATGGAAATAGTGTACCTTTCAAAGATTTAAGGACCGTAATGACCTCAAATGCCCCTTTCTATATAAAAGATATACACGAAAGGTACAAAAGGTGTACAATTGATGAAACCAGCAACAGTACAAAGTCTCGTCTCGTCTCGTCTTCTTCCGCTTATCCAGGACCGGGTCCGCGACCGCGACAGTACAAAGTGTAAACATTAAACTTTCCCCGACCCTACAGTCTTCGTCATCACTACCAAACCATGTTGGTTGACTTGGCCAGAATTGCAGCAGTAGGGTGGCCAGTTCCTTTCAGTGCGCGCGCGCGCGCACACACAGGCAATTTAGAGTAGCCAGTTAACCTAACTGCATGTCTTTGGGGGAAACCAGAGCACCCAGAGTAAACCCACAGACACAGGGAGAACATGCAAACTCCACACAGAAAGGCACCTATCAGTTGCTGGGCTCAAACCCAGAACCTTCTTGCTGTGAGGCGACAGTGCTAACCACTACACCACCGTGCCGCCCCTACCTACACTAAAGGAATCAAACATTATTGTGAATTTAATATACATGTTTTTAAACTCAGCACAAGCCAACGTACTAAAACATATTATTTACAGTGCCCTCCACAATTATTGGCACCCCTTGTAAAGATCAGTAAAAGGGGTTAGAAAAAAAATCCACCTTTTGGTGAAGTGGCTTCATCTCACACTGAAAAAAATTAGGAAAAATCCAACCTGTGATTGAAACAAGTTTATTTAATGAAAAACAAACCTCTCATCAAGAAATACTTATTTTCAACATAAAATGGATGTGCCACTATTACTGGCACCCCTGCATTTAATACTTTGTATAATCTCCCTTTGCCAGTAAAACATTACTGAGTCTCTCCTATAACATTTTATAAGGTTGGAGATACACAGCAGGGAATCTGACACCATTCCTCTTTACACAATCTCTCCACATCATCCAGGGTCCGAGACCCTCTCTGGTGCTCTCTCCTCTTCAGCTCACCCCACAGGTTTTCACTGGGGTTCAGGTCAGGGGACTGAGATGGCCATGGCAGAAGCTTGATTCTGTGCTCAGCTAAACATTTATGTGTCGATTTGGACAAATGCTTCGGATCAGTGTCCTGCTGGAAGATCCGATGATGATACAGTTGTAATTTCCTGGCAAAGGCAGCCAGATTTTGATTTAAAATGTCTGGGTATTTCATGGAGTCCATGATGCCATGTACCCTAACAAGGTTTCCAGGGCCTTTGGAGGAAAAACAGCCCCCAAACACTGCAGGAATTCCACCATGTTTTACAGTCAGGATCAGGTTCTTTTCATTGTTGCCATTCTTCTTTTTCCGCCAAAGCCACCTTGGCAGAATGATGGTGTAGTGGTTAGCACTGTCACCTCACAGCAAGAAGGTTCTGGATTTGAGCCCAGCAGCTGATAGGCGCCTTTCTGTGTGGAGTTTGCATGTTCTCCTTGTGCCTGCAAGGGTTTCCTCTGAGTGCTCTGGTTTTCTCCCATGGTCCAAAGACATGCAATATTGGTCAACTGGCCACTCTATATTGCCCATAGGTGTGTATGTGTACCTGCTACCAGATGAGGGTTTGGGTCCCTCTGGTGTGCTTTCTTTCTCTCTCGGTGGTGTAGTGGTTAGCGCTGTCTCCTCACAGCAAGAACATCCTGGGTTCGAGCCCAGTGCCTGATGGGGGCCTTTCTGTGTGGAGTTTACATGTTCTCCCCGTCCCCTGTGTCTGTCCAAGTTTCCTCCGGGTGCTCCGGTTTCCCCCACAGTCCAGAGGCATGCAGGTTAGGTTAACTGGTGACTCTAAATTGACCATAGGTGTGAATGTGAGTGTGAATGGTTGTTTGTCTCTGTGTCGGCCTTGCGATGACCTGGAGACTTGTCCAGGGTGTACCCCGCCTCTCACCCATAGTCAGCTGGGATAGGCTCCAGCTTGCCTGCGACCCTGTAGGACAGGATAAGCGGCTACATATAATGGATGGATGGATATATAAACCATAATATATACCTTCCACTTCATAAAAAACATCCATACTGACATTTAATATACACTGGAAAGCTTCGGTGACTTTACCAGTTGAAAATTTGGGCCACGTGTATGTAATGACCTTCTTTTGTGCTTCACTGTAGTTTGGGAAAACTCATAGCTAATCACAGCCCGCAACCTTTTCAAAGATGAAAAACATTTCTAAGAAATACACCCCAGAAGTAAAAGCAGGGATTGACATGTCAATATGCACCTTTTTTATTGCATACCAGTCCCTGAAATGAGGTGTTGCAATTCAGAAGCCAATTTTATGGTCATCAGGAAATAAATAAATAAATAAATAAATAATTAAATGTGTTACTTCTGAAAAGAGGGGAACATTCAGAGGAGATTGTTTCCTCTCCTTGACCTGTCAAGTATTTATGAATCTCAATGTCTTCATGTCACTTCATGCTCTCTCTCTCTCTCTCTCTTTTCCCAGCTAAAAAGGTGCTGGTAAAATGAGTACATTAGAAATGAGCCAATTCCTGATGCTCGTCAGTGTGTGTGAGAGAGAAGCTATGTTTGGACAGCATGTGTGTGAGTGAGAGATACAGGATGGCTCTCACAAGGGTGTGTGTTGGGGTGTGTGTATATGAGATACACACGCTCAGATGGGGCTATTACTTTATAGCTCTCTGCTCTTTGTCCGCATTCACCAGCTGGATAAAGATTGAATTAAGATGAAAAATATAAGAATATGGTGAGCAGCTATGGAGCAGAAAGATGTTTCACTTTTATGTATCCCAATTTTTTGCTTGATTACTCAAAGATTCAGTTCATATCTATGTTGGCAGATGACCACTGAAGTCTCTGTTTATCTCTCATAAATATGAAAATGATAAACATATATTTCTTGGAAAATGCGTGATACTGGCAGAATTCATCACAACCGTATGAGTCACTGCATGTCCATGCACAAAATATTCCAGTTTTTTGCTCATTTTTGGAAATACACCATTTTCCTACTAAGCTGTTTACATGGGTAATGAAAATGAATGTACCACTAATATTCCTGTTTACAGAATACCGTGCATACTCCGACTGTCTAGTTGCTTTGTGTACAACGGCCAGAGCTGACTGTAAACAGGCAAGAGGCCGTGTGTCGCAAACTGCCATGAAAATCCCAATTGAGATGCAGATTCCAGACACTTTTTTGTTTACCACATAATTCATGTTATTCTGTCCACATTCATTGCACATGAGCAATCTTGGGCTCTGATTGGCTACTCTACTGCTGGGCTATCAGCTCATATTGCTTGGTTTCAGTCACGTGACTTTCCTTAGCGGTTTTACCAGAAGTGAAACAGCCGGTGGTCTAGCGAACCAAAATGGCTGCCATAGTGCAAACAACTGACGATAACTTATCAGAGTATGCTCGTAATCTAGAAGCCACTACTCGCTTTAGATATATTCAGAAGATTGCTATGTGTAATCGAATTGACCCCTACAGTCTGGGAAAGAAGGATTTGTCATACAATCTCGACAACTACCCTTCAGTCGAGTTCCCCGACATCTCGAACTATCTGGTGTTGCAGACATCCTTCTACACCGCAAAACAGATGAAAGCGTGGAAGAGTATGGAGGCTTACAACTTTTTTGTACGTGGCTGGGTAAAGGACCTTGGTATCAAATCACTGCTGAATGAATCCTGTATTGTTTTTGCCCATGTAAGTATGTTTTTTTAAGCTTTTCGTTCGCGTCTTTACAATGAAGCGTTGCAAGGTGAAGTGTAAACAAACAACAGTTCGCTTGATTCTCACTTGTGTTAGCTCTTATCTCTCAGGTAAATCATTCACAAAGATCATCAGAAACCCATTTAAAGACCTGGATCTTAGTCAAACAAGACGGAGAAGTGATCACGGCGCATTGTAACTGTACGGCTGGGTAAGAATTTAGTCATGACCTTCATGCATATGGACTTTGTGAGGAGTAAATAAAGAAACAGCTGGGGACTTTAGTGCTTTGTGACTAAAAAAAAAAGTACCGTAAAATGACAAGACATAGCAAGAAAAGTACTTGGAAAACACTAAGGACATAGCTGAGAGGGAGATACAAATCTTTCACCAAGTGATCACTGCAAACTCGAGCATGCTTCGACTCGGCTCCCTTCGATTTCAGTGAGAGGTTCAAAAGCCACCTTTCTCGACGTCTTTTTGTGAAATCCTGTGTTTGTTCACCCTTTTTTATTAGTTCATGGGGAACCCTGAAGAAACTTATCAGTTTCATGGTTTGATCGATTCGAACAACCTAAAACAACACAAGCGTAAGGCATTTTTCATGCGAGCAATGCACTTTCTCCGTATAAACATTTTGTCAACTGAGCTTTGGTAGACCACCAGCTAAAGTTTTGAATAACTAATGAGACGGATGTGATGTCACGTGAAACCCAGCAATATCATGAGTAGAGAAAAACAAAATGGCCGAGCGTGTTGGTGAACCAACTGAGGACAAAATAAAAACTCTACTTGAAAACAAAACCCCCAAAATTGTTATCAGCTATTTAAAGAAACAGAAATAGCTCAAAGAATATAGTTTTTTTTTTCCTCCCCAATATCGCCTGTTCCATACTCTAGCCCAGTTGGTGGCGGTAATATCAAAATCAGAATCAGAACCACTTTTATTGCCAGGTATGTGGACACACACGAGGAATTTGACTCCGGTTCACTTAGCTCTCATAGTACAAAACAGATAAAAAAGCATATACACAAAACAAACAAGCAAGCAAACAACAACAACAAAAATAGGTGCATAGTGCAAAGTAATCCAGATAAGTCAAGTATGGAATAGTTAAATAAATATAAAGTATACAGTGTGCACAGAATGATGGTATAAGTGTTCAGATATTTTACAAGTGATATTACTGATATATGAATCTGGATTTTAGCTGTTCATCACAGAAAGGATTTCCCTTTTGGTGCAATATGGTGCATAGTGCAAAGATGAATTGTAAATTTAAATAAGTATAAATATAAGTAACAGTGAGCACAGAATGACAGTATGAGTGTGCAGATATTTTGCAAGTGATATTACTGATATATGAATCTGGATTTTAGCTGTTCATCACAGAGACAGCCTGAGGGAAGAAACTGTTCTTGTGTCTTGTTGTTTTTGCATACAGTGATCTATATCGCCTCCCTGAGGGGAGAAGATTAAACAGATTGTGACCAGGGTGTGATGGGTCCGCAGAGATGTTACCTGCCCGTTTCCTGACTCTGGACAAGTATAAGTCTTGGATGGAGGGCAGGTTGACACCAATAATTTTCTCTGTGGACCTTACTGTCTGTTGCAGTCTGTTCTTCTCCTGTTTGGTGACCGATCCAAACCAAACAGTGATGGAAGAGCAAAGAACAGACTGAATGATGGCAGAGTAGAATTGTGTCAGCAGCTCCTTAGGCAGGTTGAGCTTCCTGAGCTGGCGCAGAAAGTACAACCTCTGCTGAGCCTTTTTGATGATAGTGACTGTGTTTGTCTCCCACTTCAAGTCCTGAGAGATTGTGGAACCCAGAAACCTGAAGCTTTCAACGGCAGTCACAGTGTTGTTGGTGATGGTGATGGGCAGCAGAGTGGGGGGCTCCTCCTAAAGTCCACTGTCATCTCCACAGTTTTGAGCGTGTTCAGCTCCAGATTGTTCTGACTGCACCACCAGACCAGCCGTTCAACCTCCCATCTGTATGAAGACTCGTCACTGTCCCGGATGAGGCCGATGACCGTTGTATCGTCTGCAAATTTCAGGAGTTTAACAGACGGGTCTCTTGAGGTGCAGTCGTTGGTATAAAGGGAGAAGAGCAGTGGGGAGAGCACACACCCTTGGGGGGCGCCAGTGCTGATAGTCCGAGTGCTGGATATGATGTTCCCCATCCTCACCTGCTGCTTCCTGTCAGTCAGGAAGTTTGTAATCCACTGACAGGTGGAGGAGGGCACAGTGAGCTGGGTGAGCTTGGTGTGGAGGATGTCTGGAACAATGGTGTTGAATGCCGAACTGAAGTCCACGAACAGAATCCTGGTGTACGTCCCTGCAGAGTCAAGGTGTTGCAGGATGTAGTGCAGTCTCATATTGATTGCATCATCCGCTGACCTGTTTGCCCGGTAGGCAAACTGCAGGGGGTCCAGCAGGGGGTCTGTGATGTCCTTCAGGTGTGACAACACCAGTCTCTCGAAGGACTTCATGACTACAGATGTGAGAGCTACAGGCCTGTAGTCATTCAGTCCTGTGATGGTGGTTTTCTTGGGAACCGGGATTATTGTGGAGCGTTTGAAGCATGAGGGGACTTCACACAGCTCCAGGGATCTATTGAAGATCTGGGTGAAGATGGGAGCCAGCTGATCAGCACAGACCTTCAGACAGGAGGGTGACACACCATCTGGGCCAGGTGCCTTCCTGATCTTCTGTCTGTGAAAAAGCTGACAAACATCCTCTTCACAGATCTTGAGTGCTGGTGTGGGGTCAGAGGCGAGATGAGGCAGAATAGCAGGGGGTGTAATACACCTCTAAGTTGGTTTGCCAACCACAAAAAACCCTAAAGAAGAAGAATACCCCCCCCCCCCCCCAAAAAAAAAAAAAAGTGCAACAAAATATGGAATAAAAGTATTTGGTGGTAAGAACGTACCTTTTTTATTTTTCAATAATTATTATAGCATTTTTCATAAATTGCTACTGTTTGTTTACATTCTAAGCGGAACTGATTTTGTTGGACGTTTTATATAAAGTTTTTATTTATCATATTTGCAAAAATAAAAATGCTCTGTTTCTCAAAATTCAATGAATGTGGATAGAACAAAACAGTTATTCCACTCAATCTCGTCGTACATGGCTTATAGCCGACTCGGTGCTACGCACCTCGTCAGCTATCAGCTCATGTTCGACTCAATTTCGTGGAATAACTTAAATATGTTCCATCTGTTATTTTATAGTTTTGATGTCTTCAGTATTGTTCTATATGTTTTATGTAACCTTTCCTTCATTCTCCATCAACTCGCTGATAGACAACAGAATCTATGATGATGCAGCCGTAAAATATCTTGACCTTAAAGTAACACCAAATTTTTTTTTAATCTATATCAGATGATAGCTGTTGAGGAATCTATGCACTGAAACATTTTGTCGGTGATAAATTTGCTAAAAATGTGCCGACTGCTAAAAACAGCGCAACGTATTGTTTTGAGTACAGTATTTAGCATGAACTCTGTGCCACAGGTTAACACCGTAGCACGGAACTGTGGAGTTTTATCAGCTTCCTCCTGAATGCTATATCTGCCATTCCTTTACTCCTCAGAGAAGACACAGGGTTAAAGGACAGATAAACCAAGCCCCAGGCTCCATCTTGTTTCTGACTATGACATTTTGAAGCCATGGCTCTGGGTGGGTTTGCACAGCTGCCATAATATTTATTGAGGAGCTAGATTGACTTTTCTCAAAAAAATCAATATCTGCTGTTGGGTCGCTTGACTGGGTCGAACTGCTCAAACAGCATCTCTGTAACACATGGCTAGAAGAAATTGCCTCTGATTCTATATTTCTCCTTCAAATCCCCCCTCTCTCTATATCACTAAATTTTTTCACTGCTAAATCCTCTGCTGTCTTAAGGACCCCCCCCCCCCCCCCCCCCCCCACACACACACACACACACACACACTCCCTTCTGCCCTCTTTCACTAACCAGCAACGACACAGGTTATAATGGAAACATGTTAATAATTAACGTGAGAGCAACTGGAGACAATTACGCCTGTTGACTGGTCCATTAATTTTCCCAGTCAGAGTTATGAATGAAATCAGAGGAGGGAAAGGTGGTGTGTTATTGCCGGCTAATCGGTTTGTTTCCATCTCCTCCATCTCCCAAGAGACGAAGAACAGGAAATGCATGTGCCAAAAAACATGTGCTAACTCATAACTCACTCTGAACTAATTTGACTTAACCAGCCAGAATTCCCACTTGTTTTAGGAAGCCGTAGTACTGTGCAAAAGTCTTTGGCACACTATTTTTTTCCATACAAACTTTGTTATAGATTTCTATTTTAAGACTTCTACATTATCGAGTCAGTACAAAAACATTTTGCGTCATTCTTCTGGGAAAGCTTTCCACTGGATTTTGGAGCATGGCTGTGGGAATTTGTGTTCATTCAGCCACAAGAGAATCACTGAGTTCAGGCACTGAGGTTGGATGAGGAGATCTGGGGTGTAGTCGGTATTCTAGTTCATCCAACACAAAGGAGTTCAGTGGCGTTGAGGTCAGGACTGTGGAGGTTACTTAAGTTTTTCCACATCGACCTTGGTAAGCCATGTCTTTACAGATCTTGCTTTGTGCACAGGGGCATTGTCATGCGGGAGCAGGTTTGGACTCCTTAGTTCCAGTGAAGAGAAACTGTAATACTACAGTACACAAACACACTTTAGAGAACTGTGTGCTTCCAAAAGTTTGGGAAAGAACCACAGATGGGTCAAAGTCCACAAACTTTTGGCCATATAGTGATATACAGTGCTCAGCGTAAATGAGTAGACCCGCTCTGAAAAGTAGCATTTTAAACAATATCTCAATGAACACAAACAATTTCCAAAATGTTGAAAAGACAAAGTTTAATATAGCATCTGTTTAACTTATAACAGGAAAAAGTACGGTTAATAATATAACTTAGATTACACATTTTTCAGTTTTACTCAAATTAGGGTGCTGCACCCCACAACAAAAACTACTACATCTAGTACTTCGTATGGCCTCCATGATTTTTAATGACAGCACCAAGTCTTCTAGGCATGGAATGAACAAGTTGGCGACATTTTGCAACATCAATCTTTTTCAATTCTTCAACAGTGACCTCTTTTAGTGACTGGATGCTGGATGGAGAGTGATGCTCAACTTGTCTCTTCAGAATTCCTCAAAGAAAATAATTTCTTTACACCACAAAGGTGAAGGCTACAAGAAGATCAGCAAAGCTTTACTTATCAGTCAGAATACTGTAGCAAAAGTGGTACAAAAATTTAAGAAAGATGGAACTGCAACCATCTCACAGAGACGTCCAGGTCGTCCACGGAACTTAACACCTCGACAGGAGCGTCTTCTGATGAAAAGGGTTGAAGAAAATTGGCATGCAAGTTCACTGCAGTTATATAAAGAAGTAGAAAGCCAAACTGGGGTGACTATTTCCCGTGACACAATATGGCGTACACTGCAGAGGAATGGCATGCATGGATGCCGTCCACGAAAGAAGCCTCTCCTAAAGCCCAGGCACAAAAAAGCCCGCCTAGAGTTTGCCAGGGCCCATGCTGACAAAGATGAAGACTACTGGGACTCTATACTCTGGAGTGATGAGACCAAGATAAATGTTTTTGGAACTGATGGCTTCAAAACTGTATGGCATCACAAAGGTGAGGAATGCAAAAAAAAATGCATGGTGCCTACAGTGAAACATGGTGGTGGCAGTGTCCTTATGCGGGGCTGCATGAGTGCTGCTGGTGTCGGGGAGCTGCATTTCATTGATGGCATCATGAATTCACAGATGTATTGCTCTATACTGAAAGAGAAGATGCTACCATCACTCCGTGCCCTTGGTCGTCGTGCACTTTTCCAACATGACTAAACACATATCTAAGGCCACTGTTAGATTTCTGAAGAAGAACAGGGTGAAAGTGATTCAGTGGCCAAGCATGTCTCCTGATCTGAACCCAATCGAACACCTGTGGGGAATTCTGAGGAGACAAGTTGAGCATCACTCTCCATCCAGCATCCGGTCACTAAACGAGGTCATTGTTGAAGAATGGAAAAAGATTGATGTTGCAAAATGTCGCCAACTTGTTCATTCCATGCCTAGAAGACTTGGTGCTGTCATTAAAAATCATGGAGGCCATACAAAGTACTAGATGTAGTAGTTTTTGTTGTGGGGTGTACTCATTTTTGCACCACCCTAATTTGAGTAAAACTGAAAAATGTGTAATCTAAGTTATATTATTAACCTTACTTTCACGTTATAAGTTAAACAGATGTTATATTAAACTTTGTCTTTTCAACATTTTGGAAATTGTTCGTGTTCATTGAGATATTGTTTAAAATGTTACTTTTCAAAGGGGGTGTACTCATTTACGCTCAGCACTGTATAGTGCAGTGATGCAGTACTGTACAAAAGTCTTAGGCATTATATTTTTTTTCACACAAACTTTGTTATAGATTTCTATTTTATGACTTCTACATTATCGAGTCAGTACAAAAATATTTTAGAGTCCAAACGTTCGTTTTCCAGCACAAAATTAAATGTTACAGGAAAAATTTGTATATACAGTGGGGCAAAAAAGTATTTAGTCAGTCACCAATTGTGCAAGTTCTCCCACTTAAAAAGATGAGAGAGGCCTGTAATTTTCATCATAGGTACACTTCAACAATGAGAGACAGAATGGGGGGAAAGAATCCAGGAAATCACATTGTCTGATTTTTAAAGAATTTATTTGCAAATTATGGTGGAAAATAAGTATTTGGTCAATAACAAAAGTTCATCTCAATACTTTGTTATATACCCTTTGTTGGCAATGACAGAGGTCAAACGTTTTCTGTAAGTCTTCACAAGGTTTTCACACACTGTTGCTGGTATTTTGGCCCATTCCTCCATGCAGATCTCCTCTAGAGCAGTGATGTTTTGGGGCTGTCACTGGGCAACACGGACTTTCAACTCCCTCCAAAGATTTTCTATGGGGTTGAGATCTGGAGACTGGCTAGGCCACTCCAGGACCTTGAAATGCTTCTTATGAAGCCACTCCTTCGTTGCCCGGGCGGTGTGTTTGGGATCATTGTCATGCTGAAAGACCCAGCCACATTTCATCTTCAATGCCCTTGCTGATGGAAGGAGGTTTTCACTCAAAATCTCACGATACATGGCCCCATTCATTCTTTCCTTTACACAGATCAGTCGTCCTGGTCCCTTTGCAGAAAAACAGCCCCAAAGCATGATGTTTCCACCCCCATGCTTCACAGTAGGTATGGTGTTCTTTGGATGCAACTCAGCATTCTTTCTCCTCCAAACACAAGTTGAGTTTTTACCAAAAAGTTCTATTTTGGTTTCATATGACCATATGACATTCTCCCAATCCTCTTCTGGATCATTCAAATGCTCTCTAGCAAACTTCAGACGGGCCTGGACATGTACTGGCTTAAGCAGGGGGACACGTCTGGCACTGTGCAATTTGAGTCCCTGGCGGCGTAGTGTGTTACTGATGGTAGCCTTTGTTACTTTGGTCCCAGCTCTCTGCAGGTCATTCACTAGGTCCCCCCGTGTGGTTCTGGGATTTTTGCTCACCGTTCTTGTGATCATTTTGACCCCACGGGGTGAGATCTTGCATGGAGCCCCAGATTGAGGGAGATTATCAGTGGTCTTGTATGTCTTCCATTTTCTAATAATTGCTCCCACAGTTGATTTCTTCACACCAAGCTGCTTACCTATTGCAGATTCAGTCTTCCCAGCCTGGTGCAGGTCTACAATTTTATTTCTGGTGTCCTTTGACAGCTCTTTGGTCTTGGCCATAGTGGAGTTTGGAGTGTGACTGTTTGAGGTTGTGGACAGGTGTCTTTTATACTGATAACGAGTTCAAACAGGTGCCATTAATACAGGTAATGAGTGGAGGACGGAGGAGCCTCTTAAAGAAGTTGTTACAGGTCTGTGAGAGCCAGAAATCTTGCTTGTTTGTAGGTGACCAAATACTTATTTTACCGAGGAATTTACGAATTAATTCATTAAAAATCCTACAATGTGATTTCCTGGATTCTTCCCCCCATTCTGTCTCTCATAGTTGAGGTGTACCTATGATGAAAATTACAGGCCTCTCTCATCTTTTTACGTGGAAGAACTTGCACAATTGGTGTCTGACTAAATACTTTTTTGCCCCACTGTATCTGAGCAGCATATTACATAAGAGAGCACTTTTCAGATTAAAAAAGAAAACATAATGAAGGCTGCTGGGTTTTGGTGCAAAATGAAGAAGCGAGTGTGACAGTTAAAGTGTCCAGAAGAACTGTGGCTGGTTCTGTAAGATGCTCAGTAAAACCTACAGCTCATTTCCTTATAAAACTGCACTCACTGTACCTGAGACTTTTTTTTTTTAAAGCAAAGGGTCGTCTCACACCAAATATTGACTTTGTTTCATTTATTATGGCTCATTGCTGTTTATAATATTTTTTTTAAATGTTGAAACAGTTTATTTCATTATTTTTAAGCCATTTTTGGTCTATAGCATTTCTTTACATGTTCCTAAGACTTTTGCACAGTACTGTACATCTGGCTATGACTCCAGGAAAGACACTGGAGAATGAATGAACACCTTAATGACTGAATACAACACACCCAAGTCAATCCTCAACCTACTGTCATTTATTCACAAGGTTGACTGAAATATTACAAGTGAAACATACAGTATTACTGTGACATATTACATGCATCCTAGGTGATCCTATTGTAAATGAACAGCGCTAAGTCCAGGTGTGAACGAGGTCTAAAGATGAATTGTCGTGAAGACCTGATCACTCAAACCACATCTGGAGATGGTTTGGGATGCATATAAGGGTACTTCAAGAAGTTCTCGGCCTGACCCAGAAACAAGGAGCATAGCTCCTATTTTAGGGCATACCGTAACTGTATACTATAAAGCCTTATATCACTGTCCTCAAATGAAAAACTCAAATGAAAGAGGCAATCAAAGAAAAAAGGAGACGAACGCTTCGAGCTGGCGTGCTGTTGCTCCAGGACAATGTGCCCATCCACACGGCACAGGTGGCAGTGGCAGAAGCAGCCAAATATGGCTTTGAACTGTTGCCCCATGCACCTTCATCCAACCTGGCACTGCCCGACTTCTAACTGTTCCCCAAACTGAAATTCCACTTGCGTGGTTGCCATTTTCAGAGTTATGATAAAGTTATCCATGCTGTTGAGGAGGGTCTGGAGGCTCAAGATGTGACCTTCTCTTCTGTGAAGGGACAGCGAAGCTTGAACATCAGTGGATCAAGTGCATTGGAGTTAAAGGAGACTACATAGAAAAATAATACAGGAACAATCTTTCCCCTGTGACGTTTTCTAGGTGAGGTTGAGAACTTTTTGATGGCCGTCTGAATGCAAAAGTGTCTCGATGCATCTCGGAGAGCAACGAAGGACTGCCCAGAAGACTGCATCTTTTCCCTGGCTGGAAAATACGTAATCATTGTGAGACTGCTTAGAAATCATGCTGAACGGTACAGTTCTTCACTGACAGGCTAATGAACAAGGTCCAAGATCGTCAGGATGGGATATGCCTCAGATACAGGACTGACGGTGGTCTGTTCAACCTCAGGCGCCTGCAGGCCATCGCCAAGGTCAAGGAGACTGGCATCTGAGACTTTCTGTTCGCTGATGACTGTGCCCTCAACACCTGTACAGAACAGAAGATGCAGCACAAAATGGGCTTGTTTTTCACAAGCCTGCGACAACTTCGGTCTCACCATCAGCACCCAAAAGACTGAGTTAATGTACCAGCCCGCGCCTGGAAGACCCTACCAATAACCACATATTACAGTGACTGGGCAGTACATTAAGGCAGTCGACAAATTCGTTTACTTGGACAGCACCCTTTCCTGAGCAGTGAACATAGATGGTGAGGTGAACAACAGGATTGCAAAGGCCAGCGCCGCTTTCGGGAGACTTCGTGAAAATGTCTGGGAATGGAAAGGGCTCAGCCTTCCCACTAAGCTGAAGGTCTACCATTCTGTGATACCTACCACCCTACTTTATGCCTGTGAGATCTGGACTGTCTACAGCAGACATGCAAAGCAGCTCAATCACTTCCACTTGACCTGCCTCTGCAAACTCTTTCACATCAAGTGGCAGGACAAAATCCCAGACACAGAGGTCCTAAAATGGGCTGGACTTCCCAGCATTAGCAGAAAGCCCAAGCTACTGTAGATGGACTGGTCATGTTGTCAAGATGCCAGACAGTCGACTGCCCAAACAGTTGTTGCATGGAGAGCTGTGCTAAGGCAAGTGCTCATCTGGGGGGCAGAAGAGACGCTTTAAGGACAATCTCAAAGTGTCCCTCAAAACCGTAGAAATCAATCTCAACTCCTGGGAGTTGCTTGCTCAGGATCGCCCAGCATAGTAAGCAAAGCTCACCAGTGACTCACATGCAGCAGAAATGAAATGCATCGCTGAGGTCCAGAAGAAATGAATTGTGCGGAAGGCTCAAATTATTGCGACCCCCCACTACAGCACCTACCCACGCATGCCCATGTGGTACCTTTAAAGCCCGGATTGGCCTCATCAGTCACCTCCGGACCCACAACCACCACCCACCAAATTGAAGTCATGGTCATCTTCGACCCCAAAGGACAAACGTCAATGAACAAGGGCAGTGCTGTAACTGGTTTTCATAGCTTCATTTTTTAGTTTTGTTAGCAGACCATGCAAAAAACATTAGAAACAAGATTCAAGGTTACCGTTATTGTTCCACAAGGGTAAATCTGTTTTGCAGCAAGGGACAACATCAAGAACAACATCAAATCACTCATGAGAAACACCAGCTGCTGGTCACCACAAGATCAGTGCCCCCTCAAACGGCTCATACATGTCCATAAAATTGGGTTTGTGAGGCAATTCTGCCTGAAAATAAATGCACAGGAGGACAGGAGGAATAAACGTGCATGACTCTTCCTCCTGTAAAAACGATGTATGAAATCCCAAGTGGTCACTGGAGACGCATTCATAATTCCACGTGTAAACGGCTATGCTTTTCAGCTGTCCGCTTGTGATTAGATCATTCAAGATGGATGTTAATGCCATGTGTGAACATAGATCATAGATTGGTCATAGATTCTTTTACATTTGTTCAACCGCCGCATCAAAGAATACACTAACAAAACAAGCACAATATGGCCAAAATTCCGATTTCAAAACCAAAATTCGAACCAAACTGATCAAAATTTTAACCCTGCTTACCTTTCATCATTATCTATCCATCTGCCTGTTTATCTATATATCCATCCATCCATCAAATTGTATGACATTATAGGGACATATAATTCACATGTGGTGCCTTAACTAATCATTTTTCTGCATTTCTTACAGCACTGACCTTATGGAAGGCTTTTGACTTCAGAGAACTGCCTCGTCTCACTCCGAGTGTAACTAAGCAGAGCCTAACATTATAACCTGAATTCATTATTTTGCAAATTACATTACCCTCTCATCTAAAACAGCACAGTCTGCCTTTAAGTAAGTCTTTTGGATTAGAGCAAAGTCTGAAATTAAATACATTGAAATAATTATTAAGGTTTCAAAGTTACTTCAGAGAAGACCAAACACTGAAACAGGGTATCAGCAGCTCAAAACGCTTTCGCATTTTTTTTTTTTACTGTATTTTATCCTATAGCTTGTTTACTCTCTATATACACATACAAGCTTAGTATACTCTGTAACCACGGACTTCATCACTATTCTAAGAGTAGTGCAAGAGCTGCATGTGCAGGGTGGAGTTAGCCTAAAGCAGAGGCGTGTTTTAGCCAACTTTGCCTTGTATTTCAGCCCATTTTTCTTGTGCAATGTCAACTCGAGGGAACAGCAGTATTAGGTCCAGTACCATGGTCTGACAGTTTGAGTAATCACAATATGTCATGCTAAAATGTATGTTTTAGGCTGTAAATACACTCCAAAAATTATGGAATACCATTTGAGGCCAATATTAAATTAAAAAAGACACTATTTATTAATAAATTGTCCATTTTCTTTATACTAGCCATATCAGACGCTCGCTGGCCATGCTCTGAAAACTGTGCATGCAGACGCTCATCAAAGATTCCAAATCTGTCACTGCTTAACTCTTGAATATTTTTCCATCATGAATACTGTCATTAAAAAGCGCATAATCTCTGCTTTCCAAAGAAATGTATCTCATTAAGATCTGTTCAGTACTTTGGGAGTAACAGCTGGTTGAAGTTGGTACAACAGAGTCCACTCTCTGCTCGCTTGACGTCGGGAAACTGCCGGCGCTTTTTAAGTCACAGGAAAGCGGTCAGACTCTCTCTCTCTCTCTCTCTTCTGATCGGTTTCTGACTAAATTACTCGTGAATATCAATCAGATAACTTTTACAGGGATGTTCTCTCACTCTCAGTGTTTCTGATGAAGTACTCAGCAAAATTTTCCGCCTGCTAGTTTTGATGTTATGATTCACGGGAGACTTTGAAGTGAGTTTTCATAGCTTTGCTTACTTTTTTTTTTTACAAATCAAACTGATTCATGTAAATAAATGACTATGTTAGAATATAACTGTAGTTGTTTTGATGAAAACTATTGAGATCTTAGTGGTCAGAATGAGATTTAAAAAAAAAACGAAGTCAGAAACGCAACTATCAGTTTCAATTCAATTAATTGGAATTGTTTATTGGATGTGCATCACGAAATTTTTTCGAGGTTCGCCTTGAAAGCTGTGAATATTATCATTTATATTCTTTAATATAAACACTAGTAAGGCCCTACTTTTGAGAAATACAAAGGTCTGCAGAGCACAAAGAAGGGATCAGAAATAATCTTTTATCACTTTTTAATTGAGTGTACAGATTTAACATGTTAACCTAATTAGCATAATCAATACTAATTAGATACTAATTTGCATATTTTTTTTACTAATTTTTCAAACTTTGTATCAGTTTCCATGTAAATATCTTGAAAAACAGAAAAGTTATTAAGAGAAAACATCTGATCTAATTCGTTAATGAGGCCCATTTTGGACCATGTGATCCTCATACAGAATATTACTGCAGCTTTCTAAAAATTAAGCTGTTTTTAAAATTTTTGATTTATAATATCTCAAGAATGGACAAACATTTTAATTCTGTAAAACGCATGTTGTTCTGCATTCAATTCTGAATTCAGTGAGAGTAGTTTCAAGCAATTTGGATTGAATTTTCACCTGATATGCCTGCTCATAGGAGAGCACACTGAATTAACAAAAACACTGGCATTATTTTATGCATTCCATAATAACTACTTATTAACTGAGCACGAGGTCTTTATGGGAAAACATGAGACCAAGGGCTTGACAGGACAAAAAGACAGAGGTCTGATATTTTCCCATAAAGACTGAGCAAGCAAGGTTAATAAAGAGTTTATTATATGGCTTTTTTTATTTGATTAAAATAGATGGTCATTATAATTAGGTGTGATGCTGCTTTCAGTTACATCATATTTGTAACGTAGTTGAGTCACGCATGCAGAATAAATGGCGAGCAGTTTCAAAACTGAATTTATTTCTCTACTTGAGTAATACATGAAAATATTCTGAGAAAGATAAAAATATATTTTTTTATCTTTTGTCTTCACCAGCACCATTTTCATTGCCAACAAAGTTGTAGTCTTTGTCATGACTTTCTTGTTCACTTCCCTGTGCAGCCTCTTCGGGGTAATAACATTCACTTTCTGAATGCTCTTCGTTGCTCATTTCTTAAATAACTCTGTGACTCTTGTTTGTCTTTTGTGTTTCGGCCATTTTTTATTCCATTTTGAGTTCCAATTAATCTTTTTTGTCATTTTGTTTGATTTTTTTCAACATTGAAAGCCAGCGCCTTGGAAAGAAAGTCTGTAATCTCCCATGGGCATTACGGGAGAATTCTGCCCACCAAGCAACCAATCAGAGCGCACGATTGTACCTGAAGTAGCTCGTGCCATATAAAAACTCAAAATAATGAATTAAAGGCATGATAAAATAGCCTACATCCCATGCACACATTTCAATTTCATGACCTCGATTTAGTATCTCATGGCTACATTAATTTGTGTGTGCCATTAACTGCCAGTGCATGATATAAAATACATTATGAAATAAAATAATAAGATGTGCTGGATCAAATACTATTTTCTCAGCATCTGATTAATGAGGTTACAAGCCATATTGTTAAGTTAAACCAGATTTGCAGTGTGATCATTATTACTAGAGCTATTCATGCAGCAATATATTGGAAATAATATACTCAACTTAGATGACAGTCATTTCAAAGCTTGTCATCTTGTCATCTATGCTTTTGAAAAACCCTGTCTCGGATGCATCTATTCGAGTCAAACCTGTAAATTTGTATAATTTGTGGAAATGTATGTATGCGGATAAACTTAAGATCTAATGGGCTTTACTTATACTTTGTTTATTGCATTGAGAGTGCTGATCTATGATCATTTCCTCTTAAGACCAGTTTATAGCTTAAAGTGCATTTCACGGGTAAATTCAGGAGCAGATCAATGTAATTCTCCTATTTTATATTAAACTTTGGTCAAATATCTGTCACATTTTGCATTTTGTGCAATTTTTTTACCTTGTGCAATACCAGAAAAATTCAGTTGAAATCAAGCCATTTGAGGCAAATTGGTCCGCCTCTGAAAAAACTTGGCATTTGGATTTTCCAGGAAACATTAATTTTCATGATGTCACGTGCGGGACGCCTCCTTCTGAATCCTACGTCAGCGCTGGTTTGTTTATGAGAAAACGACCTGGTGGTTTTCTGCAAATTTCTTCAACGTTATCACGTAATTATTAAAATGGTTAACAGATGTATCGTAGGAGGGTGTAGCAACACCAATCTTGATGGGATTAGCACTCATCGTTTTCCAAAAGACCGGACAATGAGAGAGAAATGGGAGCGCTTGGTCTACACAGACTGTGCACTGAAACCGTGCAAAGCTCTCGCAGCCTGCTGGCACTTCCGCAGGTGACGTCACGAATCTGGCTCCAGACTCTCTTGGGATTTTTCCAGACGCGTTTTGTTATTTTATTTTTTTCTGCTGTAGACAGATGGCCTTGTGCAAAATTACCCTTCTGGATGAGTGTGTAAAGGGACATACTTTCATATAAAAAACCCGAAATTGGTCCAGAATATGCACTTTAACCGTCTGGGGTCTGAGGGTATTTTCTGGCACTAATGATTTTGGCATACTCCGAGTTTGTTGTCAATTCCAACAAATCTAAGCAGTATTTTCAAAGTTATATGACTTTTTTTGTGTTCAGCACAAGTTCAGCTACAATAATATGTATGTAGTATGTATGACATGATTGTACTTTTAAAAAATGACAGATAAATGAAGATGTTGTAAAAAGCAGTTTTAGAACTGTGTTGGAATGTGTGAAAAAAAAGACCTTACCCATTGTGTCGAACTGTTTTAATCACTTAAGGTGATTCTGTTCAGTCTTAGGAATGTATCAAGCACAAAAAACTTTAATCTGCTCCATTGATTTGGACAATTAACTGGCCATTAAAAATATGTCCTACTGTTTTGGGATAAAGGGTTGGCAGTGGGAGGGGTATTCAATGAGAAGGGTAAAAATTTCCATTCCATTCAATGAGAAGAGTGAAAAACCCTCCCACTGCCATCTCTTAATCCCATCAGGTCAAGTGATCAAAACAGTTTGTCACAATGGGTAAGGTCAGGTTTTTTCACACATTCCAACACAGTTCTAAAACTGCTATATTTACCTGGTATTTGACTTTATTTTGGTATTTGACTCTATTCAGTGTGTCTTGAAATTAACTCTTGTACTATTTTACTCAGTTCAGAGCCACAACCAACTCTGATACTCTGTTACACAATTACTCTGTAATTTTGCTCCCACTCCAACTCCAAATTTTACTCTCAAAACTCAAAATAGAGCAAAAATAACTATTTTTGAGGAAAATACTTTTAACTCTGGAAAAATTGCTCAGTCATTTTTCCTGTGTATGCACTACAGTGCACGCATATCATCCAATCTGCTCATAATAAAGAGCAGAAATATTTACACTTACTCGTTTATCTTCGGCTGGATCGAGTCGAAGTAAAAAAAAAAAAGCACCGCTCATCATCAGTGTCGCAGTTCTCAAGATTGAATTGAATCGCTGTCCTGAATCATGAATTGATTCATGAATTGCATCGCTGTCCTGAATCATACAAAGCGCCTGCTGAGTATCAAATCCGTGTGCCAAATGTTACAAGTTTTACCTCCAAACAGGTAGCCTAAACTGTGGCTGACAGATTTTATCCCGTTTACGGTGGGCGTTCCCACTGCGAAAGAGAAACCAATCAAAACCAAAAAAGTGAAAGTGATTACCATGCCGTTACCATGTGAATAGTCTTTTATGAACGTCTAAGTGGGTGCTCAGTGCTCCGACTCCGGTGTGACTGAGTAAGGTGACAAGTTCTATGTTTCCTCTAATTTAGGTAATTTAAAAATTATAATATTATTTGTCAGTGGGCACATAGGAAAGCGTAAAGTATAAACTTTCTGTCAATATGTTTAGCATGCTTGTATGATAAAAACAAAAACCTCGAAGATATTTATTCTTTAAACTCGTTTCTTAAGACAAGGATTTTTTAAGATGTTACCTTGACAGTTTCGGCGATAAACTTCCGCCTTCTTCAAAACAGTCACCAGATGTCGAGTGGTGACGTGCCTTATCAGCTGATGTTACTCTAAGGAGGCGTGAATGTCCCGCCCAATTTGACAGGTAGTTCACGCCTCCTGCTGTCAGGTCGCTCCTCCAGGACGGCGCTCCAGGTGTGCGACAGCGCATACGCTCCCTCATCCCGGTTCATCGTTCTCTGCGCACACTTTCGTATCTCCACTGCCTCTAAAATCCAACGCTGGAATCTCTTTTCTTCAGCGCGAATGACTCTGGCCTCTTCCCAATTCATTATATGATTTTGCCGTTTACAGTGGTCTGAAATGGCTGATTTTAAGTTTTCTTGGTGTGCTTTTTCTTTTTCGGATCTTGTGAGTCTTTTTGTTGTTTCTTTTTCACATTCTATTTGGTGTTCTTTTTTGTGAGTATGGAAGCATCTGCCCGTTTCGCCAATATAAACTTTATTACATGAACGGCAAGGGATTTCATATATGACGTTGCATTTATTGTCCAGTTGTATTTTATCTTTGGGGTGAACTAGCAGCTGTCGGAGGTTTTTGTATGGTTTGACCGGGGTGTTGATGTGGTATTTCTTCATGGATCATTGGATGTGTTCTGTAACTCCTTTTATGTATGGTAGTGTGACAAAGCCTCGGTTTGTTTTTTCGGTGTTTTTCCTTGTTTGTTTGTTTTTTTCCTTTGTTAGTGTCTGTAATTTCCCTTTTCGAATTGCCCACAGTGGATATTGGCAGTTTTTTAATGCCTGTTGGATGTGTTGTTCCTCCTCCTGTCTGTCTTTCTCCTCCGTGATGCTCTGTGCTCGGTCGTATAGTGTTCTGATTACTGACATTTTGTGTGCGATGGGATGTTCAGATGTCCAGAGTAGATATTGGTCGGTGTGTGTAGGTTTTCTGTATGTTGTGATTTTAATGTTCCCTTCTTCTGTGTGGTGTATTTTTAAGTCCAGAAAAGCTATTGTCTTGTCCGTTTCCTCTTCGTGTGTGAATTTGATGTTGCCTGTCTTGTCTATGGAGTTTAGATGATCCGTGAATTGTTGTGTGTGACCTGTTTTGGTTATTTCAAGAATGTCATCAACGTATCTTTTCCAGAAGATAGGTTTGCAGTCATCCGGTGCTGTTTCTATGGCTCGGGTTTCCAGATCCTCCATAAAAAAGTTGCATAGAGTGGCAGATAGCGGGTCCCCCATTGCAAATCCCTCTTTTTGTCTGTAAATTGTGCCTCTGAATTGGAAATATGTGGAAGTGGAAATGAAATGTAATAGTTTTGTTATGTCCTGTGCTGTAAGTTTTGTACGTTTTTTCAGGGTTCTGTCTGCTTTTAACCGGTTTTCTACTATGTTGAGAGCGTTTGTGACCGGTGTTTTTGTAAAGAGGGATATGACGTCATGTGATACGGAAATTTCATCCTTTTTTATCTTGATTTCCTTTAGTTCTTTCGCCAGTTGTTTTGAGTTTTTGCAGTGGTATTCCGTGAGTCCGAGGAGTGGTTTAATTATGTCTGCCAGTGTCTTGGAAAGGTTGTAAGTAACTGATCCTATACTGTCTACTATAGGTCTTAGTGGTGCTCCGGGTTTATGAATTTTCGGTGTGCCGTATATCCGGGGGGTGATGTCTGCTGTGGGGATGAGGTGGTTGTATGTTTGTTTATCGATTTTATTGTTGTCCATTAACGGTTTGAGTAATAGTTTTAGTCTTTTTTTCTTTTCCTCCGTCGGGTCTTTTTTGAGTATTTCATATGTGTTTGGGTCCGTGAGCATTTCATTCATTTGTTTTTCGTATTGATTAGTGTCCATGATAATCTGATGATCTGGTGACTGTTTTGAAGAAGGCGGAAGTTTATCGCCGAAACTGTAAGGTAACATCTTAAAAAATCCTTGTCTTAAGAAACGAATTTAAAGAATAGTTTCAATAGGTAGACATAATGAACTTTCACTCGAAGATATTTATCTAAATATATGACCTACTCATTCTAAAGCTGCTGAGCTTCGCCGGTGAAGCTCTCGACCCCAGAAGGTTAACATTATTGGTGCCTGTGAAACCATTTGTAATATCCAAATGTTACTTCATAATATTTTCAGAAGAGTGGTGCTGATCTAGGATTAGGATTCGCTAGGGTTTTGGTTCTACACGTGTCACACTCTTTGCAATTGATGCTGCTCTGTATACAAACTCATTGTATCGTTCACTGCACTATGGTCCTATACTTTGCTCCACTATACACATTCATATGAATGAGATGACAATAAAATTGATTGATAAACATATGAATCCCAGATTTCCTGTTGTTTTCTCCTGCATATGCCATATGTTAGTAGACTGCTCCTTTTTCTTTTGCACGTGTCCTTAACTTGGCATAGTTCCTCATGTCCACATGGTTGGCTTTAACCATCATTTGAACCCATGGGACAGATGAAGTCATGCGGAGAGTGTAACACACAGAGCAACACCCATAATCACACAAACCTGGGCCGATGCATCCTGACTGGCACCCTGTCATAGCCCTGTCAATCAGCACAGCTGGGCATGGGTTGCTAGGTGACAGTGTAAAAAAAGGGGCTTTGAAAGGGCAGGGAATATTTTGAAGGGTAAGCTCAGATATAGATTACTGCTCAAGCACACATCCAGGTACACAGTGTAACATCACACACTGGATCACACACTGGGCACCATCACCCATCTTCCTGCCTGGGCACTGAAGCAATGGATGTCTCATTGACCAAGATATTCTGAACGACGAGATAAATGTGTTTTAAATAAATGCACATATATTGTCTCTATAAATAGGAGTCACTCTAATTGTTACTATTGTTATTTTTAGTGCTTGCCAGAACAGTTCAGAAGGCATCTTGTTGAGACTAGAAGTGTGTACCAAGGGATGCAAACAAAAAAGTTGTGCAAGGTGTTTTTTTTTTATTTTCATATGAAGATATGAATCTCAGGGGACATACAGTACAAAGCCCACAAAGTGCATTAACATGAACATGTGGCTTTCTGTGTCCATTCAGTCATCTTCAATTGTCTGGTGTCAGGGAGTGGAGGCGGAGGCGGATGTAAGTGCAGTACTTGGTGCAACACAAAAACAAACATGAGGAACACTCCGAACATGTTTGACAAACGCAAGAAAGAGTGCTACCAAAGAGACGGAACTTAAGTACCAGTGCTCATAAGACCTTAAAGTCAAACAAAACCCAAAAATAAACTCTGTTTGCCAATCAAGGCAAGTGCCCTGATGTGCCCCACCACACATATAAATTAAAAATAAAATTTAATAACAATTTATCCATTTTAAAAGTTATGATATTGTTAAAAATAGGCTGACCTGGATGCAGCCATTTGCACTGAAACCAGATACAGTACTAGCTTCCTGTGACATAACCGGATCACCAGTACCTCGTTTGCTTTTGTAACACAGAGCCATCAAATAAAGGCTTCTAATTCTAAAAAAAAATCCCCAGGCGCCACTGCTCTCTCTCTCTCTCTCTCTCTCTCTCTCTCTCTCTCTGTATTCACTGTTTCAGATGGGTTAAAAGCAGAGAAAGAATTTCACTGTGCTGTCATGTATATGTGACAAATAAAGGCTTCTAATTCTAAAAAAATAATCCCTAGGCACCACTGCTCTCTCTCTCTCTCTCTCTCTCTCTCTCTCTCTCTCTCTCTGTCTGTATTCACTGTTTCAGATGAGTTAAAAGCAGAGAAAGAATTTCACTGTGCTGTCATGTATATGTGACAAATAAAGGCTTCTAATTCTAAAAAAAACATCCCCAGGTGCCACTGCTCTCTCTCTCTCTCTCTCTCTCTCTCTCTCTCTCTCTCTGTATTCACTGTTTCAGATGAGTTAAAAGCAGAGAAAGAATTTCACTGTGCTGTAATGCATATGTGACAAATAAAGGCTTCTAAATCTAAAAAAAAAATCCCCAGGCGCTACTGCTCTCTCTCTCACTCTGTTCACTCTTTCAGATGGGTTAAAAGCAGAGAAAGAATTTCACTGTGCTGTAATGTATACTATGTGACTGTGGCAGCTGGGGCGTGGTCAAGCGCCGGTCTGTGACAGGAGGGTGGAGTCGGGGAAGGTAAGTGGCAGAATCACTACACCTGACATCAATTAACCTGTGTTTGTGTGTGTCTTCCCAGTGACCACGCCCTACTTAAGGAGGGAGAGCGAGAGCAGAGGAGCTCATCCCTGAACTAGACGCTGGTTGTGTGTGTGTCTGTTCATGTGAAAGAGTGATCACTGAAAAGTGTGGCAATAAAGCCTTGTTGTGAACCTGATCTCTGTCCTGCCGTCCTCTGTGCTCCACCCATGCTTAGGGAACATTACAGTGGTGACAAAACCCGGGACATAGTGGAGCACAGCAGCCGATCAGCCCCATGGAGTCCTCCCAGTTCGCCGATCTGGTCCATGCCCTCGCCACGGCCCAGCAAAGCCAGCACCAGGCGCTAGTCACCCTCCGAAAGGAACAAGAACGGCGCTTCGAGGCCCTGGTGCTGGCCCAGCAAGAAGATCGGGAGGCGTTCCAGAACCTCCTCGCATTGGCGGGGTCCACCAGCGCTCCCACCGCGGGCCCATCCCCCCTCACCTTAACCAAGATGGGTCCGCAGGATGACCCCGAGGCTTTTATCACGCTCTTTGAGCAAGTCGCAGAGGCCTCAGGGTGGCCGATGGAGCAGCGCGCGGTGCACCTCCTCCCCCTGCTAATGGGAGAGGCACAGCTGGCCGCACTACAGCTACCCGCCGACCGCCGGCTGGCCTACGTGGACCTCCGCTGGGCCATCCTTCAGCGCGTGGGGCGTACCCCCAGCGCTTCCGCGCCTTGCACTTGGAGGTTCGCGTTCGGCCAGCAGCTCCGGGACACCTGCTGGCAGTGGTTGAGGGCCGACAACCGCGATGCCGAGGGGATCATCGACCAGGTGGTGCTGGAGCAATTCATCGCTCGCTTGCCAGTAGGAACTGCGGAGTGCGTCCAGTGCCACCGCCCGGCGTTGCTGGATCAGTCAGTCGAGCTGGCGGAGGACCATTTGGCGGCTGTTCCGGCGGCAGGACAGCAGACGGCATCTTCTCTTTTCTCCTCTTCTCTCTCTCTCTCTCCCCCTCCTCCTGTGTCCCGTCCTCGCCCCATTCCCCCAACGCGGAGGCGGGGGCCGGCCCCACCCCAGACGGCCCGCCGCACCCGCGGTGCCCTCCCGTTTCTCCCTTCTGTGTCTGTCTCTCCCCCCCCCCCCCCCCAGGTGAGTGAGCCCCAGAACACCAGTGCAGAGGGGAAGCCCGGGCCGGTTTGCTGGCGCTGCGGGGACCCGGGCCACCTTCAACAGCAGTGCACGGCGATGGAGGTGGGCGCGGTGGTGCGGATCCCCGATGCGCCAGAGGCTGCCCTCGATCAGGCCGGAGCGTATCGCATACCGGTGAGTATTCAAGGGGATACATATCAGGCTTTGGTGGATTCAGGTTGTAATCAGACCTCAATTCACCAAAGCCTGGTGCAAAACGAGGCATTGGGGGGAGCACAGGGGGTGAAGGTGTTGTGTGTGCACGTGGACGTTCACAGCTACCCTTTGGTGTCGGTCCACATTTTTTTCCGAGGGGAAAAAGTTATAGTGAAGGCGGCAGATAATCCTCGCCTTACCCACTATTTAATTTTGGGGACTGATTGGCCGGGATTTTGGGATTTAATGACACACTTAGTAAAGAGTGGGTCCTGCCATTTAACAGGGGGAGGTCCCGGGGTCGCTTTGGCGGGAGCAGCTGTCACAGAGCCGTCTACGTCATCTCCGCGTCAGAGTGAGGAGCCTCCGGCCCCTCCTCTCTCTGTTGGGGAATCCCTCGCAGATTTCCCATTAGAGCAATCGCGAGACGAGACTCTACGGCATGCGTTTGACCAAGTGAGAGTAATCGATGGTCAAACGCTCCAGCCGAACGCCACCCCGTCCTTCCCCTACTTCGCGATTATGAAGGATAGGTTATACCGAGTGACGCAGGGCACTCAAACTAAAGAGCGAGTCACGCAACTTTTAATTCCGAAGAGCCGCCGGGAATTGGTATTCCAGGCGGCTCACTTTAATCCCATGCCTGGACACTTAGGGCAGGATAAGACACTAGCCCGAATAATGGCCCGATTCTATTGGCCGGGGATTCGCGGCGATGTTCGTAGGTGGTGTATGGCGTGCCGCGAATGCCAGTTAGTAAACCTAGCGGCCATTCCAAAAGCGCCTTAGCACCCTCTACCATTAATCGAGACCCCGTTTGAAAGAATTGGGATGGATCTCGTCGGTCAGCACGAGGGTACCGCTTTATATTAGTTCTGGTGGACTATGCAACACGATACCCGGAAGCAGTGCCCCTGCGCAATATCTCAGCACGCAGTATTGGGGGCGCTCTTCCGCGTCATCTCCCGAGTTGGAATCCCGAAAGAGATTCTGACTGATCAAGGCACCACATTTATGTCATGGACACTACGCGAACTGTATGGGTTATTGGGAATTAAGCCGATCCGCACCAGTGTGTATCACCCACAAACGGACGGTTTAGTGGAACGGTTCAATCACACCCTCAAGAATATCATTAAAAAATTCGTACGTGAGGACGCACGTAATTGGGATAAGTGGCTCGAGCCCTTGTTGTTTTCAGTGCGAGAGGTCCCCCAAGCCTCCACGGGGTTCTCCCTGTTCGAATTATTGTATGGGCGTAAGCCGCGCGGCATTCTAGATGTGCTGCGGGAAAATTGGGAGGAGGGACCTTCACAAAGTAAAAATGAAATTCAATACGTTATGGACCTGCGCGCAAAACTCCACACGTTCACCCACCTAACCCAGGAGAATTTGCGGCAGGCCCAAGAACGGCAAGCCCGCCTGTACAACAAGGGTACACGCCTTAGGGAGTTCACACCGGGAGATAAGGTACTCGTACTGTTGCCCACATCGAGCTCCAAATTGATCGCCAAGTGGCAAGGACCCTTTGAGGTCACACGGCAAGTTGGGGACATCGACTATGAGGTGAGGAGAACGGACAGGGGTGGGGCGCTACAGATTTACCACCTTAATCTGCTTAAACTCTGGAATGAGGAGGTCCCCGTGGCATTGGTGTCGGTGGTTCCAGAGAAGGCGGAGCTGGGACCGGAGGTTCAAAAAGGGGCATTGGCATCACGTACCTCTCCGGTCCCCTGTGGAGACCACCTCTCCCCGACCCAATTCACGGAGGTCGCCCAGTTGCAGACCAAGTTTTCGGATGTGTTCTCGCCCCTGCCCGGTCGCAATAACCTCATAGAGCACCACATCGAGACGCCCCCGGGGGTGGTAGTGCGTAGCCGCCCTTACAGGCTACCCGAACACAAAAAAAAGGTGGTTCGGGAAGAACTTGAGACCATACTCGAAATGGGCATCGTCGAGGAGTCCCACAGTGACTGGAGCAGCCCGGTGGTCTTGGTACCCAAGGCCGATGGGTCGGTCCGGTTCTGTGTAGACTATAGTAAAGTCAACGCGGTGTCTAAATTCGACGCGTACCCAATGCCTCGTATTGATGAGTTGCTCGATCGACTCGGCACTGCTCGCTTTTATTCGACACTGGATTTGACGAAGGGATATTGGCAGATCCCCTTGACTCCACTATCCCGAGAGAAAACGGCCTTTTCCACACCGTTTGGTTTACACCAATTCGTCACACTTCCGTTTGGGCTGTTTGGGGCACCTGCTACGTTTCAGCGGCTGATGGACAGGGTCCTCCGCCCCCATGCCACCTATGCGGCCGCCTACCTAGACGACATCATCGTCTATAGCAATGACTGGCTGAGGCACCTCGAACACCTAAGGGCCGTCCTTAGGTCGCTGAGGTGAGCGGGTCTCACAGCCAACCCAAAGAAGTGTGCGATTGGGCGGGTGGAAGTACGGTATCTGGGCTTCCACTTGGGCAACGGGCAGGTGCATCCCCAAATTAACAAGACCGCAGCAATTGCGGCCTGCCCAAGGCCCAAGACCAAAAAGGGGGTGAGACAGTTCCTGGGGCTGGCTGGCTATTATCGCAGGTTTATACCTAATTATTCGGACGTCACCAGCCCGCTGACTGATCTCACTAAAAAGGGGGCACCAGATCTGGTCCAGTGGACGGAGCAATGCCAGCGGGCTTTTTCTGAGGTAAAGGCTGCACTGTGTGGGGGGCCGCTTTTACACTCCCCTGACTTCTCTCTCCCCTTTATGTTGCAGACCGATGCGTCGGACAGAGGGCTGGGGGCCGTTTTGTCCCAGGAGGTAGAGGGGGAGGACCGCCCCGTCCTGTACATCAGCAGGAAGCTGTCGGTGCATGAGGGGCGCTACAGTACCATAGAGAAAGAGTGTCTGGCCATCAAGTGGGCAGTCCTCGCCCTCCGGTACTACCTGCTGGGGCGCCCTTTCACCCTCTGTTCAGACCATGCACCCCTCCAGTGGCTCCACCGCATGAAGGATGCCAACGCACGGATCACCCGTTGGTATCTGGCACTCCAACCCTTTAATTTCAAGGTGGTCCACAGGCCGGGGGCGCAGATGGTCGTGGCAGACTTCCTCTCCCGTCAAGGGGGCGGGAGTCGGCTGCAGGCCAGATGGCCGCCCAGCCTGAGTCGGGTGGTGGGGGTATGTGGCAGCGGGGGCATGGTCAAGCGCCGTTCTGTGACAGGAGGGCGGAGTCGGGGAAGGTAAGTGGCAGAATCACTACACCTGACATCAATTAACCTGTGTTTGTGTGTATCTTCCCAGTGACCGCGCCCTACTTAAGGAGGGAGAGCGAGAGCAGAGGAGCTCATCCCTGAACTAGATGCTGGTTGTGTGTGTGTCTGTTCGTGTGAAAGAGTGATCACTGAAAAGTGTGGCAATAAAGCCTTGTTGTGAACCTGATCTCTGTCCTGCCGTCCTCTGTGCTCCACCCACGCTTAGGGAACATTACAGTGACAAATAAAGGCTTCTAATTCTAAAAAAAATCCCCAGGTGCCACTGCGCTCTCTCTCACTCTCTCTGTTCACTGTTTCAGATGAGTTAAAAGCAGAGAAAGAATTTCACTGTGCTTTAATGTATACGTGACAAATAGCTTCTAATTTAAAAAAAAAAAAAATCCCCAGGTGCCACTGCTCTCTCTCTTGCTCTCTCTCTCTGTTCACTCCTTCAGATGGGTTAAAAGCAGAGAAAGAATTTCACTGTGCTGTAATGTATATGTGACAAATAAAGGCTTCTAATTCTAAAAATCTAATCAGAAATTTTCTGTAGCCATATGATTTTTATTGGCAACAAAATCCACAAATCAACAGACATCACTTTTATGAAGTTTAAATCTCACTTGGTGAGAGAACGCATATGCAGTACTGACACAAATACTAGTAAGCAATACTGCTGTCATAGTAAAGTGATTCTTGTCGTTTAAAAAGATCACTTTTCTCAGTGAATAAAAACCAACAAAAACACAATCGGGTTTATTGTTACAGCCAAATGCTTGACGCTCGGGCATCTTTAGGGTTGTTTACAACAATTCATAAGTGATATATATCCACTAGGTCTTAGCCTTGGTAAGTCACATGGCATTTAATTGACATCACAATCTCAGATTCTCTCACGTGCTTTGTACTCAGAGTGCAATATTTGAAACTCATAGAAAGTAAGATGTCAGCGCTCAGGAACATTGTTTTTCTTTTAAAATAAAATCTGTACACAGTATACAGGTACAAATACAAACAAGTGAACACTCGTACATGTCTTGTATGGATATTATCTGTCAGGATAAAGGAGTTTATTTTTTGGGTTTTGTTTGATTTTAACATGACTCAGGTGTGTGTATGATGTTGTGATGTGCAGGGGCTGATGGGTAACATAGTCCTGACACCTGGACAAGGTTGTGGTGGTTTGAATTAGGCTACGAGTTAAAAAAAAAAAGTCCTGCACTCGTCTGTAGCTGAGATCAGTTACGAGGTTGAGTGATATACTGTAGCTCAGGTTGAGGAGCTGTAAGAGACAGATTTAGTAGAACACAGATCATGTTGACATTGCTGGCATTTCTAGATTTTTATTTCCAGTGGTTGTGGATGCACTGGGATAGTGTTAATACGTAATTAATCAAAATCCTTCCAGTTTAGGCCATGCTCATTTTGGTTTTAAATTTGAATACAGGTACAGCTATTTGGAGCACTACATATACGTAGATATAGACTGTGATATTGTGCTACACCCCAAATACTCCACAATTTAAACTTAAAAAAAAAAACAACAACTTGTGTTTGTTACAGAAAATGAGCCAAGCATATAAATCTTCATGTGGGATCATGTAGTATCAGTGGCATCATTAGGCCCTATTACTCAGGGCTATAGCCCTGGATATTTTGAGCCTAGCCCCGGGTATTTTCACCCTCCAAAAAAGTAAGAGATTAATCAAAAACAGCTGACTGAAACAGATCAGAACTTGGCTTGCAGTGTCCGAAGATGGAGGGGGGAGGGGGGACATAATTGAGTGCTACACAGTGCACATACAAAATGTTGGTAACTGCCTACACAAGAAGAACATTCAGAACTGGTCAGAAGATGACTTAAAAAACAACATCAACTGTGAGCTACTACTCACTTACGTATCCCCCCGCTCTTGCTTATATCAGAATGCAAGCAATCGAAGGAATAGGACACTTATTATGAATGTTGACTTCAACAAATAATTAACCCTGAAACGAGTAAGTAAAAAGCAGTGTCTCTCGCCAGGGATTTCAAACAGGATCCTGGCAAGCTGTCATTTTGAAACAGCATTTTGCTTCTTGAAATAGTGTCAAAATCCACCCTACATGTATCGTAAATACATTGTCAGTAAACAGGAAGTCGATAGACCTGAAAATGGTATACACGGTATAGAACCCCAAGCTGAAACTTGGTACCAAATATCAAGCAGTTATGATTTGTAGTTGCTGAGAAACGTCTCATCTCATTATCTCCAGCCGCTTTATCCTGTTCTACAGGGTCGCAGGCAAACTGGAGCCTATCCCAGCTGACTACGGGCGAAAGGCGGGGTACATCCTGGACAAGTCGCCAGGTCATCACAGGGCTGACACATAGACACAGACAACCATTCACACCTACGGTCAATTTAGAGTCACCAGTTAACCAACCTGCATGTCTTTGGACTGTGGGGGAAACCCATGCAGACACAGGGAGAACATGCAAACTCCACATAGAAAGGCCCTCGCCAGCCACGGGGCTCGAACCCGGACCTTCTTGCTGTGAGACGACAGCGCTAACCACTACACCACCGTGCCGCCCTGCTGAGAAACGTGTTATGAAAATTTTGTAAATCCACCCTATATGTTTTGTAAATACATCTCATCTCATCTCATTATCTCTAGCCGCTTTATCCTGTTGTACAGGGTCGCAGGCAAGCTGGAGCCTATCCCAGCTGACTACGGGCGAAAGGCGGGGTACACCCTGGACAAGTCGCCAGGTCATCACAGGGCTGACACATAGACACAGACAACCATTCACACTCACATTCACACCTACGCTCAATTTAGAGTCACCAGTTAACCTAACCTGCATGTCTTTGGACTGTGGGGGAAACCGGAGCACCCAGAGGAAACCCACGCGGACACGGGGAGAACATGCAAACTCCACACAGAAAGGCCCTCGCCGGCCACGGGGCTCGAACCCGGACCTTCTTGCTGTGAGGCGACAGCGCTAACCACTACACCACCGTGCCGCCCTGCTGAGAAACTTATGAAAATTTTGTAAATCCACCCTATATGTTTTGTAAATACATTCAGTCGGTAAACAGGAAGTTGATGTATGACAGACCTGAAAACTGTATACACAGTATAGAACCCCAAGCTGAAGTTTGGTACCAAATAACAAGTGGCTATGATTTGTGGTTGCTGAAAAAAAGGGTGTTTTGGATGGACGGAAATACAGACGGATGGCCAGAGGCAAGAAACCAGTATACCCCCGCTCCGAAGGACAATCCAATATTGTTGGATTTTTCAAGATGAAAACAGATGGTAAGTCATCGACCGTGGGTGTTTATACAGAATGTATCAACAGTGTAACCTATCGAATTATGTTGATGCACAAAACCTGCTCCACGTAGCCTAATTATGTTGAATTTACCGCGTAGGGTCTGTATGATTAGTGTGCCAGGTGAGCTCAAAAGTTCGAGTGGTTTAATGAAGATCTACAGTAGTGGTCTATTTGCCCTGACTAAGTTTATTTAACAGGTCAACAACAATTTGTGTTCATATAGACACCAGTAGTCGCCCTGAAATAATTTAATCATATGTTTTAATGCTACATGTAGCCTACGCAGAACCAGCCAGCCGACCATCCCATAGCCAGCCTTTGGCATGTTAATCAAATATGGGGAAAAATAGTTTTTTGTTGTTTTGCCACACAGTATTAATGACAACATAAATTTGTGTTGTCCAGATACTACAAATGAGCCGCTGCAGTCAACTGAGTCTGGATGCATTGGAGAAAATGGTATTTATGTGCGTGTATGTATGTGTGTGTGTGTGTGTGTGTGTGTGAGAAACTTGGAAGACATATTGATAAGGTCATAGTCTTGTGAGATGGGATGTCATCTGGGATTTTGAATGTTGTAATATAAAGAATGTAGCTTAGAATTTGTCTTTGTGGTCCTAAAGGAGAGGTATGTGAATGAGAAATGATATATTTTTATTAAGCCAATTTTAAATTTTACTCATGATATTTAAGAGTCAATTGACACATGCCTCAGTTTCTTGAGACATTATGGGTGTTGATGATAATAACTTAATAATAAGGAGACAGAAACTGAAGTTAAGTACATACATTTAAAAAGAGCAGTGCAAAAATCAGTAATAAAGATGTCATAACCTTTGAATGTGTGTGGGTGAGAATATTTCTTGTAAAGTTAGATATAACCTCGCCAACCTATCTATGCCAATCTCCCCTAAAAAATACAAGCCCCAGGAAAACTTGACTTAGCCCCTGGTCTTTTCAATAACTAGAAACGGCTGTGTGTAGTATCATTCCACTTTTCGTAAAACGTTAAAAATGGATTCTTTTGCACATGTTTAAGGCATACTGAAGTTTTAGTGCCACTCCATTTTGAACAAAATCATCTGTTTGGCTTTGGCAGGCTAGGGAACGAAATAGTGACACAACTTTTGTTGCTTGTCCTCAGCTGGTGTTAACAGCTTTGTCCAGGTATTCGGGGATTCCTTTTTTTCCTGTGTGAATGCGCACTGGACAGTCTCGTTGAGCAAGAACTTAATTACCCTGTCAACAGAAGCCTTGTTAGCACACTGCTCGCACCCTCCTGCTCTGGGAGACACAATCTCAGCCGCCTGGGTCAACTAGCTTTGTCAGTGTAAAGCACATTTTAAACTCCGCGACTTCTTGCTTTGCTATGTAGCCACAGGACAAGTGCTATGCTAATGCTTCCTGACACTCCAGGCTCAGGTTTGCTGGAACAACAGCCTGAGCAAAAATAGTTGTACTGATTTTGTATACAAAGTGTGCGCCTCTCGTATTTCACAGTCAGTGTGTTTACATGCATATAGAGAAAATCGAATTTCTGCCGTAGCTCGACTGAAATCAAAGTTCTAAATGCCATGGAAACACCTTAGCTCGGCTGAAATCGAACCGAACTGGATTTCTCGTAATCGAGCTACGCGACCTAGATTATGCGATTGTAGCCGAGCTACTTAGTGCATGTAAACCCTATCGAGCTACATAGTCGAGCTACTTACTTCAGCACTGCCCCTTCCGGAAGTGACGAGTGACGAGACCACAAGCGGGAAACACAACAGCCTCGGTCGGCATGACAACAGTAGTAGAAACGTGCACTTCTGGAGCAATGAGGAGATAGAGTTCATGCTCATTCAGCTTAAGGAGTTGAATATATATATATATATATATATATATATATATATATATATATATATATATATAATATATCTCGATGTTGCTGTCCTCGTCGTCGTTCTTCTTGTGAACACGGAACTGATAACTTTGTTTATACTCTTGAATAGCTCTTCATGACGACAACCGGAAGTGTACCAACACGATGGGGCGTGTAGCGCCACCTGTGGCTCGGGTGCACAATGTACCTCACACAATAGCTCGATTTCCTTGTGTGCATGTAGGATTGGATTTCTCTGGCACCCCTGCTGGGACCCTTAGCTCGATTACCGACAGTAGCTCGATTTGGATGTGCATGTAAACGCACTGACTGTGTTTGTCCACTTGACGCAACCGGACAGGAAACGCAAACTGGGACAGGCCTGACCTGTTTCAACATTGCTCACACCAAGACTGACCCAAGACTGGGAGAAACTGGAAGCTACAGGCTCGGCTGTTAAGAGTAAGCAAGCATGTGAGGTTCAAATTAAGCCTGTAATTTGAGCGCTGCATGCCTGCTTGCCCCTTCGCAGGACGGCACAAGTTTCCACTCACTGGAAACAATGAGATCACGGTTTAAATGTCTTTCGTCCACTGGTAGAGAGGGGGACATAATCAGCTGCACTCACCAAGGCCGTCTCCTCACATCATACAAGTCAATCTTGTTAGGCGCTCGCCATGGAGTAGCTGATGGACAGAGAAAAGACAAGGAGAGAAACACAGAGAAACATTACAGGAATTCATTTCTTTACAGGAATTTCAAGCACAGGGTCAGCCATAATACAGCACCGCAGGAGCAGAGAGGGTTAAGGGTCTTACTTATGGGCCAAAAAGTGGCAGCTTGGCAGTGCTTGAACCCTCAACCTTCTAATCAATATCCCCGAGCCTTAACCATTAAGCCACCGCTGCCTCAAAGACAGAAATTAAGGTAAAGACGCTATTAACTTGCATAACACTTATAGTTCAAAAACCCAGATTTGAATTCAGACGTTCCATATGGGTCATTTATGTAAAGTAAGCTGGTTAGAGTGAAGTAACGAGGATTTTCGAGAATTAAAGATTGAGGAGAAACATATTCAAACACCAAAATGATTGACTAATCCTTTCACAAAACAGTATGAGAGGATTACTTCCTCTCAGATTCAGGCTGCCAGAGACACTTATTCAGCAGCACCAAATCGATATGGAGAATTAATATACATTACTGCCTGGCTTGCTGTATACATGGGTCAGGATGTGGTAATATCTACACTGGTTCGGATACGAACCCTATTAGGACTCACCTGGGTAGTATCTAGTAACACCGGTGGCACTTCCGAAGACCTGCCAGCGCAGTGAGGGGTCCTCTCTGCTGTTATCTATAAACACCCGCTCCAGCGCCTGGGTCCAGTTCAGCTCGTTCAGAATAGTGGGAGCTGAGAAGACGAGAGAGAGAGATCAAGAAGTCATTATTAGTTTAAGCCATTTAAATGCAAAATCTATTGAAAGTATGAATGTTTAAGCAGTTTGTATATGTGTAACTACATAGTGGAACATACTATTACTACTACTACTACTACTACTAATAATAATAATAATAATAGTAAATGTAGTCCTCTGGTTGTGCTATTAGAGCCATGGGCTAAAATCAATGAAAAAATGAAATTATACAGGTTGAGCAATGCGTTTTTATTAACAGCATATTAAGAACGACATGAGACAAAATATTACACACACTTCACCTCAGATGCATCTGTGATCTTTTAGTGTTTAAAATCTGTGATGCTCTCCTGGTTTCATGCTGTGTTTCATCCGAATACCAAATACGGTAAACAGAACATTTGAAACCCTTAAAAAAAAAGCCGAAGTAACAAGGATTTTCGAGAATTAAAAAAGAAGGAGAAATATATTCAAACACCATAATGATTGACTAATCATTCCAGTAGCTTCCAGTTCATGGCAGGCCTGTGCTTTGATGGTTCTTGAGCAGTTCCTGACCATACAAACCAACTTCCTCTCAGCTGAGGGGGACAGTTTGAGTTTTCTTCCAGACCTTGGCAAAGTAGCTACACCTTCCAATAACTTGTATTTTCATAAAATTATTTGAATTGATGATCTTGGAATATGAAGTTGTTTAGAAATGGCTCCAAGAAGCATTCTTGAGTTGTGTAAATATATGATACTCTTTTTCAGATTTGCACTGAGCTGCTTAGACTTTGGAATTGTACTGTGTGTGTGTTGGTCAATCCAGCGAGTGTCAATCAAACACTTTTAAATTGTGCACAGAGAAGCTCCCAGCTCACAGTGTTTAAGAATCGCTAACAGGAAATTAAGAGCACTTGAGTTGAGTTTACAAAACCCAAGGTAAATTAAAATTTGTGCAAAAAATAAAACACTAAACTTACAGGTCTCTTGTCTGTCCTTTTGTGTAATTTGCACTTTGACTGGACAATATGTGCTCAATCTATCTACATGGGGAAAGAAGAGTAAATAATCCACCTCGTTATGTTCATTCCACTCACAACTGTACTTCACACACTCCTCAATCACTGCTGATGGCATGTTTCAGATGTATCACTGAAGCAGGCTGAACAATATCAGCCCAAATAGAGATCAAATATAGGGGGCGTTTCACTCTGTGTAATCACCTGACACCGCCATCACTGATAAATTGCACGAATCTACAGTCTGGGCTAGAAAGAACTCAGCCCAAGCTCAAATCTTTATACCATTCTGTGTATTTTCTTTTGTATTTTTCTTAAATCTCATAAGTAATTGTGCTGGGAATGATTTGAAAAGCAAAAGGACAGCAACACACCTCAGAACATTTCAGCCACCTTACAATCCTTGGAATAACTGATAACTGGAAATGTTCAGAGATGTAAAAAATAAAATCTGGATCAATAACATCTCAATGAATTACTCTTACTGAATCGAAGTGGTTTATTCAATAGGTTACAGCTGAAAATGAATTCGAAAAATTTCCCAGCAAGCCATTTCACCTCTATTAACCTCTTCTTCCAGCCCAGCTCCAAATAATTTAAAAGGAAGATATTTCTGCTAATGGACAAAACCAGACACTTGGCATTGCAGGGCCATAAAAATGGAAGCAAGAGAACGGCAGAATTCCCAGGGTACGCAAGAGCCGCAGTCTAAAGTCAGATGTGACCTTGAGCAAGGTGGGACATGCGCCTGGGACAGATATGAGGAAAAACTCTTAAAAAAGTGCTGTGCCCTATCCTCAGGAGATCATGAGTGTGAATCCCAGCGAGTCCAATAGAGTAAAATTGGCCATACTCTCAGGGAGGAAGAGGTGGCATACTCTCCTCTATCAATCACAGCTACATGAGCTAATCATGGGTGCCATGCATGCAGAAGGGGATGGATAGCATTTTCTTCTGAGTGTGTTACACCACCCCATGACGTTGCATGAACAGCAGTTCGAAAAGCTGGTTTTATGTGCCTCGGAGGAAGTACATGATGGTCTTTTCCTCCCCGGATTGGTAGCTGTTGTGTGATAAGGTACACCTAACTGGAGGGGGTGGAATTGGTCATGACTAAATTAGGGAGAAAATGGGGTTGGGTTGTCTAATTCGAGATGTGTAAATATTGCGAGATGCTGGACACAATTAATTAATTACTCAATCTTCAGTATAAACATCCTGGTTTGGATTGTGGTGGATCAGGAACACTGAGCACGAGGTGGAAATACACTCAGGATGAGACACTCCATCGCACACACCGTGCACACACAAGAAAGCAACCTGGACATTATCTTATCCAGAGCAACATATAACATACCCAGAGCAGCCTGGGGAGCAGTTGGGGGTTAGGTGCCTTGCTGGTCCAGGGAATCAAACCAGCAACCTTTTGGTCCCAAATCTGCTCCTCTAACCATTAGGCCACGGCTTCCCAAGCCATCTACCCAAGACAAACAAGAGTGTTCTGAGAGCACGATATCCCCCGCTGGCAACTATGCCATAACTCTGGTAAAATGTGACTGAATTGAACAAAAATGCAATGTGTGTATTACTGACATCTAACAAAAAATCCTGTCAAGTTTCTTGAAATTCCTCAAAAATATTGTGAGAGGAGATGATTTCAGAAGGCGAGTACCCTTCCCGGGCCGAACGGTAATCGCCACGACATAATCCCCCTTTGGGCCTTTCGACCAGCGGGGGATAAAAATTGTGAGGGAAGTTGATTTCAGAAAGCAAGCACACCTTGATGAAACTGTCAAAGTACAAGTTTGTTTATAATCAACGGCAAAACTCTGGTAAAATCTGCCCAAATTGAACGAAATTTCAATATGTGTATAACTGTCATATAACAAAGCCTTTTGCCAAGTTTGGTGAAATTCCTCCACAAATTGTGAGAGGAGTTGATTCAGAAGAACGTAGACCCTCATGAAATTGTCAAAGTACAAGTTATTTAATCAAGGGTCAAAACTGTGGTAAAATTTTCACAAACGAAATTAAATCGCAATATGCGTATTGCCGTCATATAACAAGGCCTTTTGCCAAGCTTCGAGAAATTCGTCCAAAAATTGCGAGAGGAGTTGATGTCAGAAGGAAAACACACTCTCATGAAATGGTCAAAGTATATTTTTGTTAATCGAGAGCTGTAACTCTGGTAAAATACGACTGATTTGAATGAAATTACAATATGTGTATTACCGAATCCTGAATCATGAAATTCCTTCAAAAATTGTGAGAGGAATTGATGTCAGAAGGTGAGCACCCTTCCCGGGACGGACAGATGGAAATTGCCATGACATAATCCTCCTTCAGGCCTTTCGGCCAGCGAGGGATAAAAAGGTTAGGTAATTAATTTAATAGCTGATGCACTGCAGTGGCTGAGCTGCAGTGTTGGAAGATTTTGTGCATGTCATGTAAGGAGGCACTTTTTGACAATTTTATGATTTACTCTGGTTTAAACTTTTCAAGCTATTTGTCTGTTCACTTCTCCAAGTCTGTGTGCAATGTTCTACTTTCTGTTGTGTCTCTCCTGCTCCTGCTGTCTGTCCTCCTCTTATCCATTCTGTGCCTGGATGTCTCGCTGTGTTAAGCTTCTTCATAGCTATGGCCATAACTCTGTCTGCTCTGGCGAGCTTCATTCTTCTGCAGCAGCTCTTGATGAGTGACCTACATGGCACACACGGACACATCTGTCTTTCTGTTCCACTCTCTCTCCCTCCGTATATGTTCGTGTTGTCTTCCTCTCATTGCAGAACAGAATTGAATAGACAGATAGCTTGAAAACTTTAAGCCAGAGTAAATGATCAAATTGTAACACGGCATGCACTAAATCTCTTATCAGTGCCACAGCTTACATATACACGTGCGCGCGCGCACACACACACACACACAGCATTGAGTGCAATCAGGTTAATAATGAGTAACTGATTAAAGGGGAGAGAGAAGAGAGGAGGGAAGGACAATAAGCAAAATAGGTGTTTCTCAGCTCTTTCTCTGATTTAATTGTTGAGGCAGTCAGGGTTAGATCACACCTAACCCTGAAGATACCTGAAGAAATGGGACCCACCCCCCATGTTAGACTTTGAAACCGCTAAATGCACATTATCATAATCATTTTCCTGTGTAGTTTTCAGTTAGGCCTGGGATGAGCTGTCAGAATGAACATGGAGAAAGTTGTACAATTTTGTGCAATACAAGCTTGGCAAAAGGCCTTGTTATATGAGAGTAATATGCATTTTGCGATTTAATTTCATTTCTGAAAATTTTACCACGGTTTTGACCCTGGCGGGACAGTGGTGTAGTGGTTAGCGCTGTCGCCTCACAGCAAGAAGGTCCAGGTTCGAGCCCCGTGGCCGGCGAGGACCTTTCTGTGCAGAGTTTGCATGTTCTCCCCGTGTCCGCGTGGGTTTCCTACGGGTGCTCTGGTTTCCCCCACAGTCCAAAGACATGCAGGTTAGGTTAACTGGTGACTCTAAATTGACCGTAGGTGTGAATGTGAGTGTGAATGGTTGTCTGTGTCTATGTGTCAGCCCTGTGATGACCTGGTGACTTGTCCAGGGTGTACCCCGCCTTTCGCCCGTAGTCAGCTGGGATAGGCTCCAGCTTGCCTGCGACCCTGTAGAAGGATAAAGCGGCTACAGATAATGAGATGAGATGAGTTTTGACCCTTGATTAAATAACTTGTACTTTGACAATTTCATGAGGGTGTACATTCTTCTGAATCAACTCCTCTCACGATTTGTGGAGGAATTTCACCAAACTTGGCAAAAGGCTTTGTTATATGACAGTTATACGCATATTGAAATTTCGTTTAATTTGGGCAAATTTTACCAGAGTTATGCCCTTGATTATAAACAAACTTGTACTTTGGCAATTTCATCAAGGTGTGCTTGCTTTCTGAAAGCAACTTCCCTCACATTTTTTTATTTTGACGCCTTATTTTAAAGATAATTATGTGTAGATTTAGAATCTCATCTCATCTCATTATCTCTAGCCGCTTTATCCTTCTACAGGGTCGCAGGCAAGCTGCAGCCTATCCCAGCTGACTACAGGCGAAAGGCGGGGTACACCCTGGACAAGTCGCCAGGTCATCACAGGGCTGACACATAGACACACACAACCATTCACACTCACATTCACACCTACGGTCAATTTAGAGTCACCAGTTAACCTAACCTGCATGTCTTTGGACTGTGTGGGAAACCGGAGCACCCGGAGGAAACCCACGCGGACACGGGGAGAACATGCAAACTCCACACAGAAAGGCCCTCGCCGGCCATGAGGCTCGAACCCGGACCTTCTTGCTGTGAGGCGACAGCGCTAACCACTACACCACCGTGCCGCCCTAGATTTAGAATATCCAATCAAAATCTTTTCATTTTTGACCAACTGAACTCATTTTGTGGCGACATGTTCCATATGAACAATATTAAGCATTAAACTTCATGACAGAAACACTCCCCCCTTGCGATTGTCCTTGCTTAAGAAATCAACACAGTGCAGGACTTCTGTGGTTTATCCGATAAATATACAACCCCAATTCCAAAAAAAGTTAGGATGCTGTGTAAACTGTAAATAAAAACAGAATGCAATAATTTGCAATTCATGGAAACCCTATATTTCATAGAAAACAGTAGAAAGACAACATATCAAATGTTGAAACTGAGAAATTTTATTTATTTATTTTAAATATATGCTCATTTTGAATTTGATGTCAGCAACACATTTCAAAAAAGTTGGGACAGGGGCATGTTTACCACTGTGTTACATCACCTCTACTTTTAACAACACTCTGTAAACGTTTGAGAACTGAAGAGACCAATTGCTGTAGCTTTGAAAGGGAAATGCTGTCCCATTCTTGTTTGATATACAATTTCAGTTGCTCAGCAGTTCGGGGTCTCCTTTGTCGTATTTTGCGCTTCATAATGCACCAAATGATTTAAATGGGAGACAGGTCTGGACTGCAGTCAGGCCAGTTTAGCACCTGGACTCTTTTACGACAGAGCCATACAATTTTAATATGTGCAGAAAGCGGTTTGGCATTGTCTTGCTGAAAGAAGGAAGGCCTTCCCTGAAAAAGATTTTGTCTGGATGGCAGCATGTTGCTCTGAAACGTGTATATATCATTCAGCATTAATGATGCCTTCCCAGATGTCAAAGCTACCCATGTCATGTGCACTAATGCACCCTCATACCATCACAGATGATGGTTTTTAAACTGTGCAGTGATAACAAGCTGGATGGTCCCTCTCCTCTTTAGCCTGGAGGACGTGGTGTCCATGATTTCTAAAAATAATTTCTACTTTTGATTTGTCAGACCTCGGGACAACTTTCCACTTCACCTCAGTCCATCGTAAAAGAGCTCGGGCCCAGAGAAGGTGGCCGTGTTTCTGGATATTGTTTATATCTGGTTTTAACTTGCATTTGTGGATGCAGTAATGAATTGTTTTCACAGACGATGGTTTTCTGAAGTGTTCCTGAGCCCATACAGTGATTTCCACTCCAGACACGTGTCTGCTTTTAATGCAGTGCCACCTGAGGGCCTGAAGATCACAGGCATCCAATGTCAGTTTTCAGCCTTGTCTCTTGCATACAGAGATTTCTCCAGATTCTCTGAATCTTTTCATGATATTATGTACCATAGATGATGTGATCCCCAAATTCTTTGCGATTTTACATTGAGGAACGTTATTCTTAAATTGTTGCACTGTTTGCCCACCCAGTCTTTCACAGAGCGGTGAACCCCTCCCCATCTTTACTTCTGAGAGACTCCGGCTCTTGAAGATGCTCTTTTTATACCCCCTCATGCTGCTGACCTGTCACCAATGAACCAAATTAGTTTGTTTTTTTTTTAGCATTACACAACTTTTTCAGTCTTTTGTTGCCCCTGTCCCAACTTTTCTGAAATGTGTTGCTGACATCAAATTCAAAAAACAATAAAATTTCTCAGTTTCAACATTTGATATGTTGTCTTTGTACTATTTTCTATGAAATATAGGGTTTCCATTATTTGCAAACTATCGCATTCGTTTTTTTATTTACACTTTACACAGTGTCCCGAATTTATGGAATTGGGGTTGTACATAACTCTACTGCTAATGTCTGTGTTCTGTCTGTGGCAGTATAACATTCTAGGCTCAATAACATCTGAATGCATTCAACGAGGAAATCTGTGCTTCATTGATTCCTTGTTTTTTAATGTGCTCGAGTTCTCAAGCTGACACATGAGAAGTAGCCCACAAACTGGATATGGTTTATAAACTCAGGGATGAGGACAGAGGTGTATTCTGAGCTCGCTGCAGGTTAATCATTGCATTATAAAGCTTATTGCTGCATTTAATTAACTTGATTACAAGGCCAAAATGCAGACTGGAGCTGATTAAGGTTAACATAGCTGGTTACACAGCTTTAATATGTGCGAGTAAAAAACAAAACACAAATACAATGGTGCATTCTCTCTCTCTCTCTCTCTCTCTCTCTCTCTCTCTCTCAAGCTCTCTCTTTCTGTGTCTTTGAGTCAAGGATACTATGACAGACACCACGGAGTCGTGTTTGTACTGAACACGTGTGGGTTTGCAGATACGATACCTCCTCTACTGTCAGTGGACAGGTATATGCACACACACACGCACGCACACACACACACACACACACACACACACACACACACACACACACACACACACACACATGCAGGGCTCTGGCAGGTCATCTACTCAGAAATATGAGGGCTGGGTAGATAAGAAAAGAGGGACCAAACTGCTCTGATTTATTCGTTGAGGACGCGTCATGACTTTCACCAGACAGATGATAAAAAGAAGCGAACCCTCCCCCTGAAGAATGGGCCTCAGGCTCATCCTTCAGACAGAGAGAGAGAGAGAGAGAGGGACCTGTGAAGGCTTTAAAAGCTAATCCATCAGACACACTCCCTTTGATGCATTTAGTAGCGCCGCTTGTGCTAAACGTTTAGGCCATTATGGAACAGGGCTTGTCGCAGAGAGGAACAGGTTATATGGGCGATTTATGGGCCAGAAAGCTCTGGCAGTGGTTCGGCTCTGCTCTTATTACCCGTTGAAGGACAGCATGGCTGCTCTCCAGGAGTCTGATGAGGAGCAGCTTTCTGAAACGATGAATGCTTTGAGGGAAGCATGAACCCAAATGCACTGTTCACTACTTAGCAATGGATAAGGCACTGACCCAGTTGATTTCACTGTAGATTAAAGGGGAACTGAAGGCAAATTTTTTATCATCAAAATTCTATTTATCTAATTTTATTAAATACAGCAATGCATTTCGGACAGCTATTTTGTCACTGCTATAGCAAGTGAGGAGTGTTTGAAATATGCTATGTAATATATCAGTCCATATATCAAAGCAATGGCCGTAAACGAGATTCGTTGAGACCTGTGCGAGACATCGTAGGACGGAAGTAAAATGTACAGTGAAAATCAAAGTGACCGACATCTGCCACCGTTCCCTGTGTCTAAAATCGCTCACTTGTTCACTACTCCCTACTCCCTATATAGGAAATTACTATATAGAGGACTATATAGTGAGCTCATTGGTAAAATGAAAAAACTCTTTCGGACACTACTCCGTCGTGCTGGTATTTACGTCATTACTGTCGCACAGTTAAAATGTGCCAGATCAGTCGGCTGGTGGGTTTTCAAAATAATAAATACATGCATGTATTTTTGTGATAAATCCATATTATACTGAGCGTATTTCACACATTAATCAATACAAAGTATTGTATCTTTCATCTTTCAGTTTTTTTTTAAATCAAGGCTGAATACTTTCTTCTTTGCCGCTGCCTTTTATTAAATCAAATTTGAGACTTTTAATTTGATTTCTTTCAGCGTGACTGCAATGCATGATGGGATATATTGCTTTGGTTAGTGGCCATCGGTTGTACACTACTTTTCGTGATGCATTGTGGGATACTTTGAGTGCACTATATAGGGTGTAAATAATCCTTACTAAGGTTTCGGACAGCACTACAAAATGGCGTCCCCACTATATAGTGCCCAGTATAGTGAGTAGGAAGCGATTTCGGACACAGGGGTTGTCAAAAGATGCGCGTGCACTCTTTCGAATGCTGATGTAATCAAGCCAGAAGTTTTGTTTGTTTTGATAGCAATCAGGAAAATTTGAAAAAAAGCAGGCAGTAATCGTCATTTAAACTTATTTTTGTGCAATATTTCGTTTGGAAAACAGTTTTCAAAATGGCGGCACTGACACTTGGCTGACACTTCACGTTTCGAAGTCTCGCACAAGCCTCGTGAAGGTCACGCAGATAAGCGACGCCTGCCGTGGATCAAACGAACTAAAGTCAACATGGCTAAAAACCGAATAGGCCGATAAGTATAATATTTAATTGCAATTAGTTGCCAATACGAGTCAAGATATAAGGTTACTAAAACCGAAAACATAATTGAATAACACGTTAATTATGAAATATATCAAATTTAAAAATGACTTCAGTTCCCCTTTAATATTGTAAGACTCTGCCCAAATACACAATGCATCAAATCATCATCTTCATTGGGATAATAGTCTCTCATCTCTCATTATCTCTCATCTCTCATTATCCCCCACAGTCCAAAGACATGCAGGTTAGGTTAACTGGTGACTCTAAATTGACTGTAGGTGTGAATGTGAGTGTGAATGGTTGTCTGTGTCTATGTGTCAGCCCTGTGATGACCTGGCGACTTGTCCAGGGTGTACCCCGCCTTTCGCCCGTAGTCAGCTGGGATAGGCTCCAGCTTGCCTGCGACCCTGTAGAATCTACAGGGTCGCAGGCAAGCTGGAGCCTATCCCAGCTGAATCTACAGGGTCGCAGGCAAGCTGGAGCCTATCCCAGCTGAATCTACAGGGTCGCAGGCAAGCTGGAGCCTATCCCAGCTGACTACGGGCGAAAGGCGGGGTACACCCTGGACAAGTCGCCAGGTCATCACAGGGCTGACACATAGACACAGACAACCATTCACACTCACATTCACACCTACGGTCAATTTAGAGTCACCAGTTAACCTAACCTGCATGTCTTTGGACTGTGGGGGAAACCAGAGCACCCGGAGGAAACCCACGCGGACACGGGGAGAACATGCAAACTCCGCACAGAAAGGCCCTCGCCGGCCCCGGGGCTCGAACCCAGGACCTTCTTGCTGTGAGGCGACAGTGCTAACCACTACACCACCGTGCCGCCCTGGGATAATAGTGAAGATTAATAATAATGAATAATAATAGTGAAGATTAGGTTATGATACAATATACTGTGTATTTGGGAACAGTATTAGGCATTCATTTTAAAAAAATATTAAAGAGTTACTGCATACTTAGGTAGTGGTTAGCACTGTCGCCTCACAGCAAGAAGGTTCTGGGTTGAAGCCCAAAGGGGGCCTTTCTGTGTGGAGTTTGCGTGTTCTCCCCGTGTCCGCGTGGGTTTCCTCTGGGTGCTCCGGTTTCCCTCACAGTCCAAAGACATGCAGGTTAGGTTAACTGGTGGATCTAAATTGACCGTAGGTGTGAGTATGAATGGTTGTGAAGCTGTGACAAGCCTAGCAAGCCAGTGGTAGATTAAGGCCAAGTTTACATTAGACCGTATCTGTCTCGTTTTCTTCGCGGATGCACTGTCCGTTTACATTAAAACGCCTGGAAACGCCGGGAAACGGGAATCCGCCAGGGTCCACGTATTCAATCCAGATCGTGTGTGGTCCGGTGCTGTGTAAACATTGAGAATACGCGGATACGCTGTGCTGAGCTCTAGCTGGCGTCGTCATTGGACAACGTCACTGTGACATCCACCTTCCTGATTCGCTGGCGTTGGTCATGTGACACGACTGCTGAAAAACGGCGCGGACTTCCGCCTTGTATCACCTTTCATTAAAGAGTATAAAAGTATGAAAATACTGCAAATACTGATGCAAATACTGCCCATTGTGTAGTTAGGATTGTCTTTAGGCTTGCCATCCTTCCACTTGCAAGTGGTAAGTGACTTGCGCACAGCGGCTCAGTCCCGAATCACTGCTCGTGCACTTCACTCGCGCGCTCTGTGAGCTGCGCAGGGCCGGAGTGCGCACCCTCCAGAGGGCACTCGCTGTTCAGGGCGGAGTGATTTGGAGCGCAGCCGCTGAGGAGGAAGCGATGAGCCGCACTGACACATTTCTCAACTTACGTGCCAAATTAGTCATGTGATTAGCGTATCCGTGTATTGGCGTTGCTGTGTGCACGCTAATCGTTTTTAAAAACGTTAATCTGATGATCCGCTGATACGGTCTAATGTAAACCCCACCTTAGTGTGCTTTTGATAGACGCAGACAGCCTCGTAAAACACTGGCAACTGACGGACCAATTGGCCTACAGGGTGTCAGGATGAAAAAAAAAAAAACGCACACTTAAATGTGTTTTGTTTTTTGTTTTTTTTAGTTGTAAACTAAATGGTAATGATGACTGTACTGTGATGAAACACATCAATGCTGGTGATGATACTGACACAGTTGCCATTTTTAAAATAAAAATCTGCATTTTATGGGTTGAAAATGGCTCAAACACCCTCTACTGGTTAAAACCAACCTGAACCTTGCAAGGCCGATGTTGACGTTGAGTTGACTGTTTGGTACTTCTCTACGTCATGTTAAAAAAAAAAAGCAAGCAAGCAAACAAACAAATAAATAAATAGATAAATAATGTTAATGCCTTCTAATCAGAGGTGGGCAGCCCACCTCCCCCAGACCCCGCACTTAAATGGAAGTCTGTGAATCTTCCGTAATTTTCAAGTATATGCTGATCAAGACTCATCATCAGTTCGCTCCCTTCCCCCTCAGCCTCGTGCCCACATTTTAGCACTTTTCAAAGTTAAGCCACAGGTGGAGTTATAGTCTCAAAGCTGAGTGAAGTTACACTTAAATAGAAACAGTGACAAAAAAAAATCCCAAAATAACCAGGGCTGTCAAAGTTAACATGATAATAATGCATTAATGTAAATTCCTTTGAACGCCACAAATTTTTTTGACGTGTGATTAACACATGCACGTTCTGTGCCCTTCCCCCGTAGTTTGGGAAATCAGGAAGTGATGTAGCCCGAGTAAGCAAGCAATGTAGTGAGTAGCTGGTCAGTGTAAGTCATGATAAAGTGCACTTATGTACAGAATCAACTTATATTGTTGCATTCTGACTGTTTAAATAAAATGTGTTTTTGCTTTTGGTGGTCCAGAGGGGAGAAAAGAAGACGTGTTAAGGTCCAGGTAGTGGTTTTGTGTGTGTGTGTCAGCGTGCAGGCTGTACACTGGAATGAGAGTTTGTTTTATTCTGAGAAATGTGTGAAAACTCTAGGATGAGCAGTTAATTTGAAATTAGAGTGAAATTAGAGTCGGGTGTTTTCAATCAATGGGATGACAATCAGGTGTGAGTGGGCACCCTGTTTTATTTAAAGAACAGGGATCTATCAAAGTCTGATCTTCACAACACGTTTGTGGAAGTGCATCATGGCACGAACAAAGGAGATTTCTGAGGACCTCAGAAAAAGCGTTGTTGATGCTCATCAGGCTGGAAAAGGTTACAAAACCATCTCTAAAGAGTTTGGACTCCACCAATCCACAGTCAGACAGATTGTGTACAAATGGAGGAAATTCAAGACCATAGTTACCCTCCTCAGGAGTGGTCGACCAACAAAGATCACTCCAAGAGCAAAGCGTGTAATAGTTGGCGAGGTCACAAAGGACCCCAGGGTAACTTCTAAGCAACTGAAGGCCTCTCTCACATTGGCTAATGTTAATGTTCATGAGTCCACCATCAGGAGAACACTGAACAACAATGGTGTACATGGCAGGGTTGCAAGGAGAAAGCCACTGCTCTCCAAAAAGAAAATTGCTGCTCATCTGCAGTTTGCTAAAGATCACGTGGACAAGCCAGAAGGCTATTGGAAAAATGTTTTGTGGACAGATGAGACCAAAATAGAACTTTTTGGTTTAAATGAGAAGCGTTATGTTTGGAGAAAGGAAAACACTGCATTCCAGCATAAGAACCTTATCCCATTTGTGAAACATGGTGGTGGTAGTATCATGGTTTGGGCCTGTTTTACTGCACCTGGGCCAGGACGGCTTGCCATCATTGATGGAACAATGAATTCTGAATTATACCAGCAAACTCTAAAGGAAAATGTCAGGACATCTGTCCATGAACTGAATCTCAAGAGAAGGTGGGTCATGCAGCAAGACAACGACCCTAAGGACACAAGTCGTTCTACCAAATAATGGTTAAAGAAGAATAAAGTTAATGTTTTGGAATGGTCAAGTCAAAGTCCTGACCTTAATCCAATCAAAATGTTGTGGAAGGACCTGAAGCGAGCAGTTCATGTGAGGAAACCCACCAACATCCCAGAGTTGAAGCTGTTCTGTCCAGAGGAACGGGCTAAAATTCCTCCATGCCGGTGTGTAGGACTGATCAACAGTTACTGGAAACGTTTAGTTGCAGTTATTGCTGCACAAGGGGGTCACACCAGATACTGAAAGCAAAGGTTCACATACTTTTGCCACTCACAGATATGTAATATTGGATCACTTTCCTCAATAAATAAATGACCAAGTATAATATTTTTGTCTCATTTGTTTAACTGGGTTCTCTTTATCTACTTTTAGGATTTGTGTGAAAATCTGATGATGTTTTAGGTCCTATTTATGCAGAAATATAGAAAATTCTAAAGGGTTCACAAACTTTCAAGCACCACTGTACATTTGCATAAAGGAAGCATGTTTGTACACGCCCACTCCTCAAAAACTTGAAAAGCATCCCTTTTAGGTATATTTAGGACAGATAAAAATGTGCAATTAATCACGAGTTAACTATGGACAACAATGCGATTAATCACGATTAAACATTTTAATCGACTGACAGCCCTAAACATAATATATACTTGGTAGCACAGATGATATGACACAGCGTGCAGCACCTGTTATGGTCAGATGTGAGCAAAATGCTCATTTTTGGCTGTATATATCATTAAGAAATACTGTGGTATCGAACAAGGCTGGTGAGGGAAGGACTGTTTATAGCTACTATAACGTGAGTGAAAATTCATCCTGAGGGTGTTTCATTAAAGAAGCGATTTCAGTACGTTGCACTTATTTTCATGATTGTCATTGATGATTTTCCTCGAGCAGTTTCCGTGATGTTTTATTCCTTGTCATGATCATGATCTGTGCGACACCCCAGTATACTCGGTGATGCCTAGAAATCACCATTGTTTTGTACAGAGAGTTAAAATGGATAATTTTGACTGAACATAATCTATAAGTGTTAAGTAAACGCACATGGAGTCACACATGCACATTTACTGAAAAGCTTAAAAATAAAAAACATTGCTGGGTGTACAAATGTTTACCTGCATGTTCATACACATCACTGACACTCACGTTATCCAGACACAAGCATCATAAACAGCAGCACATGATGCAGAGAAGCAATGATGATGTGTCATAACAGACCATTGAGTTCAGATGACGGAGAGTGTGTTATTATGTCGATGCATAGCAGACGCTTGGAAGAGTGATCGCCATGCTCCTTCTTAATGCACGCTGCTCATTAATTGCCTGCCAAAGGGAGACCAAGAATCCCATTTGAGACTGCCAGTTCACACACACGTGAAGAGATGAGCATGAAATATTCCTATTGATGTTTGAGCCAGAGGCAAAGTGTACTGACAGTGATGTCGGCTCACTCGGGTTTGTTGACGGTGTAGTGGCTGCTGCTTTATGTCCCGGGGTGCCCTCATGTCTGTGCTACCTTCTGGCTCTCCCCTTTTAGTTATGCTGTCATAGTTCATTTTGCCGGAGTCCCTGCTTGCACTCAGCACAAAATGTATACTGTTCTTACTCATCAGGTGACACTGGGCATACCTAACAACCTGTTTTCTCTCGTGGACGACGGGACCATATGGACAAACGGACCTGCCTGATCCATCCTGATGCCCTACTTCTGGCTGGAGTCTCATCACATCACTCCTGTCGAGGACGGCCCCATATGGACTTGGAAGACGGCTCTGGACACTTATAGTAATGCTTTTATGGCTGAAGATTACAGTCAACTTGCTAACTTTAGGACTGCAGTTGTCACGAACAGTTTTGCACTCAAGTTTCCATCAATGAACACTTTATAACTTCAACAAAATAGACTTTATGCTAAAACTATAATGAAGTTCCTGGTTACACAGTTGTACTTTGTGACTATATAGGACGCAGTTATAGAAGCGAGTTATTTATAATCACGGTGTCTGTTATCACCCAAATGAGGATGGGTTCCCTTTTGAGTCTGGTTCCTCTCGAGGTTTCTTCCTCATGTGGTCTGAGGGAGTTTTTCCTTGCCACCATCGCCATAGGCTTGCTCATTGGGGATAGATTAGGGATAAAATTAGCTCATGTTTAAAGGATATGGGACATGAAACATAAATGCACGCTATATCAGTTTCTTTCCATTAAAAATATGAATTAATTGCATCAACAAATACAAAATCATCTATTAAATTCAGCAAAATCGTTATATTCGTGATGATTATATGGCATTTCTGCTCGAGCTCCGATATGCATATTTTACAACCGGAAGAGCCGCTGTCACGTGATCATACGTCACAAAAACTTTCGGGCACAGCACAAGCGGGTAGATGAATGGAGAAGTGGATGACAAGAAAATTGTTTTTATAGTCTTTAAAGTACATTGGACATCATACATTGGACATCATGGTGTATTGTGCTGCTTATGGTTGCAATAATTCCAATGGGAAATGCCCTGGAGTAAGTTTTTTTGCATTCCCCAAGGACCCGAAGCTGAGGAAAGTGTGGGCTCACTATTGCCGTAGAAAAAACTTTGCACCTACTGTTTCCCACAAACTGTGTTCGGACCATTTCACTGAGGATTCTTTCAACTTTAATACTCAGGTACTGAACGAAATTAATTGCCAAGCCAAATTTACCTTCACTCGGAGTTGTACCATTATTTTTTAGACAGGGTGGACGAACCAGGGCATTCACCCGCCTGGCCGTGCCCGACGAGGAGCGCTCTCGGCCGGCTTGGGAGGCAGACGGCAGCCCCTCCTGGAAGTGTGGTTTTACCATGGGCATCATGCGGAAAAATGCCGAGGTGCATTCGCTAAGCGACTGAAAGCCGAGGTAAGGATTAGTATTATAATTTTGGGTGTATCAATTATTGATTATCATAATTCTGACTCGTTTCACCATTTTGAATGTTTTCATCTCGGACTCTGGAAGCATTGTATCTCAATCAATCTCAAAAAATATCAGCAAAAAAAAAACTAGCTTGCAACGGACTTTAGCTAGATCTATGATGAACTTTCAATGTATGATACAAAAATAATACTTCTTTCAACAGATCATTAGCCTTTGAGCAGAATTGTTTTTAACTTACCAGGAAGTGTTATCGAGCCGACCGCTTTCAGTTTCATGGGGACTGAATGAACTCTCACTCTCAGAATCATCTGACCCGTCAGAGTAAAGACAAGATCCATGTTCATGTGAATTTCCAGCTATCGGTTCAAATTGATAGGGTCTAACTTCACATCTCTGTGAAACATCGGGAATGTCACTGTCGATGGTGTCCATTTCGGTAACCTGTTTACATTAGATTCCCAAGCGCTGGCTCCTTGGAAAGTGTTTGTTACGTCACGGGTCATGTGACCACCTAGCTCATTAACGAATCCTTGTTTTACGCTGATGTATAGAAAAACTTGAATAATGTGATGATTTTCACATTTTTGACGCCCTGCAGTGATTTAGATGGCATTTCTTATGTCCTTTATACATAATTATGCCCAGGTAAAAATCCATGTCCCATATCCTTTAAAGCCTTTAATTTTCTGTAAAGCTGATTTGCAAAAATGTCTGTTGTTAAAAGCGCTATACAAATAAACTTGACTTGGTGTCAGATATCAAGCTAGAAGTGTACATTATCATGGGATCATGCGGGAGGTAACAGTAGTTGTAGTAGCGAGCGATTTTTACTCTCAGGCAGACAGAATGCAGCATTTGAGGTATAAACCTCACAGGACAGAAAAGCTATGGTGATTATGGGAGTGTATTACACACAGGTTTGCTCGAGCAAGGTGTTCAAGGTGTGTTGACGGTTTTCATTCATTCATTCATCTCCAGTAAATGCTTTATGGTTTATAATATTTTGGTAAACAGACCCAACTAAACTTATAAAAAAAACTAGTTGGCGATACAAACAGAAAAAACAACTGTGGGAGAAAATGGCTGAATGTCCTGCAGGAGCAGGCAGGAAGAAGTAGGATTAAACAAGTTGAACTTGTTGGGGATGCCTCTCCTCGAACAAGACTAGTCCTAAACAGAAATAGCTAAAAGAATATAGTCCCCCCCCAATGTCTCCTGTTCCACACTCCAGCCCAGATGGTGGCGGTAATGCACCTTTAAGTTGGTTTACCAACCGCCAAAAAAAACCTAAAGAAGAAGAAGAAAATGGCGGCGCGTGTTGCTGAACCAACTGAAGATGAAATAAAAACTCTACTCGAAAACAAAACCACAAAAAGTACAAAAAAAAGCAACAAAATATGGAATAAAAGTATTTGATGGTAAGAACTTGTCTTGTTTTATTTTTCAAGAATTATTATTATCACATTTTTCACAAATTGCTACCGTCATGGGCGTCACGGTGGTGTAGTGGTTAGCGCTGTCGCCTCACAGCAAGAAGGTCCGGGTTCGAGCCCCGTGGCCAGCGAGGGCCTTTCTGTGTGGAGTTTGCATGTTCTCCCCGTGTCCACGTGGGTTTCCTCCAGGTGCTCCGGTTTCCCCCACAGTCCAAAGACATGCAGGTTAGGTTAACTGGTGACTCTAAATTGACCGTAGGTGTGAATGTGAGTGTGAATGGTTGTCTGTGTCTATGTGTCAGCCCTGTGATGACCTGGTGACTTGTCCAGGGTGTACCCCGCCTCTCGCCCATACTCAGCTGGGATAGGCTCCAGCTTGCCTGCGACCCTGTAGAACAGGATAAAGCAGCTAGAGATAATGAGATGAGATGCTACTGTCATTTTGCCGGTTTGTTTACATTCTGAGCGGAAATGATTTTGTCGGACGTTTTGTATAAAGTTTTTATTTATCGAATTTGCAAAAAATAAAAATAAAAATGCTCCGTTTCTCAAAATCCAGTGAATGTGGATAGAATAAAACAGTTATTCCACTCAATCTCGTTGTACATGCCTTATAGCCTCGTTGGCTATCAGCTCATGTACGACTCGATTTTGTGGAATAACTGTTAAATATACTTCAAATGTGAAGAAAAACTATTTCAGACATTTGACCTTGTTGCGACCTTGACCCTGTTTGAATCAATTTCAAAATCTATTCAGTTTATCTGCCAGTTCCAGATAATTCCATATGAATCCTACAAACATTCAACCACTCATTCTAAAGCATCTTGAAGAGACAGTCGGATGGACCGATGGCAAAACCTGTAGCCAAAAAATTCCTGTGCAGGGATTGGCCAACGATGACTCACGTGACATAAAATAGTTCCACCATTGATTAAGCAATGTATGTCATGACATCCAAAAAAAAAATGGATATGGTGAGTGAGTCATGGTATAGCCTGGATATACCATGAACTGATGTCACAATTTCAAGCTATAAGGCCGACTCGAGTCACAGCTGTGGTTCCCCGAGCATTTCTGTGTGTGTAGATCTACATATCATGATCATGCCTAGTGAGGTAGGCGATAGTGTAGTACATTGCATATGTGCGGGTCGAAGGTCACTTAGATGTAAACAACAAACATGGCTGCCTCCAGCAAGTTTATGCCAAGATTCAATCTAGTTTGGAATTTTTTGATGAGGGATGTAAATCAAATACTATACCATGCATGTCTGTGAAGATTCTCAGTCATCCAGGTCATAGTAAACTGTGGGTGGTAAAAGAGAGCAACTTGTTTGAAGATTCTTGAAGACGTTTCACCTCTCATCCGAAAGACTTCTTCAGTCCTGTCTGACTAATAGGAGTATCAGGTATTTATCCTCTCACGGATGAAAAGCAATCCTAAGGTGTCGTTGAGTCATCCTGCTGGTGTGGGTCACTGGGGGCTGGGTGTGAACGGCCTAGAGAGTTGTTGGGGTGATCAATAGGTTGTTGGTTCTCTCTGTCCTCCTGTGAGTCACTGAAAACAGCTGGGTTTTGGTGTGCATTCAGTTATCTCGGAAGTGACAGGTTGACAAAAATGGCTTCTTTAACTCCTCGCTCATACCAACGATCCTCTCTGGCTAAAATGCGTACGTTGCATCTTAACAACAAAGGACACTCATTTCAGGATTGCAACGTACGCATTTTAGCCAGAGAGGATTGTTGGTATGAGCGAGGAGTTAAAGAAGCCATTTTTGTCAACCTGGAACGGCCATCACTGAACAGAGGTGGTGGTCTAAGACACCATTTATCAGCCACCTACAATGCAGTCCTTGGCACACTTCCCAGACAACTGAATGCACACCAAAACCCAGCTGTTTTCAGTGACTCACAGGAGGACAGAGAGAACCAACAACCCATTGATCACCCCAACAACTCTCGAGGCCGTTCACACCCAGCCCCCAGTGACCCACACCAGGAGGATGACTCAACGACACCTTAGGATTGCTTTTCATCCATGAGAGGATAAATATTGTACCTGATACTCCCTATTAGTCAGACAGAACTGAAGAAGTCTTTCGGATGAGAGGTGAAACGTCTTCAAGAATCTTCAAGCAAGTCCAGTTGCTCTCTTTTACCACCCACACTATACCATGCACTGAAAGGCACCAGTAATTATGGATTCTCTGAGGTGACTGTCATGGTACAGGGTGTTTAAAAAAATTTGATATCATTTCACAATCTAGTAACTTTGCCAATTCTTGTTTAACTGAACTCAAATTTTAACACCATGTGTGGAAATAGGTCAAAATTTAATGTTTTTGGTTTTTATCTTTTTAGGTATAGAAATGCCATTCACTGGAAAAGAAAATGAGTTTTGTGTGTTAGAGTGCGCTCGAACACAGCCGAACAAGACTGTGCAGTGTGCATTTATGAGACAATTCTCTAAAAATGCACCAACTGCAATGCAGATTTGGACACGGCACAAAAAGTTCAAAGAGGAAGGTTGGGTTAAGGTTAGGCGCGCGTACTGAAAATTTGTGAAATCGTTCATGGAATCCACATACCTTTGAATTTCTCGTTCAAATTTTGAGGAATAAATCTTATATCGCCCAACATTAAGCCTGTTCAGTTTCATTTGCCTAGACTATGTAGTTTCTGGGATATTTACATCTCAAATAATATCACATTTTTTTTTGAAACACCTTGTACTGAGTTGCTCTCTTCTACCAACCACAGATTACCCTGTACTGCAGCCCCCCAGAAAATAGTACTGTGCCAGTCACCTCAGAGAATCCAGAATTTCAACTGGAGCCTCTTAGTGCATGATAGATTACCAGCCAAAAGTTTGGACACACCTTCTAATTCAATGTTTTTTCTTTATTTTTTTTTTAATTAAAAGTCACTTCCTGTCTTAAAGTAATGATGGATGTCGTTTCTCTTTACTTAGCTGAACAGTTCTTGATATAATATGGATTACTAGAGTTGTGGAACAGGGCTATTTACTGTATGTTTATTATTTACTATTTACTGTTTGATCGCAAGCACATTAAGGTGGCACAAATTTGCACTAATTAACTTTTGACGAGGCACCTGTTAATTGAAAAGCATTCCAGGTGACTACCTCATGAAGCTGGTTAAGATAATGCCAATAGTTTGCAAAGCGTCATCAAGGTAAACGCTGGCTTCGCTGAAGAATCTAAAATATGAAACGCATTTTGTTTTTGTTTACCACTTAATTCCATACATGTTCTAGATGTTATTTCATAGTTTTGATGTCTTCAGTATTGTTCTACAGTGTAGAAGATAGTCAAAATGCAGAAAGACCTCTGAATGAGTAAGGGTGTGCAAACTTTTGACTGCTACTCTATATTGTGTTTAAGTAGTGAGCAGAAGGTGATAATTGTGGTTTATAAAGTCATTGTAAACTAGTAGAACTCAACTAGTCTACAGCACTAGTCAAACATTTAGGCACACCTTCTAATTTAGTGTTTTTTCTTTATTTTTATGAATTAAAAGTCGCTTCATGTCTTAAAGTAATGATGGATGTCGTTTCACTTTACTTAGTTGAGCGCTTCTTGACATAATATGGATTACTACAGTTGTGGTGTTGAATAGGGCTATTTACTGTATGTGGATTATTTACTATTTACTGTTTGATCTCAGACGCATTAAAAATGCAAGAAATTGCACGAATTAACTTTTGACTACCAGGTGACGACCTCATGAAGCTGGTTAAGATAATGCCAATAGTGTACAAAGCGTCATCAAGGTAAACGCTGGCTACGCTGAAGAATCTAAAATATGAAACGCATTTTGTTTTTGTTTACCACTTAATTCCTTATATGTTCCAGATGTTACTTCATAGTTTTGATGTCTTCAGTATTTTTCCAAATAAAACCCTTGGAATGAGTAGGGACGTACAAACTTTTGAGTGGTGCTTTTAGCTATCGAACACAAACTCTTTCAAATATTTGACCTTGATGTGACCTTGGCCCTGCACGCAAGGATTATACACAGTATTACAGCACATTAACACACAACACAGATGTGAACGCCATCAGCTTACTGTCACATGGTGGTGGAGATGGATGCAAGGAAGAAAACATAACGTAAAAAACACAACACGGGCCATGAGACTGAGCAACTAGACAAAGGAATATCGGGCATTAAATGGGGATATACTGTACAACCCCGATTCCAAAAAAGTTGGGACAAAGTACACATTGTAAATAAAAACGGAATGCAATAATTTACAAATCTCAAAAGCTGATATTGTATTCACAATAGAACATAGACAACATATCAAATGTCGAAAGTGAGACATTTTGAAATTTCATGCCAAATATTGGCTCATTTGAAATTTCATGACAGCAACACATCTCAAAAAAGTTGGGACAGGGGCAATAAGAGGCTGGAAAAGTTAAAGGTACAAAAAAGGAACAGCTGGAGGACCAAATTGCAACTCATTAGGTCAATTGGCAATAGGTCATTAACATGACTGGGTATAAAAAGAGCATCTTGGAGTGGTAGCGGCTCTCAGAAGTAAAGATGGGAAGAGGATCACCAATCCCCCTAATTCTGCACCAACAAATAGTGGAGCAATATCAGAAAGGAGTTCGACAGTGTAAAATTGCAAAGAGTTTGAACATATCATCTACAGTACATAATATCATCAAAAGATTCAGAGAATCTGGAAGAATCTCTGTGCGTAAGGGTCAAGGCCGGAAAACCATATGGGTGCCCGTGATCTTCGGGCCCTTAGACGGCACTGCATCACATACAGGCATGCTTCTGTATTGGAAATCACAAAATGGGCTCAGGAATATTTCCAGAGAACATTATCCGTGAACACAATTCACCGTGCCATCCGCCGTTGCCAGCTAAAATTCTATAGTTCAAAGAAAAAGCCGTATCTAAACATGATCCAGAAGCGCAGACGTCTTCTCTGGGCCAAGGCTCATTTAAAATGGACTGTGGCAAAGTGGAAAACTGTTCTGTGGTCAGACGAATCAAAATTTGAAGTTCTTTATGGAAATCAGGGACGCCGTGTCATTCGGACTAAAGAGGAGAAGGACGACCCAAGTTGTTATCAGCGCTCAGTTCAGAAGCCTGCATCTCTGATGGTATGGGGTTGCATTAGTGCGTGTGGCATGGGCAGCTTACACATCTGGAAAGACACCATCAATGCTGAAAGGTATATCCAGGTTCTAGAGCAACATATGCTCCCATCCAGACGACGTTTCTTTCAGGGAAGACCTTGCATTTTCCAACATGACAATGCCAAACCACATACTGCATCATGGCTGTGTAGAAGAAGGGTCCGGGTACTGAACTGGCCAGCCTGCAGTCCAGATCTTTCACCCATAGAAAACATTTGGCGCATCATAAAACAGAAGATACGACAAAAAAGACCGAAGACAGTTGAGCAACTAGAATCCTACATTAGACAAGAATGGGTTAACATTCCTATCCCTAAACTTGAGCAACTTGTCTCCTCAGTCCCCAGACGTTTACAGACTGTTGTAAAGAGAAAAGGGGATGTCTCACAGTGGTAAACATGGCCTTGTCCCAACTTTTTTGAGATGTGTTGTTGTCATGAAATTTAAAATCACCTAATTTTTCTCTTTAAATGATACATTTTCTCAGTTTAAACATTTGATATGTCATCTATGTTCTATTCTGAATAAAATATGGAATTTTGAAACTTCCACACCATTGCATTCCGTTTTTATTTACAATTTGTACTTTGTCCCAACTTTTTTGGAATCGGGGTTGTAGATCAAGGGGGGAAATGCAGAAAAAGGTGAGTGTGATGAACAGGAGAATGATCGGGTCATTGTCTGATGGAGCTGACGCGGCACCTGAAATCAGACCACATTAATTCATCCGCTTTCAAACGAACTGAAGTGAAATTAAACCACAGATTGCCTGAGAAAGAGTACAACAAAAGAAGACACAAAGACAAATAAGACGCTGATGATACAGCTGAAGGTGAAGAAAGGAAAAGGAAGGAGGAGAAACAGAAGTGAAAGCTCCAACAGCAGTAGCACTGCAGAAAGAAAAAGCAGCAGAAGATGACGAAGAAACAGATGAAAAAGATCACAAACAAGGGGCTGAACGCTGAAGAAGGAACAGAAAAATAAGAAGACGAAGAAGAGGAAGAAAGATTTTAATTAAAAATGCCACAATAAGCCGTAAACAATTGTAATAGAATTTGTGAGCTTGGCGGTGAGTGGAGGAGGGCGTTTTTAATTAGCGTGGGCGAGAGTGATAGTGCTACTTCAGTGGCTTTGGGGCGGAACTGAGACAAAAGCAAAAGAAGTGGGAGGATGAGGGATTAAAAGCAAACTCTCCATCCTCCCTGACTAAAAACATATGTGAAACCCCACTGTTCGTTCTCTTTCTTCCGTCTGTTCTGACGTTGGCGGCAAAAGAAAATCTAGTTTATATTGAGACAGATTTCTCTGTGAGTCATCTCATTACCTACATTACAAGCAGCTTCATAATATTATGAGAGATTTTTAAAGACACACACAACTTAGACAGAAATAAGTACTTATCATTTTTATTTATTTATTTTTTTTAATAATCCCTGTCTGGGGGGCGGCACGGTGGTGTAGTGGTTAGCGCTCTCGCCTCACAGCAAGAAGGTCTGGGTTCGAGCCCCGTGGCCGGCGAGGGCCTTTCTGTGCAGAGTTTGCATGTTCTCCCTGTGTCCGCGTGGGTTTCCTCCGGGTGCTCCGGTTTCCCCCACAGTCCAAAGACATGCAGGTTAGGTTAACTGGTGACTCTAAATTGACCGTAGGTGTGAATGTGAGTGTGAATGGTTGTCTGTGTCTATGTGTCAGCCCTGTGATGACCTGGCGACTTGTCCAGGGTGTACCCCGCCTTTCGCCCATAGTCAGCTGGGATAGGCTCCAGCTTGCCTGTGACCCTGTAGAACAGGATAAAGCGGCTACAGATGATGAGATGAGATAATCCCTGTCTGGGATCTTGCTTGCTTTTAAATGTATGGCTGCATCTGAATACTCAGTATATCCTAACAACGGTGAAGTACCTATACCCGACTGGAACTGGAGTACGTTCTACGAGTATGCAAGCGAGTACTAAGGCTCCAGCTTGCCCACGACTTCTATCTGAGAGGCAGGGTACACCCTGGACAAGTCGCCAGGTCATCACAGGTCTAACACATAGAGACACGCAACCATTCACACTCACATTCACACCTACAGTCCCCAATATTTAGAGCCACCAATTAGTCTAACCTGCATGTCTTTGGACTGTGGGGGAAACCGGAGCACCCCGAGAAAACCCATACAGACACAAGGAGAACATGCAAACTCCACACAGAAAGGCCTCCATTGGATCAGCCACAGGGCTTGAACCCAGAACCTTCTTGCTGTGAGGCGACAGTGCTAACCACGACACCACCGTGCCGCCATGTTTGAGAAACAGAGCATTTTAAATTATTATTTTTATTTTTTTGCAAATTCGATAAATAAAAACTTTATACAAAACGTTCAACAAAATAATTTCCACTTCGAATGTAAACAAACTGGCGAAATGTCAGTAGCAATTAATGAAAAAATGCTATAATAATAATTCTTGAAAAATAATAATTAAAAAAAGGATACGCTCTTACAATCAAACAATTTCATATTTTGTTGTTTGTTTTTTTTTGTATTTTTGGGGTTTTGTTTTCGAGTAGAGTTTTTATTTCTTCTTTGGTTGCTTCAGCAACACGCTCCGCCACGGTATATGAGCTAATAGCCTAGTAGTAGAGTAGCCAATCAGAGCACGCAATTGCTCATATCCAGTGAATGTGGATAGAATATACAGTGGATATAAAAAGTGTACACACCCCGTTAAAATGATAGGATTTTCTGTTGTAAAAAAACAAGACCATGATAAATCATTTCAAAACTTTTCCCACCTTTAATGTGAACTATACCCTGTACGATTCAATTGAAAAACAAACAAATCTATTAGGGGGAAAAACATTTTTTTAAAAATCGTACAATAAGTTGGTTGCAGGGCGGCACGGTGGTGTAGTGGTTAGCGCTGTCGCCTCACAGCAAGAAGGACCGGGTTCGAGCCCCGTGGCCGGTGAGGGCCTTTCTGTGCGGAGTTTGCATGTTCTCCCCGTGTCCGCGTGGGTTTCCTCCGGGTGCTCCGGTTTCCCCCACAGTCCAAAGACATGCAGGTTAGGTTAACTGGTGACTCTAAATTGACCGTAGGTGTGAATGTGAGTGTGAATGGTTGTCTGTGTCTATGTGTCAGCCCTGTGATGACCTGGCGACTTGTCCAGGGTGTACCCCGCCTTTCACCCATAGTCAGCTGGGATAGGCTCCAGCTTGCCTGCGACCCTGTAGAACAGGATAAAGCGGCTAGAGATAACGAAATGAGATGAAGCTGGTTGCATAAGTGTACACACCCTTAAACTAATACTCTGTTGAAGCACCTTTTGATTTAATTACAGCATTCAGTCTTTTTGGGTTCACACCTGCCATCAATTAAAATGACTGATTGACCCCAAATAAAGTTCAGACATTTACTCCGTTGCATCCTCCAGCAAAAGCCAGGGTTCACAGAGAGCTTACAAAGCATCAAAGGGATCTCATTGTTGAAAGGTATCAGTCAGGAGAAGGGTACAAAAACATTCCCACAGCATTAAATATACCATGCAGCACAGTGAAGACGGTCATCAAGAAGTGGAGAAAATATGGGACAACAGTGACATTACTGAAAACTGGACGTCCCTCCAAAACTGATGAAAAGACAAGATGAAAACTGGTCAGGGAGGCTGCCGAGAGGCCGACAGCAACACTGAAGGAGCTGCAGGAATTTCTGGCAAGTACTGGTTGTGTACTACATGTGACAACAATCGCCTGTATTCTCCATGTGTCTGGACTATGAGGCAGGGTCAAAGAAAAACATCCAGGCCTGGCTAAATTTTGCAAAAAAAATACATCAACTCTCCCAAAAGCATGTGGGAAAATGTGTTATGGTCTGATGAAACCAAGGTTGAACTTTTTGGCCACAATTCCAAAAGGTATGTTTGGCACAAAAACAACACTCCGCATCACCAAAACAACACCATACCCACAGTGAAGCATGGTGGTGGCAGCATCATGTTTTGGGGTTGTTTTTCTTCAGCTGAAACAGGGGCTTTAGTCAAGGTGGAGGGAATTATGAACAGTTCTAAATACCAGTCAATTTTAGCCCAAAATCTTCAGGTGTCTGCTAGAAAGCTGAAGATGAAGATGAATTTCATCTTTCAGCACAACAATGACCCCAGAAAAGTTTTGGAATGGCCCAGCCAGAGCCCAGACCTAAATCCAATCGAAAATCTGTGGGGTGACCTGAAGAGGGCTGTGCACTAGAAATGCCCTCGCAATCTGACAGCAAGGAAGAGTGGGCAAATATTGCCAAGTCTAGATGTGGCAGGCTGATAGACTCCAACCCAAAAAGACTGAATGCTGTAATTAAATCAAAAGGTGCTTCAACAAAGTATTAGTTTAAGGGTGTGCATACTTATGCAACCAGATTATTGTACATTTTTTTTATGTTTTTCCCCCCTAATAAATTTGCTTGTTTTTCAATTGAATAGAACAGGTTATAGTTCACATTAAAGGTGGGAAAAGTTTTGAAATTATTTATCGTGGTCTCATTTTTTTACATCAGAAAAACCTATCATTTTAACGGGGTGTACACACACACACACACACACACACACACACACACACACACACACACAACTCTGTAACAATCGGCTTTGCTTTGGACAGACGTCTCCTTTCGACTTTTCCTGGGGGAATTCTTCATCTTTGGGTTATTCGGAGGTTCCAGGTCAATTATGGGATAGCGTGGTGTGGTGTAGGAGATCATCCAGGTACATTTTGACGAGTATTAAATGCCTACTGAATATTCGGACAAACTACATACTGCTTTTTGCATACTAGTAGTATGGAAGTATGTGTATTCAGATGCGGCCTGTGACGTCTCTTAAACCCGACTGAAAACCTCTCTCTCTCTCTCTCAATTAGTTTTTCCTTTAAAGGCAGCGTAAGAGCAGCTACCGCCCTCAAAACCGAACACAAGAGGAAGTTCTTGTGTGTTTTCCCATGCTCTGAAGAAAAAGTAAAAAGGGGGCAGCCTCATCCTCGAGAAGGTGAGTAATCCCTTAATTCAACCAGGCAAAAAGTGGCCTTCCGCTCCTCTTTCTGCTTTCAGCCTCATGCATTCAGCTGTTCCATTTTCCTTTCATATTCACAATTTCCACTAATTTAAGCCACAATACAATACAGACCCCTTACGATAGAGGGTTTTTTTTAGACTTACAGAGAGGATTTGAATAATAACAATCACAATAACAACAAAAAACACAAGCTGAATGGCAAATGCACGGGTTTCACATTAGCGTATTTGTCAAGCTCAGGTTTTGTGTCACTGCTAATGCTGAGCTACACCGAATTTATTTTGTGTCAAAAAAAAAAATGCAATCTTTCACAAAATGATCCATCACGACTAATAAATAAAATAAAATAAAATAAATATATATACAAAAATGGTGGCACGGTGGTGTAGTGGTTAGCGCTGTCGCCTCACAGCAAGAAGGTCTGGGTTCGAGCCCCGTGGCCGGTGAGGGCCTTTCTGTGTGGAGTTTGCATGTTCTCCCCGTGTCCGCGTGGGTTTCCTCCGGGTGCTCCGGTTTCCCCCACAGTCCAAAGACATGCAGGTTAGGTTAACTGGTGACTCTAAATTGACCGTAGGTGTGAATGTGAGTGTGAATGGTTGTCTGTGTCTGTGTGTCAGCCCTGTGATGACCTGGCGACTTGTCCAGGGTGTACCCCGCCTTTCGCCCGTAGTCAGCTGGGATAGGCTCCAGCTTGCCTGCGACCCTGTAGAACAGGATAAAGCGGCTAGAGATAATGAGATGAGATATACAAAAACACTGTTTAATGTTTTTAACATCCAGGAAAACCACCACTAATCTCTCCACCTTTCCTGTCATGCAGGGATCTATGGATACCCATGAATAATAAAAGTGGACATGTCCCCATGTCCTCCTGCCATCTCATTATTACCGATGGTGTACTAGACTAAAAATACTCAAAATCATATTTCATGATCATTTTAAGCCATCGAGCCTGTTTTGTTCAGGCTTAAAGGGAATGAAAAGATTGCTTGGGAAAGCATGAAGGACCTGATTTACTAAAAGTTCTAATTTGTGTGTGCAATCTGATCAATAGGCCCTTTGCAGCTAGAGGTCACGTGCTTGGATACCGCTTAGCAACACGAAAGTGGAGAGCAAGCGTTCAAAACCCTCGACAAGGTCAAGCACAAAAGTTTCAGCAGTTTATAGCGCTTGATCTCTTTCCTTTTCGAGAAGATTTGTTAAGGTACTTTTCTAAGTTCACTTTAGGCTCATTTTTACAGGAAAAAAAAAGATTTTATCGCGAAGGCATTGACTTTCAACGGACATCATTTGGATCTTCGCAGCCAAACAACATGGCGAATTCACAAGGTTTGTACACCAAAAAACCCTTGTAAAAGCATTTAGTTTAATTCTAACAGGTTAAAGCAGCTCCACAATGAAAGTTTTCAAGGTACATACAGTGGTGCTTGAAAGTTTGTGAACCCTTTAGAATGTTCTATATTTCTGCATAAATATGACCCAAAACATTGTCAGATTTTCACACAAGTCCTAAAAGTAGATAAAGAGAACCCAGTTAAAGAAATGAGACAAAAATATTATACTTGGTCATTTATTTATTGAGGAAAATGATCCAATATTACATATCTGTGAGTGGCAAAAGTATGTGAACCTTTGCTTTCAGTATCTGGTGTGACCCCCTTGTGCAGCAATAACTGCAACTAAACGTTTGCGGTAACTGTTGATCAGTCCTGCACACCGGCTTGGAGGAATTTTAGCCCGTTCCTCCATACAGAACAGCTTCAACTCTGGGATGTTGGTGGGTTTCCTCACATGAACTGCTCGCTTCAGATCCTTCCACAACATTTCAATTGGATTAAGGTCAGGACTTTGACTTGGCCATTCCAAAATATTAACCTTATTCTTCTTTAACCATTCTTTGGTAGAACGACTTGTGTGCTTAGGGTCATTGTCTTGCTGCATGACCCACCTTCTCTTGAGATTCAGTTCATGGACAGATGTCCTGACATTTTCCTTTAGAATTCGCTGGTATAATTCAGAATTCATTGTTCCATTAATGATGGCAAGCCATGCTGGCCCAGTTGAAGCAAAACAGGCCCAAACCATGATACTACCACCACCATGTTTCACAGATGGGATAAGGTTCTTATGCTGGAATGCAGTGTTTTCCTTTCTCCAAACATAACGCTTCTCATTTAAACCAAAAAGTTCTATTTTGGTCTCATCCATCCATAAAACATTTTTCCAATAGCCTTCTGGCTTGTCCACGTGATCTTTAGTAAACTGCAGACGAGCAGCAATGTTCTTTTTGGAGAGCAGTGGCTTTTTCTCCTTGCAACCCTGCCATGCACACCATGGTGGACTCATGAACATTAACATTAGCCAATGTGAGAGAGGCCTTCAGTTGCTTAGAAGTTACCCTGGGGTCCTTTATGAGCTCGCTGACTATTACACGCCTTGCTCTTGGAGTGATCTTTGTTGGTCGACCACTCCTGGGGAGGGTAACAATGGTCTTGAATTTCCTCCATTTGTACACAATCTGTCTGACTGTGGATTGGTGGAGTCCAAACTCTTTAGAGATGGTTTTGTAACCTTTTCCAGCCTGATGAGCATCAACAACGCTTTTTCTGAGGTCCTCAGAAATCTCCTTTGTTCGTGCCATGATACACTTCCACAAACGTGTAGATCAGACTTTGATAGATCCCTGTTCTTTAAATAAAACAGGATGCCTACTCACACCTGATTGTCATCCCATTGATTGAAAACACCTGACTCTAATTTCACCTTCAAATTAACTGCTAATCCTAGAGGTTCACATACTTTTGCCACTCACAGATATGTAATATTGGATCATTTTCCTCAATAAAAAAATGACCAAGTATAATATTTTTGTCTCATTTGTTTAACTGGGTTCTCTTTATCTACTTTTAGGACTTGTGTGAAAATCTGATGATGTTTTAGGTCATATTTATGCAGATATATAGAAAATTCTAAAGGGTTCACAAACTTTCAAGCACCACTGTACTTGTTTTTGTAAGGTTTGGTTACATCTTAAAGATTGAAACAAACAATGTACCGCAATGACACACGAAGGTCGGCTTCTCTCCTCCCTTTATCAGGTGCGTGTGTATATGTGACAAACAAGGGCTTCTGATTTTAATAATCTCACTGGAAATGTTCTGTAACCATGGCAACAAAATACGCGAATCAACACACTTCACTTTTATGAAGTGTGAATCTCACTTGGCTAGATAACGCACACGCGGTGCTGGCATGGATACTCGCAAACAATCCCGTTGCCATAGCAACACGATTCTTGCCGTCTAAAAAAGATCGCTTTTCTCAGTGAATTAAAACAAACAAAAACACACCACGTAAAATGATCAATGAGTCGTTGGTGCACTGGAATAAGGGTGTGCTATCATTACGGTAAATTGTTCGCTTTTATCTTCAAGACGTATCCATCTGAACACTTGCTCTCCACTTTCGTGCTGCTAAGTGGTATCCAAGCACCAGCTGCAAAGAGCCTATTACGCATCCAGTTAGTGGGTGTGTTTCAGATTTCCTAAGATTAACTGCATGAATGACGTCATGTGAAGAAAACACTCTAGTGATCTTTTTTGTTTGTTTGTTTGGTGTTTGTGCTACATATTATTGACAGCTCTGCCAATTTTGGATCTTTAAAGGGACATATTATGAAAAACTCACTTTTGAGTAGGTGCTTCATTTTATGGTTAAGGCGAGCGATGATGGATTTGTAATGGACGCTTTATTACAATAACGAAAGTAAAATGGCGTGATACTGTTTGTGTATATTATAAAATTATATTGAAATGCCTTGCAATGTATTAAAGGGGACATGTTATGAAAAACTCACTTTTTCAGGGCTTGTGCACACACGTTTGGGTGGTTGGAGTGCCTACCAACCCACAGACTCTGAAATAAGACAACTCGGTCAGCTTCTTTTGTTCTGCCCATTTCAGAAAACGCGTGCTTCAATAAGCCGTTCAGATTTAGATGTCGCATTGGAATTATACCGCCCCTTCATCTGATTATCTTCATTCATGATTTGAGAACTGAATAGAATAGAATAGAATTTACTGTCATTGCACAATTATACAACGAAATTGCTGCTCCCATGTCCGTGAATAAATAAATAAACAAAAATAAACTGTAAAAAAATATAAAGATGTAAAAGATATGTCCATAAGAAAACATTCACCTATACAGACGTCTTCTTCATTAAATATGTAAGGTTAAAAGCGGCATGAAGTGTAGATGAAATACTGCATAGGTCATTATTGCACTTGAGCATAAAACAGAATGTTCCAGTTCAATTTGGGCGGTGTTTTATCTTGCTCAGTTCTGTTATGGGGTGCTCCGGTTTCCCCCACAGTCCAAAGACATGCAGGTTAGGTTAACTGGTGACTCTAAATTGACCGTAGGTGTGAATGTGAGTGTGAATGGTTGTCTGTGTCTATGTGCCAGCCCTGTGATGACCTGGCGACTTGTCCAGGGTGTACCCCGCCTCTCGCCCGTAGTCAGCTGGGATAGGCTCCAGCTTGCCTGCGACCCTGTAGAACAGGATAAAGCGGCTAGAGATAATGAGATGAGATGAGTTCTGTTATGGCTCTTCAAAAGAAACTATTCCTGAGTCTGGAGGTGCGAGCGTTGAGTGCTCTGTAGCACATTCCGGAAGGTAACGGAGAGAAGAGGTAATGGCAGGGGTGCGTCACATCTTCCATGATGGTGTGAGCTCTGCGGAGACAGCGGGTCCTGAAGATGTCCTCAAGAGAGGGCAGAGTGAGACCAATGATCTTTCCTGCAGTTTTAATGACTCTCTGAAGACTCTCACGGTCCGCCTCTGTGCAGTTCCCATACCAAGCCGCAAGACAGTATGTGAAGTGTCAGTAAAATAGCAAATTCTGACACTTTCAAATGTTGCTGGAGGCACGTAAAGGCTCCTCCTACTCTTTCCATCCTGATATCGTACTCACCTCACATCCCGCCTGCCTTCTCCTTTGCTGTCACTCAGTAATAAGCAGTTATAATTCGACCAAAAAACTGATTTGGCTGTTTGACCTGCGCTAATTAGAAAGTTTGCAGACTTTGGCAGTGGAATTCAGTGCCAGCATAATGAGTCATAAAATGGTTCATTATGGCCGAGTCAGGGAACGTTCTCAATCTCGGTAAAGGACCACAGAGCCCTGGCTGGCCAGTCTGAACAGGACGTGCGCACCAACTGGCCCATTTTGCGCTGCAAAATAGAAGTCACACTTTTTACTCCAAGCTGTTAATATTATGGGCACAGCCTCCAGTGTGTCTGTCTCAGTCCTCCTTTTTTCTATCTCTTGATACGCACGGATAAACTCCTGAATTGTTTCGGGAGATCATGGCGAGTGAACGGGCTGTGAAATTGTTGCAAAAAAGTGTTTTTCAAAGAAAGTCACAATTTCTTGGTTTTATTTCACAATACCTTACTATATTTGCAGCTCACTGAGACCTCATCTTTGTGACATTTTCTTATTTTCCATGACCGTTTAAAAGAACTCAATTAGACTCTATATCCATGGTATGGCTTGTAAAACACAGTGATGTAAAAGCAAATAGTGCTGCCTTTTAACATGCTGCTTAGTGCAGCATTGTGAAGCCCCCAGTGACCTGCATTAGAACATGGCAGTGGTCTCTCAGAGACACTCACGAGGTTATACTGGCATTAAGTGGGAAGAAAGTGCCAATTATCAGCTGCCTGCGATGACTTCAGACATGACAACAGCAGTAAAAAGCTCTCTGGCTGGCGAGAACTTTGGCACTTAGCTCGTCTGTGTTGCACCTCAGACAGAATAACCGCTACGGGCTTCTTTTCTACTGATCATCTTGTCCAGTCTCTCATTTTACACAAAGAGTCAGTAAATGGACCTGAAATTTTCAATAATATTATTAACCGAGCATGGCTGTGTGATTTTGCTGAGATTACATCCATGTAATAACCGGCGTTTTCTGTTTCCAGTTGCGAGTACGCCGTGCGCGTTTCGGCTGCCGCTTCTCACCGGAGCTTTTTTCCCCTTTTGTTTTTCTTTTTTTGTGTTTGTGTGGTTTGGTGTTTGTTTTTTGTTTGGGTGTTTTGACCGCTGATTGTGGTGTGGCTCTGGACCCAGTTTGGGCGTCAGTTCCCTTCAGGCCTTGGTGCGCCATGGGTGATGCCTGTGCTCCTCGCTGTAGATTGTAGTGAGCTTGTTGCTCTTTTTGACATCAGGGTTGTCCGATGCTCTGTGCGGCAGTGCTTCTGTGCTTGGTGCGGTGTTCTGGGCAATGTTGCCCGGTGGCATTCACGGTGACTGTGCAGGCGGTGTGGGATTTATTTTCGTTCACCTGGTGGGACTGTGGTAGCTATGCCATTGGAATTACATCCTGACCCTCTTTTGGTGAACTCCCTCATATATATATATATATATATATATATATATATATATATATATATATATATATATATATATATATTTTTCCCCCCCTAATTGTAAAGCGATCTTGGGTGTGAGAAAGGTGCTATATAAATTGAAATTATTATTATTATTATTATTATTATTATTATTATTATTATTATTATTAAGTCAACAATTAGCCAGTATTTACTGTTGGAATTTAATATCACGATATAATGAAACGCTCTATATGTTGTTTGTACATTAGTATCATAACTTTCTTACATAAACCAAATATAAAATAAGAAAACAAACAATTACAATAGTGCTCCTATGCACCTTTGGTGCTTGGCCCCCTAATAAAGGATTGTATTTCTAGCGCACCATTTAATCCAATTGCTTTTCACAATATACTCTGAACTGAGAACTAAGATCCTTTATTTACCTTTAATTGCAGAAACAGCCCTTTAAGAGAATACTGACCTACATGAATGTCACATTCTTTATATCCTTCATAACCACAGAGCTTAAAAAGGTCTTGGCCTCCCTGTTTTCCTGATCATTATTAATCCTCTTTCCTCAGAGAAACTCTATTTTTCCCAAGCAATAATGTTCCCTTTCTTCCCCTCTTCACCTACGGGGGCTGAGCTATAATTCCTATAAGCCTCGACCTCATTCACGTCCGATTCAAGTGGCAGTGTCCTCGCTCACAGGCATCTATTGATTAGTTACAGCCTGAATGATTATAGTGAATTGAAGCCCTGATAAGATTATAAATTGGAAACTATATGATGATTTTGCTTAAAGCCTGTAGCATGCATATCTTGATGTGGTTTTACTGGTTGACAGACAGCATTCGTTTATTTCATTTCTAGTTACAAATAAACACGGCTCTGAAATCAGTTCAATTCAGTGATATTTTATGTTTAATACATTTTGAATAAAGACATTGTCGCAAAGCAGCTTTAAAGAAATCCAGGTGTAGATTTAGAGCCCTAGTGAGCCAGTCAGAGGTGACAGTGGCAAGGAAAAACTCCCTGAGAAGACATGAGGAAGAAACAAGACTCCATTCCTTTCTGTGTGACACCGGACAGTGTGTTTATAGAAATAATTACAGTATACAAGGTCAAAGAGTGTTGAAAAGGATGCTTTTCTGAGGATGCTGTGAATAAGAGTCCTAAGATGAGCACAGGACAGTTTTTATGATTACAACAGTAAGTTTTATGTACAAATCTACAGTATTTAGGTGCGATTATCCATTGTAGCAAGGGTGAGACTTGGGTATAAACCATTAGAGCTTGTATTCTGTTGTAAGATATTATAGATGACAGATATTGTCTTTAAACTTTGAGTCATAATCTAGCTATGGACTGAATTAAAAAAAAAAAAAGGTATGCAAACTACAACCCCAGTTCCAAAAAAGTTGGGACACTATAAAACATAAATAAAAACAGAATGTGAAGATTTGCAAATTGTGGAAACCCTATATTTCACTGAAAATAGTACAATGACAACAGATCAAATGTCGAAACTGAGAAATTTTATTGTTTTCTGAAAAATATATGCTCATTTTGAATTTGACGTCAGCAACACATTTCAGAAAAATTGGAACAGGGGCAACAAAAGACTGAAAAAGTTGTGTAATACTAAAAAAACTTATTTAGTTAACTGGCAACAGGTCAGTAACGTGATTGGGTATAAAAACAGCATCCCAGAGAGGCAGAGTCTCTCAGAAGTAAAGATGGGGAGGGGTTCACCGCTCTGTGAAAGACTGTGTGGGCAAACAGTGCTACAGTTGAAGAATAACATTCCTCAATGTAAAACTGCAAAGAATTTGTGGATCACATCATCTATGGTACATAATATCATTAAAAGATTCAGAGAATCTGGAGAAATCTCTGTACACAAGAGACAAGGCTGAAAACTGACATTGGATGCCTGTGATCTTCAGGCCCTCAGGCAACACTGCATTAAAAGCAGACACGTGTCTGTAGTGGAAATCACTGTATGGGCTCAGGAACACTTCAGAAAACCATTGTCTGGGAAAACAGTTCATTACTGCATCCACAAATGCAAGTTAAAACCAGATATAAACAATATCCAGAAACACCGCCACCTTCTCTGAGCCCAAGCTCTTTTATGACGGACTGAGGCGAAGTGGAAAATTGTCCTGAGGTCTGACGACTCAAAAGTAGAAATTATTTTTAGAAATCGTGAACACCACGTCCTCCAGGCTAAAGAGGAGAGGGACCATCCAGCTTGTTATCAGTGCACAGTTCAAAAACCAGCATCTGTGATGGTATGAGGGTGCATTAGTGCATATAACATGTGTAGCTTGTACGTCTGGGAAGGCATCATTAATGCTGAATGATATATACATGTTTCAGAGCAATATACTCTCATCTAGACAAAATCTTTTTCAGTGAAGGCCTTCCTTCTTTCAGCAAGACAATGCCAAACTGCTTTCTGCACATATTAAAACTGCGTGGCTCCATAGTAAAAGAGTCCGGGTGCTAAACTGGCCTGCATGCAGTCCAGACCTGTCTCCCATTTAAATAATTTGGTGCATTATGAAGCGCAAAATACGACAAAGGAGACCCCGAACTGCTGAGCAACTGAAATTGTATATCAAACAAGAATGGGACAGCATTTCCCTTTCAAAACTACAGCAATTGGTCTCTTCAGTTCTCAAACGTTTACAGAGTGTTGTTAAAAGTAGAGGTGATGTACGGTAACACAGTGGTAAACATGCCCCTGTCCCAACTTTTTTGAAACGTGTTGCTGACATCAAATTCAAAATGAGCATATATTTTTCAAAAAACAATAAAATTTTTCAGTTTCAACATTTGATATGTTGTCCTTGTACTATTTTCAATGAAATATAGGGTTTCCATGAATTGCAAAATATTGCATTCTGTTTTTATTTACAGTTTACACAGCGTCACAACTTTTTTGGACTTGGAGTTGCAGTATCATTAATGATTGAGTTTAAATCACACATAAAACCTGCAACAAACAAAAATGTCAGTAGGACAGTTACTCCTATATTCTTTTATTCCTATATTCTATCATTTCTAGGGACAGAGATTAGACAGCTGTTTAATCAAGCTCTCACAGTCAACCCCGATCCATCAAAGAGCACTTCTAATGAAACTGCTGAATGTGGAGGATGTTCATTCTGTCCAAAAGTTTGCTCATCTGCTATCAGCATACTGTATAATTCACACAACAAACATCATACTCACCACACCGGCCATGTTTAAGATATTCTGTGTGTGCTTTTTATTTTTATCATATATCATCATATCTCAGCTGTCCATCAACACATCATGTATCAACTAATGACTGTATCGAAAATTACGGACCAGTGCATAGTCATGATAAGTTTTAAGTCTCTTTGCATGCAATATAAACCCATCACTCATGTTGGCTGAATGTTGAATAAAAACCACCCTCTGATCTCTCTGATCTGATGTCCTGTACTGGTTTTTACTACAGTGGTGCTTGAAAGTTTGTGAACCCTTTAGAATTTTCTATATTTCTGCATAAATATGACCTAAAACATCATCAGATTTTCATGCAAGTCTTAAAAGTAGATAAAGAGAACCCAGTTAAACAAATGAGACAAAAATATTATACTTGGTCATTTATTTATTGAGGAAAATGATCCAATATTACATATCTGTGAGTGGCAAAAGTATGTGAACCTTGGCTTTCAGTATCTGGTGTGACCCTCTTGTGCAGCAATAACTGCAACTAAACGTTTCTGGTAACTGTTGATCAGTCCTGCACACTGGCTTGGAGGAATTTTAGCCCGTTCCTCCGTACAGAACACCTCAACTCTGGGATGTTGGTGGGTTTCCTCACATGAACTGCTCGCTTCAGGTCCTTACACAACATTTCGATTGGATTAAGGTCAGTACTTTGACTTGGCCATTCCAAAACATTAAATTTATTCTTCTCTAACCATTCTTTGGTAGAACAACTTGTGTGCTTAGGGTCGTTGTCTTGCTGCATGACCCACCTTCTCTTGAGATTCAGTTCATGGACAGATGCCCTGATATTTTCCTTTAGAATTCACTGGTATAATTCAGAATTCATTGTTCCATCAATGATGGCAAGCCATGCTGGCCCAGATGAAGCAAAACAGGCCCAAACCATGATACTACCACCACCATGTTTCACAGATGGGATAAGGTTCTTATGCTGGAATGCAGTGTTTTCCTTTCTGCAAACATAACGCTTCCCATTTAAAACAAAAAGTTCCATTTTGGTCTCATCCATCCACAAAACATTTTTCCAATAGCCTTCTGGCTTGTCCACGTGATCTTTAGCAAACTGCAGATGAACAGCAATGTTCTTTTTGGAGAGCAGTGACTTTCTCCTTGCAACCTCGCCATGCACACCATTGTTGTTCAGTGTTCTCCTGATGGTGGACTCAAACATTAACATTAGCCAATTTGAGCAAGGCCTTCAATTGCTTAGAAGTTACCCTGGGGTCCTTTGTGGCCTTTCTGACTATTATATGCCTTGCTCTTGGAGTGATCTTTGTTGGTCGACCACTCCTGGGGAGGGTAACAATGGTATTGAATTTCCTCCATTTGTACACAATCTGTCTGACTGTGGATTGGTGGAGTCCAAACTCTTTAGAGATGGTTTTGTAACCTTTTCCAGCCTGATGAGCATCAACAACGCTTTTTCTGAGGTCTTCAGAAATCTCCTTTGTTCGTGCCATGATGCACTTCCACAAACGTGTTGTGAAGATCAGACTTTGATAGATCCCTGTTCTTTAAATAAAACAGGGTGCTCACCCACACCTGATTGTCATCCCATTGATTGAAAACACCTGACTCTAATTTCACCTTCAAATGAACTGCGAAACCTAGATGTTCACATACTTTTGCCACTCACAGATATGTAATATTGGATCATTTTCTTCAATAAATAACCAAGTATAATATTTTTGTCTCATTTGTTTAACTGGGTTCTCTTTATCTATTTTTAGGACTTGTGTGAAAATCTGATGATGTTTTAGGTCCTATTTATGCAGAAATATAGAAAATTCTAAAGGGTTCACAAACTTTCAAGCACCACTGTACACAGATAGCGGCAGTCTTTTTTTTTCCCCCCGAGTAAACAAATTGTCTTTTTTTAGAGAATCCTTAATATCATTCCTTATCATAGAATGAAAAAAAAAGAAAGAAAAAAACCCACAACGCTGCAAATCTGTGGGGATTGTCAGAAAGAAAACCCAGCACAAAATCCAGATTGGATCAGATCAGAGGATATTTTGGACTGCGTGGCTTGTCAGTTTAAATTGAATCAAAAATAATTGAATAATATTTGGATGACACCAAGGCTGATAGGTACATATCAAATGTGGTGGACTATGAATACTACTGAACGTTTTGTGTGCGTGTGTGTCAGAGTAAAAATGATATCAGCACTCACAGCCCTTGTAGATGTCAGTTGGGATCTGTACGGCAGTGTAGGAGTAGTTGACTTTGTTTTTGAAATTGGGGTCGTCCACAAACTCCAGTGAAATGGACTTCAGTTTTTCCGACTCTTTTTCTTCATTGCTGTCTTCAGACTGCAACGACTGAAACCAAAACACACAACTTTACACAAACATCAATAATGTTCTGATAGCTTCTACAATTCAACGTGTCTTCCTTTAATAACCTCTTTAGATTCTCATGCCTTTCAAACTCGTAACACAATGAGAGAGGATATATCAAAGTGGGCCATAACCACCCAAAATGGCTATCGCTTTCACACTGAACTCCAGGACGCCATTATCCCAGTCAATAACAAACTGCAAAATCATTGCAACAACGGTGTCCCGCTCCACTCCTTTAAGCTGCCACACATAGCATTAATTAGCATTTTAATTCATTTTCTCGAGTCTCAAATCTGCATAGCCTGCTGCGGAAAGCAACTTCAATAACAAAAAAGGTTGAGGCAGCACAAAACTGACCAAATAATTGGATTTCAATAGCAAATCAATTTAACAAATGCCCTCAGTGTACTGCATAATAAGCAACCTGGGCTTCGTGTCCTGTAGTGCATATGCAGCCAAAACCCAAAGAGGAATAATGCGTCGTCCTTTCGCGGTACCTTTTCAATACTGTCCTTTCAAAAATCACCTGCCTAACGTAGAAACTATTGCACATGTAAATACAGGACCAGTCTGAAGTTTGAGCACACCTTCGAATTAAATGTTTTTTCTTTATTTTTATTAATTAAAAGACACTTTTAATTTCTGCTACTACTGGTCGCCTGGCCCCCTCCTCCTCTCCGTTCCTCACCAGGCCGCTCAAGACTGCTGTTGGTGGAATGACCTTCCCATTGAGGTCAGAACTGCTGACTCCCTGACCACCTTCAAGCACAGACTGAAGACTCCATCTTCGGGCTGCACCTCTCTCCTGCTTACCTGCCCACTGCGTAACTGCGTTTCGGTCTAGACCAACCCAGGGTGTATACTCTCTAGCCTGGGGTTAGTCATTTTGAGTTCTCTAATTAGTTGTACTTTATATGGTTGGTTTGTTTCCTTGGCTGTTTGAGTATTGATACTTCAACAGAATATTAAACTAGGTATTGCTGTCACTTGTTCAGTTGGCACTAGAACTTTCTTGTCTAGAAGTTCAGCACTTCGTGTACCTGACTTTTGCACTCGTTGTATGTCGCTCTGGATAAAAGCGTCTGCTAAATGCCATGTAATGTAATGTAACATTTCATGTCTTAAAGTAATGATGGATGTCGTTCCTCTTTACTTAGACTACGTTCAGACTGCACCCTGAAACGACCCATATCCGATTTTTTTGCCCATATGCGACCTGTATCCGATTTGTTATTGACAATCTGAACAACACAGATCCGATTTTTTCACATGCGACCCAGGCCGCTTGGATATGTGGTCCTAAATCCGATGCATATCCGATATTTTCACATGCGACTGCAGTCTGACCGGACAGGTCACATTCATGCGACCTACACGTCATCAACAAGAGACAAACGTCACTATTCTGCGTTGGCTAATCCCGCCTCTTTGGTGGAAAACAACAACATTTGTACAGTTTTCAGAATTTAAATAGACTTTTATAGAATTGATCAAGCTAATGGTGGATTTGGTAGGGACCTGGATGTTGATCTGTTAGCCTGATTAAATAAAACAGTTTCTATAACTGATTTATAACTTAAACCATCCTGTATTACAAGATTATAAGATTGTTCTGGAAATTTCCAGTAATTTGACACCTTCGGTCTCATTAGTCTGCTGTTAATCAGATTATTGTGTGAGTTCCGCCGCCGCCACAAAAACCACATCGCCAGGTCTCGCCTCATCTCCATAGCAAACTGCACTGGTGTTTCTGCACCTTGAGCCAGCGCTGAGAGAAGTTGCAGAATTCAGCTGGCTATAAACAATCTAAATAAATATTTATAAAAATGTAGAAAAAGTTTATTAATATGACGAAATAAATATGTGCAAATTATTAAGCCTGAATTAAGAGTTTGGTAATACAGCGGCCGTATCCCAAATGACTGCCTACTGAAGCTCGAGTGCACTATATAGAGTTTAAAAATCCATTACTTCCTAGTAACATGTAGTGCACTCATATAGAAATTAGAGAGACATTTAGGAGTCAATCCTCGTTACCAGGCTACACGTTTTCAGTTCAGTTCAGAAACAAAAACACACACGAGACCTCACACTTTAACACTAACCAGATAATTAAACAAACAAACAAACAAACAAACAAAAAAGAAATCATTAAACTTGAAGAGTGCGCTTTTTTTTTGTTTACGTATTACGTAGATGTGCTTATTACGTGTCAATTTGCGCATGCGGGACACTTTTGGGTCGTTTTCCGTTCATATTGGAGATCGCATACAAGTCTCATATAATTGGTAATGTGAACGGACTAACAAAAAAATCGGATTTCACAACAAATCGGATATGGGTCGTTTCAGGTTGCAGTCTGAACGTAGTGATAGTTGAGCGCTTCTTGACATAATATGGATTACTACAGTTGTAGTGTTGAATAGGACTATTTACTGCATGTTTATTGTTTATTGTTTGATCTCAAGCCCATTAAGAAGGCAAGAAATTGCACTAATTAACTTTTGACGAAACACACCTGTTAATTGAAAAGCGTTCCAGGTGACTACCTCATGAAGCTGGTTAAGATAATGCCAATAGTGTGCAAAGCGTCATCAAGGTAAACTCTGGCTACACTGAAGAATCTAAAATATGAAACATCCTTCCATTATCCGTAGCCGCTTATCCTGTACAGGGTCGTGGGCAAGCTGGAGCCTACAGTATCCCAGCTGACTACAGGCGAAAGGCGGGGTACACCCTGGACAAGTCGCCGAGTCATCACAGGGCTGACACATAGAGACAACCATTCACACTCACATTCACACCTACGGTCAATTTAGAGCCACCAGTTAACCTAACCTGCATGTCTTTGGACTGTGGGGGAAACCGGAGCACCCGGAGGAAACCCACGCAGACACAGGGAGAACATGCAAACTCCACACAGAAAGGCCCCCGTCAGCCACTGGGCTCGATCCCAGAATCTTCTTGCTGTGAGGCGACAGTGCTAACCACTACACCACCATTTCTCAAAATCAGTATTGGATTTTTGTATGAAAATTATGGTAGCTTATATTCTGTTCTATGTTTGGTGTAACTTGATAAGAAGAAGTACAACCTGAAGGTGTATAGAATGTTAGTATTGTGTAGATGTACCTGGCATCATACACTATATGACCAAAAGTATGTGGGCACCATATGTGTTTACGGAATGTCCCATTTCAAAATCATGGCCATTAATGTGGAGTTTGTCCTCCTTTGCTATAAGAATAGCCTCCACTCTTCTGGGAAGGCTTTCCACTAGATTTTGGAGTGTGGCTGTGGGGGTTTGTGCTCATTCAGCTACATGAGGTCAGGCACTGATGTTGAGCAAGAAGGCATCATTCGTAGTCACCGTTCCAGTTCATTCCAAAGGTATAAAATGGGTTGAGGTCAGGGATCTGTGCAGGACACTTGAGCTCTTTCACCCGACTCTTGGCAAACCATGTCTTCATGGACCTTGCTTTGTGCGCAGGAGCATTGTCATACTGGAACATGTTTGGGCCCTTCCCTTTAGTCCCCGTAAGAGGGGATTCTTAATGCTACAGCATCTAAAGACATGATAGACAATTGTGTGCTTCCAACTTTGTGGCAACGGTTTGGAAAAGGCGCACATATGGGTGTATCCACATACTTTTGGCTCTGTAGTGTATAATATGAAAAAGGTTAAGTGTGCAGTGCTCTGTTCTGCCTCTTCTTTTTTGCCTCTCTCTCTCAAGTGTGTATGTGTTTAATATGCATTCAGGGAAGTAAAAGCTTATTGAACGCTAAATAGGCCAGGATGCGGCATACAAGCTGTATGTATGATAAACTGAAATGCCTGAAAAGCATCTATACTCGTACGTTTCCCTTGCTATGGTTTATACATTCAGCCATTCCTCCACAGTTTTCAGATAAACACAAAGAACCTGGCAAACAGGCAATAACTCTCTCTCTCTCTCTCTCTCTCTCTCTCTCTCTCTCTCTCACACACACACACACACACACACCATTTCTCTCTAAATACATACATCAGTGTATGCCTTGTGAATCGATATGGCTCGCATAGAAATAGTACGAATTAACAGATGCTTTATAATGGCTTCCTTTGACAGAAGGCAGAATTCATCTGTGGAAAACACAGCACTTCATATTCCCATACACATCAACAAAATTGTTCTTATTAATGAATGACCAGCTAACCCTAATCCCTCTTTAATAATAATAATAATAATAATAATAATAATAATAATAGAGGTCTCAAAAGTAGCTGGTCGGCGGCAGCAAACTGTCGTCTGTAGTAGGATTTGCCACCGTCTATTTTTCACTGAGTAACAAAAAATATTTTTGTTTACATATCTGTACAAAACTGAGCAGTGTGCGATGTGAAACGAAGTTTTATTCAACTAAATAATGGCCAAATACTAACACGTCCATCGGAAGTAGAGGCAGCTGTTATGCTGCCGTGTGCTGTAACTAAGATGTAATCTGATTGTTAACAATGTTTCGTGTACTGTGATGGAGTCACGCTACCGTATGGCTAGAAATGGTGACTAAGAAGCGGCGCGGCATGTTAGATGCCTGGTTTTCAAAAAGGCCTCAAATCACAGGCAAGTCTGTAATTTTAGCCATCACTTTTGAACCTCCTTAATATAAAGGGGATATCACATGCTATATATATATATAAGCATGTGATAGCCCCTTTATATTAAGGAGGTTCAAAAGTTCTACTAAAATTTTTCGTATTGATTACCATCACTTCAGACTCTATTTTGCTGTTTACAATAAACTGGAAATTCCTCCCCAAACGCTTTGAAACTGTCTCAGATAAACCCAGTTTCCATTTTTCTCGCCTATGGTTCACGGTGAAGGGCTTTGGCCTTTTTAATTGTACCCTTCTATTCTCTGCCTCGTACCCTTTTATTCCCCGAAACTTTGAGACCACTGATGATGATGATGATGATGGGGTGTCATGGCGGTGTAGTGGTTAGCGCTGTCGCCTCACAGCAAGAAGGTTCTGTGTGGGTTTCCTCCGGGTGCTCCGGTTTCCCCCACAGTCCAAAGACATGCAGGTTCGGCTAATTGGTGGCTCTAAATTGACCGTAGGTGTGAATGTGAGTGTGAATGGTTGTGTGTCTCTATGTGTCAGCCCTGCGATGATCTGACGACTTGTCCAGGGTGTACCCCGCCTCTCGCCCGTAGTCAGCTGGGATAGGCTCCAGCTTGCCCCTGACCCTGCACAGGATAAGCGGATAATGGATGGATGGATAATAATAATACCAGGAGATGACAGGGTCACGGAGAAGGAGGATGAGAAGGAAGATAAATCTTCACCTTTGAAATTTGAAATAAAGTGGATTTGGGAAATGAATAAAGTGAAGGTTATTCCAATTGTTGTTGGAGCTCTTGGTGTGGTTACAAAAAAGATCCAAAAATTGGTTCTCAAAGATTGGTGTTGAAATTCGAACTGAGTTGCTGCAAAAGACTGCACTCTTGGGAACAGCCGGAATTTTAAGAAGAGCACTTCAAATGTAGTAAGGAGTATGACCTGCAGGACCCTTGGTCATTTGTTATGACCCGCTCCTGTATGTTAATTCTGACGGCAAAAGATCAGTCTGAGTTTGAAGAAATAATAATCATAATAAATTGCATTTATATAGTGCTATACATGTACAGTACACTCTGTAACGCTTTACAATTCAAAATAATGCAAACAAACAATAATTATACTTCAAGTCAAAAAATCATGACACAATAAAAATAATTTTTTTAAAAAATCAATCAATAAACAAGTCAGAATCTAAGAAGCATAAACTGATTTAAATAGGAAGCTTTTCAATTGTTTCTTGAAGTTGTTAATGTTTACACATGAACTAAGTTCTCTTGGCAAGGTATTGCATAACTTGGGACCTGCGCAGGCTAGCGTTCTTCCACCAAATCAACTTCTTTTGATAAGAACCACCAAATCATTGTTGTCTTTTAGCAAGTGTATACACTCGGTCACACTCTAAAGGGGTGTTCACACGGCAACTTTTACTCCGGTGTAGCACCGGGGCTGCCCCGGTAGAGCGTTCACACGGTACAAAGTTATAGCGGTGTAGCCCCTGAAAGCTGCTTAAACCGGTGCAAATCTAACCCTGCTTGGGAGGTGGTTTAAGAAATTTACTCCGGAGTAAATGCTAGTTTGCGGGGCAGCACTGATATAAAATGGGACGTCTGAACGCTACGGGGTAGACTCGCTACGCGTGAGGAGAGTTGATTACATACGGGCATTGTATAATTTGCATCCTGGTATTTTGCGCTTCCAAAATGGCAAATATCAACAACAACAGAACTGTGTGTCTTCCAGTGTTGCCAGATTGGGCGGTTTTAAGTGCATTTTGGCGGATTTGAACATATTTTGGGCTGGAAAACGTCAGCAGTATCTGGCAACACTGGTGTCTTCATCCACGTTGTTTTCCCGGCGCTTGGTGATGCCATGACAACCGGGAAAAGGAAGTACATTTTCACGCATGCGCATATTTCATTTCCGCATTATTACTATCGTACAGCACGGTCACAAAAACTGCCGTGTGAACGCAAGTGGGGCTGCACCGGTGCTAACGCGCTTCTCTCTAGTAAGCAGGTTTGTGACGTGTGAACGCTCCACAAAATTTACACCGGTGTAAGATATATCGCAACAAAATACATCGGTGCAGCATCGATGCAAATATGTGCCGTGTGAACACCCCTTAAGACAGAGAGAGAGAGAGAGAGATGCCCCATGCAGTGATAGAGAGGCATGGGTTAATAGCATTTGAAATGTAAAAAAAAAAAAACTGTTTACTTTTCCCAAAATCAAATTCAAACCTCCTTCCTAGTGCAAGAATTGATTTATGGCCTGTCTTTAATTGTCGATTAAAATGCAATTACAAGCTGCTGTTCAGATGAACAGAGAGAGAGAGAGAGTTCCGCTGAAACCTCCTTGAATGTCAATATGATAAACACACCTAGACACCGAGACACATAGACACACACACATGAGAAACAGAGCCAGAAAAGATGCTATCAGTATATGAAGAAGAAGAAGAAGCCCAGTGAAATTCATCCTCTGCATTTAACCCATCTGAAGCAGTGAACACACACACAAGTAAGCAATGAGTGCACACACACACACACACACACACACACACACACACACACACACACGCACACCCAGAGCAGTGGGCAGCTATACTACAACACCTGGGGAGCAGTTGGGGTTAGGTGCCTTCCTCAAGGGCACTTCAGCCCAAGGCCGCCCCATGTTACTCTAACCTGCATGTCTTTGGACTGTGGAGGAAACCCACGCAGACACGGGGAGAACATGCAAACTCCACACAGAAAGGCCCCCATTGCATCGGATCGGATCCCGCCACGGGGCTCGAACCCAGAACCTTCCTGCTGTGAGACGACAGTGCTAACCACGACACCACCATGCCACCCAATATGTTTTGCCAATATGAATCCAATTACACAGAATTACAGAGAACTTGCCCAGTCATTTCGTATTACTATTTTACATGAGCTTAAATTCGGGCGGCACGGTGGTGTAGTGGTTAGCACTGTCGCCTCACAGCAAGAAGGTCCGGGTTCGAGCCCAGCCACCAGCGAGGGCCTTTCTGTGTGGAGTTTGCATGTTCTCCCTGTGTCTGCGTGGGTTTCCTCCGGGTGCTCCGGTTTCCCCTACAGTCCAAAGACATGCAGGTTAGGCTAACTGGTGGCCTGTAGGTGTGAATGTGAGTGTGAATGGTTGTTTGTCTCTATGTATCAGCCCTGCAATGATCTGGTGACTTGTCCAGGGTGTACCCCGCCTCTCGCCCATAGTCAGCTGGGATAGGTTCCAGCTTGCCCGCGACCCTGCACAGGATAAGCGGCTACAGATAATGGATGGATGGATGAGCTTGAATTCTTAGCATGCTATGCACAGAATGCGTATATAAATGAACTTCGCGCTTTCACATAAATATGGTTCTGAGCAACACAAGCCAGCATTTTCACCTGCACTTATCATTTACTCAGACAGAGCGTCTGCGCTTTACTGTTTCAGCAGGCTGAATCCACTTAGCTGCATTATCAACTCAGCCTTTTCTGCTCGCTCAGCTGTAAATCCCACCAATCAATATCGCTGAGCCATGTGAAAACTGCCTCGATCTGCAGCGCCTCACTCCTGTCTGAGCTAAAAGCCTTGACGCTGTCTATCACACAGATGTTTACGCTCATTTAAACACAAATGTTCTCTGAATCAGTTATAACCAATGTATAACTACTTCACTGCATTGAATACCAACTGAAAAACTGACGTAAAATTCCCCACGGAGCATAAAATTTGCCTCTTGGCATATGATTTGTCCACATTTGTGGCTATTTTGGAAACAATAAAGCTGATTGGCTTCAAAATGTCCTCGCTTCTCGAGAAGACCGGGTAAGTGTCCTTTATTTGTTTATTTTTCAGCCTGACTGTCATCCCGTCGAGAGTGTCCTCCCCCCCACACACACACCCCTTATAGTAGAGCCCAATTATAATTAACCAAGGCAGCTTCTAATTAGGAGCTAAAAATCCACACAGGAAAGACTGATTGGTTCATTTTCTCCAGCCATACACCACCTGTTTTGCTCAATTCATTACCCAATTTGTTAATTTTATCTCCTCGTTTTCCAGGTTTAATTAAAGGTTGCGGGGCCAAGAATGACATTTTGAAGACTCTTTCAGTCCCGTCTTTATCTTTCAGGGGTGTACCTTAATCACAAGCCTCACTTATGTGCTCTCCTCATGCCCACTAAAGGTGTGTGTGTGTGTGTGTATGGAGAATTTGGGATGAAGCTTTGCTGCATGTACAGCGTCTTGCAAAAGTATTCATCCCCCTTGGTGTTTGTCCTGTTTTGTCGCATTACAAGCTGGAATTAAAATGGAATTTTGGAGGGTTAGCACCATTTGATTTACACAACATGCCGACCACTTTAAAGGTGCACATTGTTGTTTTATTGTGACACAAACAATAATTAAGATGAAAAAACAGAAATCTGGAGTGTGCATAAGTATTCACCCCCTTTCGTATGAAACCCCTAAATAAGAGCTGGTCCAACCAATTCACTTCATAAGTCACATAATTAGTTGATTAAGATCCACCTGTGTGCAATCAAAGTGTCACATGATCTGTCACATGATGTCTGTAGAAATGAACCTGTTCTGGAAGGACCCTGACTCTGCAACACTACTAAGCAAGTAACATGAAAACCAAGGAGCTTCCAAACAGGTCAGAGACAAAGTTGTGGAGAAGTATAGATCAGGGTTGGGTTATAAAAAATATCCAAAACTTTGAATATCCCAGGGAGCACCATTAAATCCATTATAGCAAAATGGAAAGAATATGGCACCACTACAAACCTGACAAGAGAAGGCCGCCCACCAAAACTCACAGACCGGGCAAGGAGGGCATTAATCAGAGATGCAACAAAGACACCTATGATAATGCTGAGGGAGCTGCAAAGATCCACAGCGAAGATGGGAGTATCTGTCCATAGGACCACTTTAAGCCGTACACTCCACAGAGCGGGGCTTTATGGAAGAGTGGCCAGAAAAGAAGTCATTGCTTAAAAATCACATTTGGAGTTTGCCCAACAGCATGTGGCAGACTCCCCAAACACATGGAAGAAGATTCTCTGGTCAAATGAGACTAAAATTGAACTTTTTGGCCATCATGGGAAATGCCATGTGTGGCACAAACCCAACACCCTGAGAACATCATTCCTACAGTGAAGTATGGTGGTGGCAGCATCATGCTGTGGGGAAGTTTTTCATCTGCAGGGACAGGAAAGCTGGTCAGGATTGAAGGAAAGATGGATGGCACTAAATACAGGGCAATTCTGGAGGAAAATCTGTTTGAGTTGGCCAGAGGTTTGACACTGGGACGAAGGTTCATGTTCCAGCAGGACAATGACCCTAAACATACTGCTAAAGCTACACTGGAGTGGCTTAAAGGGAAACATTTAAATGTCTTGGACTGGCCTCGTCAAAGCCCAGACCTCAATCTAATTGAGAATTTGTGGCATAATTTGAAGATTGCTGTACACCAATGCAACCCATCTAACTTAGGGCGGCACGGTGGTGTAGTGGTTAGCACGGTCGCCTCACAGCAAGAAGGTTCTGGGTTCAAACCCAGTGGCCGGCGAGAGCCTTTCTGTGTGGAGTTTGCATGTTCTCCCCATGTCTACGTGGGTTTCCTCCAGGTGCTCTGGTTTCCCCCACAGTCCAAAGACATGCAGTTAGGTTAACATGGGGCTGCCTTGGGCTGAAGTGCCCTTGAGCAAGGTACCGAACCCCTGACTGCTCCCTGGGCACTCTAGTGTGGCTGCCCACTGCTCTGTGTGTGTGTGCGCGTGTTCACCGCTTCAGATGGGTTAAATGTGGAGAATGAATTTCACTGTGCTTGAAGTGTGCATGTGACAAATAAAGGTTTCTTCTTTTCTTTTTCTTCTTAACTTGGAGTTGGAGCAGTTTTCATCTCATCTCATTATCTCTAGCCGCTTTATCCTGTTCTACAGGGTCGCAGGCAAGCTGGAGCCTATCCCAGCTGACTACGGGCGAAAGGCGGGGTACACCCTGGACAAGTCGTCAGGTCATCACAGGGCTGACACATAGACACAGACAACCATTCACACTCACATTCACACCTACGGTCAATTTAGAGTCACCAGTTAACCTAACCTGCATGTCTTTGGACTGTGGGGGAAACCGGAGCACCCAGAGGAAACCCACGCGGACACGGGGAGAACATGCAAACTCCACACAGAAAGGCCCTCGCCGGCCACGGGGCTCGAACCTGGACCTTCTTGCTGTGAGGCAACAGCGCTAACCACTACACCACCGTGCCGCCTTGGAGCAGTTTTGCCTTGAGGAATGGGCAAAAATCCCAGTGGCTAGATGTGCTAAGCTAATAGAGATATACCCCAAAAGACTTGCAGCTGTAATTGCAGCAAAAGGTGGCTCTATAAAGTATTAACTTTGGGGAGGTGAATACTTATGCACACTCCAGATTTCTGTTTATTCATTTTAATTATTGTTTGTGTCACAGTAAAAAAAAACAATGTGCACCTTTAAAGTGGTCGGCATGTTGTGTAAATCAAATGGTGCTAACCCTCCAAAAATCCATTTTAATTCCAGCTTGTAATGCGACAAAACAGGACAAACACCAAGGGGGATGAATACTTTTGCAAGGCACTGTACAACCAGAAACTGTTCCCACACTACATGATAACCTGAACAGAAGTGTGTATACACTGCCTATCAAACGTCTGGCTATAACTTTGTAATGTTTGATTTTCATCGACCCAAAACACATCTCAAAGCTTGACAAGAGAAAAGATATCTGCCGAGGAAGGAGACAGACAGTCGAGCTTATCTGAGAAGAACTGGATCTAAGGTTTCTGGGGGGTGCACCATGAGCTTTGGGAAGTCCAGTCCCTCTCTGAAAACCGTCCGACAGTGTATATGCTGTAGCCCTTTTCACATATGAAATCCGTTAATGTATGAGGCCAAAACAACACGGAATAGACAACAAATTTTCATCTCATCAAACCGTCCAGTGTGCTCTCATGCCCTTTGGATGGGGACATTATCATCCTGAAAGAGACCACTACCATCACGACAGAGATATGGGGAGACGTGGGGAAGTCATGGCGTAATGGTTAGAGAAGCAGCTTTGGGACCAAAAGGTCACTGGCTCAATTCCCTGGACCAGCAGGAAAGGCTGAAGTGCCCTTGAGCAATGCACTTAACCCCTAACTGCTCCCTAGGCTGCTCTGGGTAAGTTGTACAGTATGTCGCTCTGGATAAGAGCATCTGCTAAATGCCTGTAATATAACGTTTTGTCATAGGATGTTGTGATTCAATACCTTAAAAAGACAGGATTGCCAGGTAGAACCTTATAGTAGGCATTTTAGACACTGTGAAAATTGTGCATGCAGACGCACATCTAAATTTCCAAATCTGTCATTGCTTAACTCTTGAATATTTTCTATCGCGTATACTGTCATTAAAAATCGCATAATTTCTGCTTTCCAAAGAAATGTATCTCATTAAAATCTGTTCAGTACTTTGGGAGTAACAGCAGGTTGAAGTTGGTACAACAGAGTCCACTTTCTGCTCACGTGACGTTGGGAAACTGCCGGTGCTTTTTGAGTCACAAGAAAGTGGTCAGACGCTTTCTCTCTCTCTCTCTCTCTCTCTCTCTCTCTCTTCTGATCAGTTTTCGATTGGATTACTCATGAATATCAATCAGATAACTTTTATAGGGATGTTCTCAAGCTCTCACTGCTTCTGATGAAGTATTCAACAACATTTTCTGTCAGGTAGTTTTGATTTTATGATTCACGGGAGACTTTGAAGTGAGTTTCCATAGCTTTACCTACTTATTTTTTCAAATCAAACTGATTCATGTATATAAATAACTATTTTAGAATATAACTGTAGTTGTTTTGATGAAAAATACTGAGATCTTTGTGGTTGGGATGATATTTTATAAAACCAGAAGTCAGAAACGCGAGTGTCAATTTCAATTCAATTAAATGAAATTGTTTACTGGATGTGGATCATAGTTTTTTCGAGGTTCGCCTTGAAAGCTGTGAATATTATCATTTATATTCTTTCATATAAACACTAGTAAGGCCCTACTTTTGAGAAATACAAAGGCCTACAGAGCACAAAGATGGTATGAGAAATAATCTTTTATTACTTTTTTTATTTTGATAGAGAACGGTAGATGTGAATGACATTCAATGCTTATTTATGCATATTTTATAATTAACACTGATTTATCCTTCTTTGCAATGTATAAATGAGAGTTAAGATCAGCTTTATATTGCACAAATAAAGCCATTTGGTGAAACTTCGAAGAAGAGAGTGTACCGATTTAATGTTTTTACCGAATTAGCATAATTATTACTAATTAAATACTAATTTGAATAATTTGTTTTTACTCATTTTTGAAACTTTGTATTCGGTATACAACCATCTATGTGCCTGCCAATTTCCATGTAAACATCTTAAAAAAAAATTTAAAAAAAGTTAAGAAAAAAACATTTGATCTCACTGGTTAATGAGGCCCATTTTGGACCATGTGATCCTCAGACAGAATATTACAGCAGCTTTCTAAAAATTAAGCCGTTTTTTCAATCTCTGATTTGTAATATCTCAAGAACGGATAAACATATTTTAATTCTGTAAAAAGTATGTTGTTCAGCATCTCATCTGATCTGATCTGATCTCATCTCATTATCTCTAGCCGCTTTATCCTGTTCTATAGGGTCGCAGGCGAGCTGGAGCCTATCCCAGCTGACTACGGGCGAAAGGTGGGGTACACCCTGGACAAGTCGCCAGGTCATCACAGGGCTGACACATAGACACAGACGGCCATTCACACTCACATTCACACCTACGGTCAATTTAGAGTCACCAGTTAACCTAACCTGCATGTCTTTGGACTGTGGGGGAAACCGGAGCACCCGGAGGAAACCCACGCGGACACAGGGAGAACATGCAAACTCCGCACAGAAAGGCCCTCTCCGGCCATGGGGCTCGAACCTGGATCTTCTTGCTGTGAGGCGACATCGCTAACCACTACACCACCGTGCCGCCCGTTGTTCAGCATTCAATTCTGAATTCAATGAGAGCAGTTTCAAGCAAATTGGATTGAATTTGAATTTTCACCTGATATGCCTACTAATAATTCCAAGATCTCAATGTACATTTAAAACAAAGTGCCCTGATTTCCCTGGTGTTATAAAGCACTTTTACCTGGGACCTTTATAGAAACAGCAGGTTTACGCTCCTATCCTGTTGAATCTTGTGAAAGGTTTATAAGTGTTCGAAAGAGAAATGGAACAGGTGACATTTATAAGTCACGCTGACTGAGAAACACAGTTTCTGAGTCAAAGAGTGTCTTTCATTTTAAATGTAAGCAAAGTTTGTGATACTGATCATGTTAACTGCTTTGTACAAAAGGTCAGATTTGCCTCATGTCTAATCTCTTCTACTGAAGCATGTGTTCAGACATCACTCCGATGAATTTGATCTAAATTGGATCATACAGTTTTGCATAAACTTGTGGAGTCCGTGCCAACTTGAGTGCACACTGTCATTAAAGCAAAAAGAGGACAAACCAAATACAGGGAGTGCAGAATTATTAGGCAAATGAGTATGTTGACCACATTACCCTCTCTATGCATGTTGGCCTACTCCAAGCTGCATAGGCTTGAAAGCCTCCTACCAATAAAGCATACCAGGTGATGTGCATCTCTGTAATGAAAAGGGGTGTGGTCTAATGACATCAACACCCTATATCAGGTGTGCAAAATTATTAGGCAACTTCCTTTCCTTTGGCAAAATGGGTCAGAAGAGGGATTTGACGGACTCAGAAAAGTCAAAAATAGTGACATATATTGCAAAGGGATGGAGCACTCTTAAAATTGCCCAGCTTTTGAAGCGTGACCATCGAACAATCAAGCGCTTCATTCAAAATAGTCAACAGGGTCGCAAGAAGCGCGTTGAAAAAAAAAGGCACAAACTAACTGCCCGTGAACTGAGGAAAGTCAAGCGTGAAGCTGCCAAGATGCCACTCGCCACCAGTTTTGCCATATTTCAGAGCTGCAACATCACTGGAGTGTCAAAAAGCACAAGGTGTGCAATACTCAGGGACACGGCCAAGGTAACAAAGGCTGAAAAACGACCACCACTGAACAAGACACACAAGATGAAACATCAAGACTGGGCCAAGAAGTATCACAAGACTGATTTTTCTAAGGTCTTATGGACAGATGAAATGAGAGTGAGTCTTGATGGGCCAGATGGATGGGCTCGTGGCTGGATCAGCAAAGGGCAGAGAGCTCCAGTCCGACTCAGACGCCAGCAAGGTGGAGGTGGGGTACTGGTATGGGCTGGTATCATCAAAGATGAGCTTGTGGGACCTTTTTGGGTTGAGGATGGCGTCAAGCTCAACTCCCAGTCCTATTGTCAGTTTTTGGAAGACACCTTCTTCAAGCAGTGGTACAGGAAGAAGTCAGCATCCTTCAAGAAAAACATGATTTTCATGCAGGACAATGCTCCATCACACGCATCCAAGTACTCCACAGCATGGCTGGCCAGAAAGGGTCTAAAGGAAGAAAGATTAATGACGTGGCCTCCTTGTTCACCTGATCTGAACCCCATAGAAAACCTGTGGTCCCTCATCAAATGTGAGATCTACAAGGAGGGGAAACAGTACACATCTCTGAACAGTGTCTGGGAGGCTGTGGTTGCTGCTGCACGCAATGTTGATCACAAACAGATCAAAACACTGACCGAATCCATGGATGGCAGGCTTTTGAGTGTCCTTGTAAAGAAAGGCGGCTATATTAGTCACTGATTTTTTTTTTTGTTTGTTTTTGAATGCCAGCAATGTATATTAGTGAATGTTGAGTTGTTATATTGGTTTCCCTGGTGAAAATAAATGAGTGAAATGGGTATATGTTTGTTTTTTGTTAAGTTGCCTAATAATTATGCACAGTTATAGTCACCTGCACACACAGATATCCTCCTAAGATAGCTAAAACTAAGAAAGCCCTACTCCAACTTCCAAAAATACTCAGCTTTGATATTTATGAGTCTTTTGGGTTCATCAAGAACATAGTTGTTTTTCAATAATAAAACTAATCCTCAAAAATACAACTTGCCTAATAATTCTGCACTCCCTGTATGAAGAAACTTTGAAATTCGTGTAAATACTTGAGAGAATCTACTTTTCTTTCAAGTTGTTGTCAAAAACATAATAGAAATTGTTGTATCAAATGAGAAAAGAATGCAAAACAGAAGCATTTTCACGAGTGCTCTCAGAATTTTGGACCCCACTGTATGTTAGACAATATTCTAATAAATCAGTTTATGTGCTCAGATAAGACGCCAATAACAGATTTATTATTGTCAACTAAAGTTTCATGTTATAGACCTATCTTCTGTCTTTTATAAAAATCTTCCAGGAAGGTTTTTCACACATAAAATGATGCACTTTTACAAAAGAAATTTGTAGACACAATAATTTCACATTACATCATAAAGTGGAATTTTATATATATCAAGGCTCGACATAAACTTTTAAACCCACTCCCCCCCCCCCAATATTATCACTTTCCCCCTATTTTGCGAGTACTACTTTTTTTTTTAGGAAAACCATAGAATAGTTGTGAATTGCAACATAAAATGAAGATCACACATTGAGTTGAAGTTTGGTTATTGGTTAAGTTTACTTGTAATGGACAATAACAATTTTATCCAAAATAGTTTTTCCTGCCTCAGTCGATTTATTTCCATTTCATATACATGCAGCTGGCGGCACGGTGGTGTAGTGGTTAGCGCTGTCGCCCCACAGCAAGAAGGTCTGGGTTCGAGCCCCGTGGCCGGCGAGGGCCTTTCTGTGCGGAGTTTGCATGTTCTCCCCGTGTCCGCGTGGGTTTCCTCCGGGTGCTCCGGTTTCCCCCACAGTCCAAAGACATGCAGGTTAGGTTAACTGGTGACTCTAAATTGACCGTAGGTGTGAATGTGAGTGTGAATGGTTGTCTGTGTCTATGTGTCAGCCCTGTGATGACCTGGCGACTTGTCCAGGGTGTACCCCGCCTTTCGCCCGTAGTCAGCTGGGATAGGCTCCAGCTTGCCTGCGACCCTGTAGGACAGGATAAAGCGGCTAGAGATAATGAGATGAGATGAGATGCATGCAGCTGTTGTAAAGTTCAGTGTGTTTGTGTAGAACTATCTCAGACTGAAGGTTCATTACTCGATAATGTAGAAATCATAAAATAGAAATCTATAACAGTTTGTATGAAGAAAACAATAGGGTGCCAAGACTTTTGAACAGTACTGTGTTTGAGAATATTTATATATCTTTTTTTTGTAATATCATCTACCTCTAGATTAAAAAAAAACAAAACAAAAAACCGTGCTGCGTCATGACAGACAGGACAATGTTTGAGTTTAAAATTGTTTTGTGTGTAGGTTGTGGGTGTTTTATTCAGACCTGGCAACCTGTAACTGAATCAATGCAGCCGATCTGTCATGACGCAGCGTGGTGGTTTTTTGTTTTGTTTTTTAAACCTCCAAATGGATGATAGAAAAAAAACAAAAAAAACAACCCCCCCCCCGATATACAGTATAAATATTTTGAACAGCACTGTGTTCCTCTGATAACAGAAACAAAGCTCCAGCTCTCTCTGCTCTTAATCTGTTCTTTCAGGATTTATCACGCATGTCGCTCCTTGTTGAGTTTTTTATGCCCGAGTTGTCTGAAACCAATCTGGGTTTTCTGTGTCGAATAAGGAAGCGGCTTCACCTGTTAGAAAATCAGACACTTTCATGAAGGCGCTAACTCGAATGCAAGCAGAAAAAAATAAAACGAGATTCTTAAGCAAACTCTTCCATCCTCACTTCCGACTTTGTTTTTGTAAAATATATTTTAAATACAATCGTGAATTTCTCTGGAGTTTTCAGACTGAGCTCCTCTCTTCGTATTCTTTAGCCACTCATTTCCTCGTTGTTTTTGAAGCATTTGCTTCTATTTGTTAACATTTTTCTTGATAGCGGGGAGACGGTAATGCCGTTTATCTTTTTCTCTGTTTGAACAAGCAAAAACGGCGCAAAAATTAACCATATTGAAGACAGATTAAGCCTTGCTTGCATGAAAGATGGTGTCTGTCTGACCCCAGCTGTAATTATCGCGTGATGTGTGACGTCATGCACAAGGGGTCTATAAACAGTATGCGTACCATACTACAACAGCAGGGGTATATAAAAGAACTTGCAAAGCAGTAAATGAAACCAAGACTTAGAAAACAGCCAAGACATAATGGCGGATACGTAGTGAGGGACGCTTTTAGGAACTGAAATAAAAGATCAAAAAGCCTCATTTTTGTGGTGCTAGATATATGCTCATTCCAACTTGCCCGGTCGGGCATGGCAGGGACATATCCCACTTGCCCGAATGCATGTTTCACTTTCCCCGGACAATCGGGCAGTCCTTAATGTTGAGCCCTGTATATACAGTGGTATGCAAAAGTTTGGGCACCCCTGGTCAAAATTGCTGTTACTGTGAACAATTAAGCAAGTTGAAGATGAAATGATCTCCAAAAGGCATAAAGTTAAAGACGACTCATTCCCTTTAGATTTTAAGCAAAAATAATTTTTTATTTTCATCTTTTACATTTTCGAAATGACAAAATAGGTAAAGGGCCCGAAGCAAAAGTTTGGGCACCCTGCAAGATTAGTACCTAGTAACACCCCTTTTGGCAAGTATCACAGCTTGTAAACACTTTTTGTCGCCAGCTAATAATCTTTCAGTTCTTACCTGGGGAATTTTCACACATTCGTCCTTGCAAAAGGCTTCCAGTTCGACAAGTTTCTTGGGCTGTCTTGTATGCACTGCTCTTTTGAGATCTATCCACAGATTTTCAATGATGGTCAGGGGACTGTGAGGGCCAGGGCAAAACCTTCAGCTTGTGCCTCTTGAGGTATTTCATTGTAGATTTTGAGGTGTGTTTAGATTAGATTAGATTAGATTAGATTAGATTAGATTAGATTAGATTAGATTAGATTCACTTTATTGATCCCACATCGGGGAAATTCATGTGTTACAGTAGCAAGAAAATGTCATACGGATAAAATTAAACTGAAATAAAAATTAGACAAATGAAAGATTAAATACAGAAGGCTATTTGCATTATCTACTGTGAAAAAGTATAGAAATATTGCCTTATTGAGAGGCTCAGAAAAAATTGCACATTACAGGTAGACTCTGTATAATATATATAAGTATGTACAACCCCGATTCCAAAAAAGTTGGGACAAAGTACAAATTGTAAATAAAAACGGAATGCAATAGTTTACAAATCTCAAAAACTGATATTGTATTCACAATAGAACATACACAACATATCAAATGTCAAAAGTGAGACATTTTGAAATTTCATGCCAAATACTGGCTCATTTGAAATTTCATGACAGCAACACATCTCAAAAAAGTTGGGACAGGGGCAATAAGAGGCTGGAAAAGTTAAAGGTACAAAAAAGGAACAGCTGGAGGACCAAATTGCAACCCATTAGGTCAATTGGCAATAGGTCATTAACATGACTGGGTATAAAAAGAGCATCTTGGAGTGGCAGCGGCTCTCAGAAGTAAAGATGGGAAGAGGATCACCAATCCCCCTAATTCTGCGCCGACAAATAGTGGAGCAATATCAGAAAGGAGTTCGACAGTGTAAAATTGCAAAGAGTTTGAACATATCATCATCTACAGTGCATAATATCATCAAAAGATTCAGAGAATCTGGAAGAATCTCTGTGCGCAAGGGTCAAGGCCGGAAAACCATACTGGGTGCCCGTGATCTTCGGGTCCTTAGACGGCACTGCATCACATACAGGCATGCTTCTGTATTGGAAATCACAAAATGGGCTCAGGAATATTTCCAGAGAACATTATCTGTGAACACAATTCACCGTGCCATCCACCGTTGCCAGCTAAAACTCTATAGTTCAAAGAAGAAGCCGTATCTAAACATGATCCAGAAGCGCAGACGTCTTCTCTGGGCCAAGGCTCATTTAAAATGGACTATGGCAAAGTGGAAAACTGTTCTGTGGTCAGACGAATCAAAATTTGAAGTTCTTTATGGAAATCAGGGACGCCGTGTCATTCGGACTAAAGAGGAGAAGGACGACCCAAGTTGTTATCAGCGCTCAGTTCAGAAGCCTGCATCTCTGATGGTATGGGGTTGCATTAGTGTGTGTGGCATGGGCAGCTTACACATCTGGAAAGACACCATCAATGCTGAAAGGTATATCCAGGTTCTACAGCAACATATGCTCCCATCCAGACAACGTCTCTTTCAGGGAAGACCTTGCATTTTCCAACATGACAATGCCAAACCACATACTGCATCAATTACAGCATCATGGCTGCGTAGAAGAAGGGTCCGGGTACTGAACTGGCCAGCCTGCAGTCCAGATCTTTCACCCATAGAAAACATTTGGCGCATCATAAAACGGAAGATACGACAAAAAAGACCTAAGACAGTTGAGCAACTAAAATCCTACATTAGACAAGAATGGGTTAACATTCCTATCCCTAAACTTGAGCAACTTGTCTCCTCAGTCCCCAGACGTTTACAGACTGTTGTAAAGAGAAAAGGGGATGTCTCACAGTGGGAAACATGGCCTTGTCCCAACTTTTTTGAGATGTGCTGTTGTCATGAAATTTAAAATCACCTAATTTTTCTCTTTAAATGATGCATTTTCTCAGACATTTGATATGTCATCTATGTTCTATTCTGAATAAAATATGGAATTTTGAAACTTCCACATCATTGCATTCCGTTTTTATTTACAATTTGTACTTTGTCCCAACTTTTTTGGAATCAGGGTTGGATAAAAATAGTTTAAGACCTATATTATTGCACATAATAATTGCATTGATGAGAGATGGCAGAGGTAGTAGTGGTGAAGTAGTGCAAATATAACGACAAACAGGTTATTGGTGCTACATTACAAGTTGTGGGTGTTATACAGTCTGACAGCAGTAGGTATGAATGACCTGCGGTATCTCTCCTTCTTACACCATGGGTGTAGCAGTCTACTACTAAAAGAGCTGCTTAAAGCCCCCACAGCCTCATGTACGGTAGGGGGTGAGAGGGGTTATCCATGATTGATGTCAGCTTGGTTAACATCCTCCTCTCACCCACCTCCTCAATGGAGTCCAGAGGACAGTCCAAGACTGAGCCAGCCCTTCTGACCAGTTTATTAAGTTTCTTCCTGTCCCTCTCTGAACTTCCACAGCCCCAGCAGACCACAGCATAGAAAATCACTGATGCCACCAATGCCACTCCATTGTAGATTTTGAGGTGTGTTTTGGATCATCGTCTTATTGTAGGACCCATCCTCTTTTTCACTTCAACTTTTTTACAGATGGTGTGATGTTTGCTTCCAGAATTTGCTGGTATTTATTCGAATCCATGCTTCCCTCGATGAATGAAATGTGCCCTGTGCCACTGGCTGCAACACAACCCCAAAGCATGATCGATCCACACCCATGCTTCAGAGTTGGAGAGGTGTTCTTTTCCTGGTTATTTGGCACCCTTTTTTCTCCAAACATACCTTTGCACATTGTGGCCAAAAAGTTCTATTTTGATTTCATCAGTCCACAGGACTTGTTTCCAAAATGCATCAGGCTTATTTAGATGTTCATTTGCAAACTTCAGATGCTGAATTTTGTGGACCGGACACAGGAACAGTTTTCTTCTGATGACTCTCCCATGAAGGTCATATTTGTTCAGGTGTCGCTGCATAGTAGAACAGTGCACCACCACTCCAGGGTCTGCTAAGTCTTTCTGAAGGTCTTTTGCAGTCAAACAGGGGTTTTTATTTGCCTTTCTAGCAATCCAACAAGCAGTTCTTTCAGAAAGTTTTCTTCATCTTCCAGACCTCACCTTGATCTCCACTGTTTCTGTTAACTTCCATTTCTTAATAACATTACGATCTGAGAAAACAGCTACCTAAAAACACCTTGCTATGTTCTTGTAGCCTTCTCCTGCTTTGTGAGCGTCAATTATTATAATATTCAGAATGCGAGGGAGTTGCTTAGAGGAGCCCATGGCTGTTGATTTTAGGGACAAGTTTGAGGAGTCAGAGAATTTATACAGCTTTGAAATCTGCATCATCTGACCTTTCCTAACGGAGAATTTGAACAAGCCACAGCTCAATAAGCTAATTAAGGGTCTGGAACCTTGGTAAAAGTTACCTGAAAACTCAAATGTATTGGGGTGCTCAAACTTTTGCATGGTGTTCCTTTTCTTTTTTCACTCTCCAATTATACAAAACAAAAATAATACAGGTGTCTGGGGAAAGGGAAGTTTGGGCTTCCATGCTTAGACTGCTGCCTCCGCGACCCGGTCCTGGATAAGCGGAAGAAGACGAGACGAGACGAGACGAAAAATAATACACAAATCCTGCATAAAACGCTGAAAAGAAATGTGTCGTCTTTACCTTTATGCCTTTTGGTGATCAGTTCATCTTCTGCTCACTTAACTATTCACAGTAACAGACATGCCACTATATATATATATATATATATATATATATATATATATATATATATATATATATATAATTAATTCAACAAAGTGTAAATTCAATATCATAGTCGCCACTGAAGTCCACTGGATCCTTGTTTACCGTCAATGGATCGGTCACTCGTCAAACAGTCCGCCAGAATCCAAGTAGGGAATGGCTGAGTGTAGCTGTCAGTCAAACACAAGTTACCCAATGGGAATGCATTCCTGGACAGCCCACCCACACGTGAAGTTTGTGCCAAAACTGCAAGCAAAAAGTCAGGGAGCGCAAACGAGAAAGCTGGAATCGCAACCAAAATAAATTACGTCAAACAAAACTGAGAAAGACGCGGAACAAAAATAAAAGGTTTCTGAAGAGTAATAGACTGATATTTTGCACGATTACACAAATAATTTGTTTGCCAGTCTAAAAAAATTGACTTTTTTTGTTTTTTTGTATTTTGATTTGTCGTTTATGTTTGATATTTCAAAAGTATTGTATGAACATTTTGGCACAAAATTGATTCCATAGGAAATGATAGTGAACACAATGTAACTGAAGCACGTTTCCCATTTAAATTGTACAGTATGTTTGAGTTGACTGGAGTATGTAGGAACTTTCAAGCGGTAATCCATGACTTCCTGATTAACTGGGATACAAATATGAGATGACACAGAGGCCAAATTTCCTTAGTCATCCATTAATATGGGAAAGATAAGAGAACACACAAACCACATGAGGGAGAAGTGTGTTGACCTTTATAAGTCAGGGAATTATTATAAAGATGGATGGATGGATACTCACCTGAAAATGTCCATTTCCACTGTTAGGGCAATAGAAAAAAAAACTGTTATGATCTTTCCTGGAAGAGGACCCAAGTTTATTTTGCCCCCATGTACAGACAGGAAGATGTTTACACAATCTCTCCAGATCATCCGGAGTCCAAGGCCCTCTCTTGTGCACTCTCCTCTTCAGCTCACCCCACAGGTTTTCAGTGGGGTTCAGGTTGGGGACTAAGATGGCCATGGCAGAAGGTAAGAGAGGGGAAAAAAATTCCCAAGGATCACTATATTTTTATAGTATTTATAATATTTTACAAGAAAAAGTAAAATATTGGGATTTCCAAGCAACTGAAGTTTGCGAAATGCTACTACAACTTTGACTGGAACTGTGTTCTCTGGTCTGATGCAACAAAATTGGAGCTTTTTGGCAATAAACACTCAAGGTGGGTTTGGAGTAAAAAGAAGGATGGCTGTAATGAAAAGAACAAGATCCCAACTGTAAATATGGTGGAAGTTCTGTGATGTTTTGGGGCTGTTTTTCCTCCAAAGGCCCTGGAAACTGTTAGAGTACATACAGTAGCATCATGGACTCCATGAAATACCAGGACATTTTAAATCAAAATCTGGCTGCTTCTGCCAGGAAACTATAATTGTGTCATCACTGGATCTTCCAGCAGGACAATGATCCGAAGCATTTGTCCAAATCGACACAAATGTTTAGCTGAGCACAGAATCAAGCTTCTGCCATGGCCATCTCAGTCCCCTGACCTGAACCCCAGTGAAAACCTGTGGGGTGAGCTGAAGAGGAGAGAGCACCAGAGAGGGCCTCGGACCCTGGATGATGTGGAGAGATAGTATAAAGAGGAATGGTGTCAGATTCCCTGCTGTGTATCTCCAACCTTATAAAATGTTATAGGAGAAACGCAGTGCTGTTTTACTGGCAAAGGAAGGTTGTACAAAGTATTTAATGCAGGGGTTCCAATAATAGTGGCATGTGTGTTTTTGTTTAAAATAATTATTTCTTGATGAGGGATTTGTTTTTGGCTGAATAAATTTATTTCACTTAAAGGTTGTTTTTTTTTCTTTCAGTGTGAGACGAAGCCACTTCACCAAAAGGTGGATTGTTTTCCTCACCTTTTTTACTTATCTTTCAAAGGGGTGCCAATAATCATGGAAAACACTATAGATAGGCATATGTTCACATTCCTAAACCAGCAAGAGGAAATTTAATTAGAAAACAAAAAAGTCCTTATTACTTCAAAATCAGAGGATATCTTGAGAAATCCAGATGGTAAAATGCCTTCACCTGTAATTGATTAGTTTGTCAGTGGCCCAAGAGCACAATGTTATTTACGCTAAACCACCAACATCTGCTTTCTGGAGGGCGTTCCACCAGAATAAGTGACAGAGAAATAACTAATGGCTCAGGAACGCTGAGCCGACATCAGCATGAGCCTGGGTTTTTCATGGTTTTTCAATGCAATCTTTTTATTTTAAATTTGTCTCTAAATTAATCACATAATACAGTGGTGCTTGAAAGTTTGTGAACCCTTTAGAATTTTCTATATTTCTGCATAAATATGACCTAAAACATCATCAGATTTTCACACAAGTCCTAAAAGTAGATAAAGAGAACCCAGTTAAACAAATGAGACAAAAATGTTATACTTGGTCATTTATTTATTGAGGAAAATGATCCAATATTACATATCTGGGGTGGCATAGTGGTTAGCGCTGTCGCCTCACAGCAAGAAGGTCCGGGTTCGAGCCCCGTGGCCGGCGAGGGCCTTTCCGTGCGGAGTTTGCATGTTCTCCCTGTGTCTGCGTGGGTTTCCTCCGGGTGCTCCGGTTTCCCCCATAGTCCAAAGACATGCAGGTTAGGTTAACTGGTAACTCTAAATTGGCCGTAGGTGTGAGTGTGAATGGTTGTCTATGTGTCAGCCCTGTGATGACCTGGCAACTTGTCCAGGGTGTACCCCGCCTTTCGCCCGTAGTCAGCTGGGATAGGCTCCAGCTTGCCTGCGACCCTGTAGAACAGGATAAAGCGGCTAGAGATAATGAGATGAGATTACATATCTGTGAGTGGCAAAAGTATGTGAACCTTTGTTTTCAGTATCTGGTGTGACCCCCTTGTGCAGCAATAACTGCAACTAAACGTTTCCGGTAACTGTTGATCAGTCCTGCACACCGGCTTGGAGGAATTTTAGCCCATTCCTCCATACAGAACAGCTCAACTCTGGGATGTTGGTGGGTTTCCTCACATGAACTGCTCACTTCAGGTCCTTCCACAACATTTCGATTGGATTAAGGTCAGGATTTTGACCTGGCCATTGCAAAACATTAATTTATTCTTCTTTAACCATTCTTTGGTAGAATGACTTGTGTGCTTAGGGTTGTCGTCTTGCTGCAGGACCCACCTTCTCTTGAGATTCAGTTCATGGACAGATGCCCTGATATTTTCCTTTAGAATTCACTGGCATAATTCAGAATTCATTGTTCCATCAATGATGGCAAGCCGTCCTGGCCCAGATGCAGCAAAACAGACCCAAACCATGATACTACCACCACCATGTTTCACAGATGGGATAAGGTTCTTATGCTGGAATGCAGTGTTTTCCTTTCTCCAAACATAATGCTTCTCATTTAAATCAAAAAGTTCTATTTTGGTCTCATCCATCCACAAAACATTTTTCCAGTAGCATTCTGGCTTGTCCACATGATCTTTAGCAAACTGCAGATGAGCAGCAATATCCTTTTTGGAGAGCAGTGGCTTTCTCCTTGCAACCCTGCCATGCACACCATTGTTGTTCAGTGTTCTCCTGATGGTCAAGTCATGAACATTAACATTAGCCAATGTGAGAGAGGCCTTCAGTTGCTTAGAAGTTACCCTGGGGTCCTTTGTGACCTCACCGACTATTACACGCCTTGCTCTTGGAGTGATCTTTGTTGGTCGACCACTCCTGGGGAGGGTAACAATGGTCTTGAATTTCCTCCATTTGTACACAATCTGTCTGACTGTGGATTGGTGGAGTCCAAACTCTTTAGAGATGGTTTTGTAACCTTTTCCAGCCTGATGAGCATCAACAGCGCTTTTTCTGAGGTTCTCAGAAATCTCCTTTGTTCGTGCCATGATCCACTTCCACAAACATGTGTTGTGAAGATCAGACTTTGATAGATCCCTGTTCTTTAAATAAAACAGGGTGCCCACTCACCTGATTGTCATCCCATTGATTGAATACACCTGACTCTAATTTCACCTTCAAATTAACTGCTAATCCTAGAGGTTCAAATACTTTTGCCACTCACAGATATGTAATATTGGATCATTTTCCTCAATAAATAAATGACCAAGTATAAAATTTTTGTCTCATTTGTTTAACTGGGTTCTCTTTATCTACTTTTAGGACTTGTGTGAAAATCTGATGATGTTTTAAGTCATATTTATGCAGAAATATAGAAAATTCTAAAGGGTTCACAAACTTTCAAGCACCACTGTAAGGTTATTTTTGGACACATCATGATTTTCCAACATCAATTTACACTTAATAAGTGTACAGTATAGTAATACTTCAAGATCATAAGTGTATTCATTTGTACTGTAAACTCTGTAAATTAAATACACTCATTCCTTTCCAGCAAAGAGCTGCTGTAATTCAAGTCCATTCTGGAGATTTTCTTAAACTTGACATTTTTGTGTTGCACAAACAGCAGATATATCTGATCACTTGAGAATCTCCCTTGCTTGTTCCTACACACTCAAATATCTTGTATAATAGTACAACAAACACCATATGGACTTGGTGTAGTCACTAGACATGAGAAATCATTGTGTGTAGACTGCTGAGCCAAACGCTAGTAATCACACAACCAGCTTGCATGTACTTATGTTCTGTTGCTTTGAGTGTCACCATGGCCCATTTGTGTCGAAACTAGGTCACGTTATTTAAGGTTGCATTAAAGTCTTCATAATAATAATAATAATAATACTTATTATTATTATTATTATTATTATTATTATTATTACTAGAAATAAAGTTATTCAGAGAAAAACAAATCCCTCATCAAAAAACAATTATTTTCAACAAAACACATGTGCCACAGCATTTAATACTTTGTATAATCTCCCTTTGCCAGTAAAACAGCACTGAGTCTCTCCGATAACATTTTATAAGGTTGGAGATACACAGCAGGGAATCTGACACCATTCCTCTTTACACAATCTCTCCACATCATCCAAGGTTCTTGGCCCTCTCTGGTGCTCTCTCCTCTTCAGCTCACCCCTCAGGTTTTCACTGGGGTTCAGGTCAGGGGACTGAGATGGCCATGGCAGAAGCTTGATTCTGTGCTCAGCGAAACATTTTTGTGTTGATTTGGACAAATGCTTCGGATCATTGTCCTGCTGGAAGATCCAGTGACAACCCAGTTTTAGTTTCCTGGCAGTGGCAGCCAGATTTTGAATGAAAATGTCCTGGTATTTCATGGAGTCCATGATGCTATGTACTCTCACAAAGTTTCCAGGGCCTTTGGAGGAAAAAACAGCCCCTTATCAAAAAGAAGTATACTTCAAGTTCATTTTATTAAGTATACTTAAGTAAAGTTAAAGTATATTTCCTTAAGTATACTTTTGTGTACCAAGTATACTGATATCAATGTACTTACAGTATACTTGTAAACTAATCTAATACTTCTTGGGACTAAATTGGCCCACTTTTAGTTTATAAAAAGTATATTTTAAGTCTAAGAGAAGTAAACTTTGAGTATACAACTAGTATTTTTATTTTGTACTGCAAGTATACCACAAGTAAACTTATATACTAATAGTTTACTAGTTCTATACTTGTAGTCCACTCTTTAGTTTACAAAAGCATACTTCATAGTATACTGGAAATATACTATGAGTTTACTTGCTTTATAATTCTAGTCCACTTTTTAGTTTACTAAAGTATACTTTGTAGTATACTGGAAATATACTATTGGTTTACTCGTTACACACTTCTAGTCCACTTTTTAGTTTATAAAAGTATACTTTATAGCATATTGGAAATAAACTATTAGTTACTGGTTATATACATCGAGTCCACTTTTTAGTTTTGAAGTATACTGCAATTACCCTTCTAGGTATACTATTAGTTTTCTAACCCTAACCCTTACCTCATGTACCTTAAGTTACAATGAAGTTATAAAGGGAAGAATTCACAAAATAACTACAGATACTCAGGATTAAGAACATATTAATTTTCTTTAAAAATCAAAATTTAAGGCGGCACGGTGGTGTAGTGGTTAGCGCTGTCACCTCACAGCAAGAAGGTCTTGGGTTCGAGCCCCGGGGCCGGCGAGGGCCTTTCTGTGCGGAGTTTGCATGTTGTCCGCGTGGGTGTGCTCCGGTTTCCCCCACTACTTAGACTTTTCTATGTACTTTTCAATATATAGTTAGGTCCATATATATTTGGACACTGACACAAATTTTGTTTTTTTACCTGTTTACTGAAACATGTTCAAGTTATAGTTATATAATGGACATGGACATAAAGTCCAGACTTTCAGCTTTCATTTGAGGGTATCCACATTAAAATTGGATGAAGGGTTTAGGAGTATCAGCTCCTTAACATGTGCCACCCTGTTTTTAAAGGGACCAAAAGTAATTGGACAATTGACTCAAAGGCTATTTCATGGGCAGGTGTGGGAAATTCCTTCGTTATGTCATTCTCAATTAAGCAGATAAAAGACCTGGAGTTGATTTGAGGTGTGGTGCTTGCATTTGGAAGATTTTGCTGTGAAGAAAACATGCGGCCAAAGGAGCTCTCCATGCAGGTGAAACAAGCCATCCTTAAGCTGCGAAAACAGAAAAAACCCATCCGAGAAATTGCTACAATATTAGGAGTGGCAAAATCTACAGTTTGGTGCATCCTGAGAAAGAAAGAAAGCACTGGTGAACTCATCAATGCAAAAAGACCTGGACGCCCACAGAAGACAACAGTGGTGGATGATCGCAGAATAATGTCCATGGTGAAGAGAAACCCCTTCACAACAGCCAACCAAGTGAACAACACTCTCCAGGAGGTAGGCATATCAATATCCAAATCTACCATAAAGAGAAGACTGCATGAAAGTAAATACAGAGGGTTCACTGCATGGTGCAAGACACTCATAAGCCTCAAGAATAAAAAGGCTAGATTGGACTTTGCTAAAAAAACATCTAAAAAAGCCAGCACAGTTCTGGAAGAACATTCTTTGGACAGATGAAACCAAGATCAACCTCTACCAGAATGATGGAAAGAAAAAAAATATGGCGAAGGCGTGGTACAGCTCATGATCCAAAGCATACCACATCATCTGTAAAACACAGCGGAGGCAGTGTGATGGCTTGGGCATGCATGGCTGCCAGTGGCACTGGGTCACTAGTGTTTATTGATAATGTGACACAGGACAGAAGCAGCCAGATGAATTCTGAGGTATTCAGAGACATACTGTGTGCTCAAATCCAGCCAAACTGATTGGTCGGCATTTAATAATACAGATGGGCAGTGACCCAAAACATAAAGCCAAAGCAACCCAGGAGTTTATTCAAGCAAAGAAGTGGAATATTCTTGAATGGCCAAGTCAGTCACCTGATCTCAACCCAATTGAGCATGCATTTCACTTGTTAAAGACTAAACTTCAGACAGAAAGGCCCACAAACAAACAGCAACTGAAAACCACTGCAGTAAAGGCCTGGCAGAGCATTAAAAAGGAGGAAACACAGCGTCTGGTGATGTCCATGAGTTCAAGACTTCAGGCAGTTGTTGCCAACAAAGGGTTTTCAACCAAGTATTAGAAATGAACATTTTATTTACAATTATTTAATTTGTCCAATTACTTTTGAGCCCCTGAAATGAAGGGATTGTGTTTAAAAAATGCTTTAGTTCCTCACATTTGTATGCAATCATTTTGTTCAACCCACTGACTTAAAGCTGAAAGTCTGAACTTCAACTGCATCTGAATTGTTTTGTTCAAAATTCATTGTGGTAATGTACAGAACCAAAATTAGAAAAATGTTGCCTCTGTCCAAATATTTATGGACCTAACTGTAAGCCAAGTATACTTCTGTATAACTTTATTAAGTATATCTCTGATAAGTAAATAAAAAGTAAACTGAAAGCATACTCTCTTATTTTTAGTTTAAAAGAAGTATACTAGAAGCACACTTGAATAAACTTCTTTCTTGTTTTGTAAGGGTTCCACCATGTTTTACAGTTAGGATCAGGTTCTTTTCATTGCCATCCTTCTTTTTCCACCAAACCCACCTTGGCAGCACGATGGTGTAGTGGTTAGCACTGTCGCGTCACAGCAAGAAGGTTCTGGATTTGAGCCCAGCAGCTGATAGGCGCCTCTCTGTGTGGAGTTTGCATGTTCTTCTTGTGCCTGCGAGGGTTTCCTCTGAGTCCTCTGGTTTCCTCCCACGGTCCAAAGACATGCAATATTGCTCAATTGGCCAATCTATATTGCTCATAGGTGTGTATGTGTACCTGCTACCAGATGAGGGTTTGGGTCCCTCTGGTGTGCTATAAGCACCCAAGAGAATTCAAGGAAGCTACTGTAGCTTCCTGGATTGGCAACCCTGAACAATGAGGATGGCAGCAGACAGACATACTTTAGGTACTTAGGTTTGTGGTTAACAGACAAGTAAAGGCTTTTTTCTGGTATACCTTCTAAATAATCTGTTGGCCTGGAGGCGGCATCTGATGGTGGTTTTGGATACTTGGAAACCCCAATATTTTACTTTTTCTTGTAATTCAACAGTGATCCTTGGGGATTTTTTTTTTTGCCTCTCTTACCATCCTGCTCACTGTACGTGGAGGCAAAATAAACTTGGGTCCTCTTCCAGGTAAGTTTGTAACAGTTGCATTTGGTGTCCACTTTTTATTTATTTATGTTTTTTTATTGCCCTAACAGTAGAAATGGACATTTCCAGGCAAGCAGCTTTTTTTTTTTTAACAACCATTCCCTGACTTATGAAGGTCAACACACTTCTCCCTCATGTGGTTTGTGTGTTCTCTTATCTTTCCCATGTTGATGGATGTAGGAGTTTGAGCAGGTGGGTGGAGCACAGAAGTACGGCAGGCCAGAACTGAGTTGTCAAAACTCTTTATTGTGTTACTTTTCAGTCACACACAAACTCCCAGTCCCCCAGACACACGCACACACACATTAGTCGTCTGGTTCGGGAGAGAGCTCTCTTCCTCCTCTCTCTCCCTCCTTATAGAGGGCGTGGTCACTAGGGAAGACACACAAACAGGTTAATTGACATCAGGTGCAGTGATTCTGCCACTTACCTTCCCTGACTCCGCCCTCCAGTCCAGACCGACACTTGACCACGCCCCCGCTGCCACATACCCCCACCGCCCGACTCAGGCCGGGCAGCTGTCCGGCCTGCAGCCGACTCCCCCCCGACAGGAGAGGAAGTCCGCCACGACCATCTGCGCCCCCGGCCTGTGGATTACCTTGAAGTTAAAGGGCTGGAGTGCCAGATACCAACGCGTGATCCACGCGTTGGCATCCTTCATGCGGTGGAGCCACTGGAGGGGCGCGTGGTCCGAAAAGAGGGTGAAAGGGCATCCCAGCAAGTAGTAGTGGAGGGCGAGGACCGCCCACTTGATGGCAAGGCACTCCTTCTCTATTGTGCTGTAGCGCCCCTCACGCACTGACAGCTTCCTGCTGATGTACAGCACGGGGCAATCCTCCCCCTCCACTTCCTGGGACAAAACAGCCCCCAGCCCTCTGTCCGACGTGTCCATCTGCAACATAAAGGGGAGAGAAAAGTCAGGGGAGTGTAACAGTGGCCCCCCACACAGTGCAGCCTTCACCTCAGAGAAAGCCCGCTGGCATTGCTTCGTCCACTGGACCGGATCTGGTGTCCCCTTTTTAGTGAGATCAGTCAGCGGGCTGGTGGCGCCCGAATAATTAGGTATAAACCTACGATAATAGCCAGCCAGCCCCAGGAACTGTCTCACCCCCTTTTTGGTCTTGGGCAGGCCGCAATCGCTGCCGTCTTATTAATTTGGGGATGCACCTGCCTATTGCCCAAGTGGAAGCCCAGATACCATACTTCCACCCGCCCAATCGCACACTTCTTCGGGTTGGCCGTGAGACCTGCTTGCCTCAGCGACCCAAGGACGGCCCTCAGGTGTTGTAGATGCCGCGGCCAGTCATTACTATAAATTATAATATCATCCAAGTATGTGGCCGCATAGGTGGCGCGGGGGCAGAGGGCCCTGTCCATAAGCCGCTGAAACGTAGCGGGCGCCCCAAACAGCCCAAAAGGAAGTGTGATGAATTGGTGTAAACCAAACAGTGTGGAAATGACCCTTTTTTCTCGGGATAGTGGAATCAAGGGGATCTGCCAATAACTCTTTGTCAAATCCAGTGTCGAATAAAAGCAAGTCGTGCCTAGTCGATCCAGCAACTCGTCAATACAAGGCATTGGGTACGCATCGAATTTAGGCACCGCGTTGACTTTTCTATAGTCCACACAGAACCGGACCGACCTGTCGGCCTTGGGAACCAAGACCACCGGGCTGCTCCAGTCACTGTGGGACTCCTCGACGATGCCCATTTCGAGCATGGCCTCGAGTTCTTCCCGAACCACCTTTTTTTTGTGTTCGGGTAGCCTGTAAGGGCGGCTGCGCACTACCACCCCCGGGGGCGTCTCAATGTGGTGTTCTATGAGGCAGGTGTGGCCGGGCAGGGGCGAGAACACGTCCGAAAATTCGGTCTGCAACTGGGCAACCTCCGTGAGTTGGGTCGGGGAGAGGTGGTCTCCACAGGGGACTGGAGAGGTACGCGATGTCAATGTTCCCTTTTGAACCTCCGGCCCCAGCTCCGCCTTCTCCGGAACCAATGACACCAACGCCACGGGGACCTCCTTGTTCCAGAGTTTGAGCAGGTTGAGGTGGTAAATCTGTAGCGCCCCACCCCTGTCCGTTAACCTCACCTCATAGTGAACGTCCCCAACTCACCGTGTGACCTCAAAGGGTCCTTGCCACTTGGCGATCAATTTGGAGCTCGACGTGGGCAACATTACAAGTACTTTATCTCCCGGTGCGAACTCCCTAAGGCGCGTACCCCTGTCATACAGGCGGATTTGCCGTTCTTGGGCCTGCTGCAAATTCTCCTGGGTTAGGTGTGTGAGTGTGTGGAGTTTTGCGCGCAGGTCAATAACGTATTGGATTTCATTTTTGCTCGGTGAAAGTCCCTCCTCCCAATTTTCCCGCAGTACATCTAGGATGCTGCGCGGCTTACGCCCATATAATAATTCGAATGGGGAGAACCCCGTGGAAGCTTGGGGGACCTCTTGCACTGCGAATAACAGGGGTTCGAGCCATTTATCCCAATTGCGTGTGTCCTCGCTTATGAATTTTTAAATTATATTCTTGAGTGTGCGGTTGAACCTTTTGACTAAACCGTCCATTTGTGGGTGATAAACGCTGGTGCGGATCAGCTTAATTCCCAATAACCCATACAGTTCGCTCAGTGTGCGTGACATAAACGAAGTGCCTTGATCAGTCAGAATCTCCTTGGGGATTCTGACTCGGGAGATGATGTGGAAGAGTGCTTCCGCAATACTGCGTGCTGAGATATTGCGAAGAGGCACTGCTTCTGGGTATTGCGATGCATAGTCCACCAGGACTAAAATAAAGCGATACCCTCACGTTGACCGATCTAATGGCCTGACGAGATCCATCCCAATTCTTTCGAACGGGGTCTCGATTAATGGCAGAGGGCGCAAAGGCACTTTTGGAATGGCCGCTGGATTTACTAACTGGCATTTGCAGCATGCTGTACACCACCTACGGACATCGCCGTGAATCCCTGGCCAATAGAACCGGGCCATTATTCGGGCTAGTGTCTTATCCTGTCCCAAGTGTCCAGCCATGGGATTAAAGTGAGCCGCCTGAAATACCAATTCCCGGCGGCTCTTTGGGATCAAAAGTTGCATGATCTGCTCTTTAGTCTGAGTGTCCTGCGTCACTCAGTATAATCTATCTTTCATAATAGAGAAATAGGGGAAGGACGGGGTGGCGTTTGGCTGGAGCGTTTGACCATCAATTACTCTCACTTGGTCAAATGCAGGCCGCAGAGCCTCGTCTCACGACTGCTCTAACGGGAAATCTGCGAGGGATTCCCCGAGAGAGAGAGGGGGAGCCTGCTGCTCCTCACTCTGACGCGGAGATGATGTAGACGGCTCTGTGACAGCTGCTCCCGCCAATGCCACACCGGGATCTCCCCCTGCTGAACTATGGCAGGACCCACTCTTCACTAAATGACTCATTAACTCCCCAAATCCCTGCCAATCAGTCCCCAAAATTATCGAGTGGGTAAGGCAAGGATTAACCGCCGCCTTTACACTAAATTTCTCCCCTTGAAATAGAATGTGGACCGACACTAAAGGGTAGTTGTGAACATCCCCGTGCACACACAACACCTTCACCAACTGTGCTCCCCCCAATGCCTCGTCTTGCACCATGCTTTGGTGGATTGAGGTCTGATTACAGCCAGAGTCCACCAAAGCCTGATACGTATCCCCTTGGACACTCACCGGTATGCGATACGCTCCAGCCCGATCGAGGGCGGTTCCTGGCGCGTCGAGGATCCGGACCACTGCGCCCACCTCCTTTGCCGAGCACTGATGCCAGAGGTGCCCTGGCTCCCCACAGCGCCAGCAAACCGGCCCGGGCTCACTCACCTGGGGGGGGGGGGAGAGACAGACACGGAAGTGGGAAACGGGAGGGCACCGCGGGCTGGCTGTGAGGGAGCCAGCCCCCGCCTCCACGGTGGGGGAATGGGGCGAGGATGAGACACAGAAGAGAGAGAGAGGAGAGAAGCGAAGAGGGGATCTGTGATCCTGCCGTGGGAACAGCTGCCAAATGATCCTCCGCCAACTCGATGGCCTGATCCAGAGACGCCGGGCGATGGCACCAGACCCACTCTGCGGTCCCTTTGGGAAGTTGTGCGATGAACTACTCCAGTGCCACCAGATTGACGACTCCCTCTGCGTCGCGGTTGTCAGCCCTCAGCCACCGCTGGCAGGCATCCCGGAGTTGCTGGCCAAACGCGAACAGGCGGCCGACCTCCTCTTGGCGCAGAGTGCGGAAGTGCTGTCAATGTTGTTCAGGGGTGTGCCCCACACACTGGAGGATGCCCCGGCTCAGGTCCGCGTAGACCAGCTGGCTGTCAGCAGGGAGCTGTAGCGCGGCCAGCTGTGCCTCGCCCATTAGCAGGGGGAGGAGGCGCACCGTGCGCTGTTCTAGAGGTCTGCGTGGGTCGGATTTTTCAGTCCCACTCCCGCCCGTGCCCGCATTGTACAGTCCCACTCCCGCCCGCGCCCACAAAGAATTATGATTTTCAGTCCCGCTCCCGCCCGCGCCCACAACGAATTATGATTTTCAGTCCCGCTCCCACCCGCGCCTGACATATTTTGTCCCGCTCCCGCCCGCAAATCCCGCATGATGCAGACATTCGCGTTATTTCTCAGGAAAGTTCTTGTCTTGACACAGCGTGATGGTGCCCCACCCCCTACTTTGAGTGGATTTGAGCATAAATATCTACAGCTCACGTTCGTTATTATTTACCTTGTTTCTGAATTCAGCATGTAGTGTCTCTAATAATAATAATAATAATAATTAGTGCTGTCAAGCGATTAAAATATTTAATAGTGAATCGTACATTTTTGTCACATGAGAAACCATTGTAATTCTCTGATCAGCATAAAAAAGTGAATGGGCTTGCTTTGTACCAATGTTTTTTTTTTTATTGCAAAGCAGAACTAGCTAGAGAACCATGAGTGAGCAACTCTAATCAGAGAGACAGGTTACACAGTGACGGTAGGCTTGACTCAATGCTATCCCAGAAATCCTTCCTGTAATATGCAAATTTAGCCGCCTCTGATTGGACAGCCAAATTTGCATATTACAGGAAGGATTTCTGGGATAGCATTAAGTCAAGCCTACCGTCACTGTGTAACCTGTCTCTCCGATTAGAGTTGTAGACTAACTCAAGCAGTAAATCACTTCACTTATGGTTCTCTTGCTAGCTGGGTGTGAACGGCGAGTCATTAGAGTGATCAAAGGATTTCCCGTTAGGGTGATCAATGGCAAATTTAAGATGCCATTCCTCACTCAATCTGGCAATCTGACTCTGCAAATTTAGGCATCTTAAAGTGTTTTTATTAATGCCAAATAAAATATCCAGCACAAATTATATATGATAGACATAAATTACTAATTTATAAGTTTTATTTCAAACACGTTTTTAGTTAGCGGGACTGCAGCTTATCACCGCTCCCGCCCACGCCACATATGTGCACTCCTGCTCCCGCCCGCCCGCATATGTGCACTTCCGGTCCCGCCCACACCCGCAATGAGCTTTCAAAATTTGTCCCACACCGCACTGCTTTGCGGCGGGTCCTGCGAGTCCCGCAGGACTCCCGCGGGAGTGCAGGGCTCTATGCTGTTCCACCGGCCAGCCCGCGGCCTCTGCTGCTTGTTCAAATAGCGCGAGGAAGGCCTCGGGGTAGTCGTGTGGGCCCATCTTTGTTATGGTGAGGTGGGGAGGGCCCGCAGCGGTGGAGGTGGTGGACCCCGCCGACGTGAGGAGGTGCCAGAATGCCTGACGATCTTCCTGTTGCGCCAGCACCAGGGCCTCGAACCTTTGCTCTTGCTCCTTTTGGAGGGCGACCAATGCCTGGTGCTGGCTCTGTTGGGCCGTGGCGAGGGCGTGGACCTGGTCTGCAAAGGGGGGAGGACTCCATGGAGCTGTTCTCCTCTGTGCGCCGTCCTGGGTTTCGGCACCACTGTAGGAGTTTGAGCGGGTAGGTGGAGCACAGAAGTACGGCAGGCCAGAACTGAGTTGTCAAAACTCTTTATTGTGTTACTTTTCAGTCACACACAAACTCCCAGTCCCCCAGACACATGCGCACACACATTAGTCGTCTGGTTCGGGAGAGAGCTCCCTTCCTCCTCTCTCTCCCTCCTTATAGAGGGCGCGGTCACTGGGGAAGACACACAAACAGGTTAATTGACATCAGGTGCAGTGATTCTGCCACTTACCTTCCCTGACTCCGCCCTCCGGTCACAGACCGATGCTTGACCATGCCCCCACTGCCACAATGGATGACTAAGGGAATTTGGTCTCCATGTCACCTCACTTTTGTACCCCTTGCCTACATGTTCTCATTCTAATTGTTACTTTTATCCAAATGACAGCTGGCAATATGTTGTTACTTTGCACTTTTTGTTTATCTGGGTACTAATCTTTGAGAAACTGGATTGGCAGAATGTTGCCTGTAAAGAAAAGAATGTCTTTTTATTACCCTGTACCAAGTTAATATTTACTTAAGTGCAATTTTCAAGAGCCATAGATTGTATTTTATTTATTGTTTTTGTTGTGAGTGGTTTTGTTTGATTGTTTTATTTCTTTAGGTTATTTATTTATATTTATATATTTTTTACGTTCCACTGTTGAATTGAATAAGTTGACTTAATTAAAGTTGACTGTTCTTTGAAAGGGTGTATTTGCATGATCATTATTATTTTACTAGTGGCATAAAATTGTCTTGAAAAGACGTCAACAATAATATCGCTTATCGCAATCATTTCTGAGACAATATATCATCCAACAAAATTTGTTATCATGACAGACCTATGAAGATCAACTTGAGTAAGTGTAAATACTTCTATTTATTATGAGCAGATGGGTTGATATGCATGCGCTGTAGTGCATACACAGGAAAAATGACTGAGCATTCTTTCCAGAGTTAAAAGTATTTTCATCAAAATAGTTAATTTTCCTCTATTTTGAGTTTAAAGAGTAAAAGTTGGAGTGGAGTGGGAGCAAAATTACAGAGTAATTACGTAACAAAGTTGGTTGTGGCTCTGAACTAAGTAAAACTGTACAAGAGTTAATTTCAAGACACACTGAATAGAGTCAAATACCAAAATAAAGCCAAATAACAGATAAATGAAGCTGTTGTAAAAAGCAGTTTTAGAACTGTGTTGGAATGTGTGAAAAAACATTACCTTACCCATTGTGACTTGACCTGATGAGATTAAGAGTTGGCAGTGGGAGGGTTTTTCACTCTTCTCATTGAATGGAATGGAAATTTTTACTCTTCTCATTGAATACCCCTCCCACTGCCAACCCTTTATCCCAAAACAACAGGACATACATTTTTTGATGGCCAGTTAATTGTCCAAATCAATGGAGCAGATTTAAGTTTTTGTGCTTGATACATTCCTAAGACTGAACAGAATCACCTCAAGTGATCAAAACGGTTCGTCACACTGGGTAAGGTCATGTTTTTTTCACACATTCCAACACAGTTCTAAAACTGCTCTTTACAACATCTTCATTTATCTGGTATTTTTTTAAAGTACAATCATGAAATACATACTACATACATATTACTGTAGCTGAACTTGTGCTGAATACAAAAAAGTCATATGACTTTGAAAATACTGCTTAGATTTGTTGAAATTGACAACAAAATCAGAACATGCCAAATCATTAGAGTGCAAAAAAATACCCTCAGACCCCAGAGGGTTAAGAATGCATTGCTAGGGGGCGTCGTGGCTCAGGTGGATAAGGTGCCGTACCATAAATCCGGGGACCTGGGTTCAATTCCAACTTGAGGTCATGTCCCGATCCCTCCCTGTCTCTCTCTCCTGCCCATTTCCTGTCCCTACACTGTCTTATCCAATAAAAGGTGAAAAAATCTTAAAAAGAATGCATTACTATATTTTGTATTATATGTTTGACTTACTGTATTACCAATGTATTCCCCAAAGGCCAATTTTGTTTATAATTTGGGGAAATACCATATGTATGAGGTGCTGAGGAACTTGTGTTCTGCAGTTGGGCTTACAAGTGTATACAAGTGTAAATTTCAGCATTTAGTCCCCAGAATTGCCTCGGCAATGTGTGAAAGACGTGTGAATGAGGCTATGTTTATACTTCTGCATCTGCACATTTGTGAATATAAGTGCTTGCCTTCATATATTTTTGCATAATGTGAATGCCTCCACTAAGGGGCAGAAAATGGTAGCAAAATAATATCCTTGTGCTTCACTGCAGAATGAATGAAAGAAGAAGCACTTTAATCCTAGTTATGTCCAGGTTCTAAATCAGTGATGCTGAATTAAAGTTTGGGATTTTTCAGATTTTCTTCACAGATAAAGGTATGTCAAAGACTCGTGGATATCATGTATTAAATGCTGATATATAACGACTCCTTTTGCCTCCCAGTTACTCCAACTCCCAGAATCCTCAGCCTCTAGCTGCTGGGGGTTGCGTCCATCCGCAGCATATACATGTGGCAACCCAGAGCAGACAACCTGACAAACCCTAATCAGGAGACAATAATTTGGCTGCAGCGGCTGCATGACGTTGCGTGACCGTATAAGTGGTATCAAACACCGTGGCCTTCCCAGTCACCAGATGTGAATCCAGTAGAATACTTTTGGGTGGTAAAATGGGGGGACTTCCAGGATGAATGTGCAGCTGACAAATCTGCATTAATTATGCCAATGTGGACAAAAAAAATCTCAAAGGAATGTTTCCAACAATTTGTGAAATCCATGCCGTAAAGAATTAAGGGTGGTCAGTCCCAGTATTAGTACCTAATAAACTAAGTGTATATACATGTCTTCTTTGCTAAGTATTTTGTATGCTCTTCACCTACATTATTAAGCCTGACTTTCTTCTTGTCAGATTCTTGGTTTTGAGTTTTTGCTCTGTTTTTATTTTACGATTTTATTTTCCACAGATTGTCCACGTTTGTTTGAATAACCCTTAGTGTTCAGGTTTGAACCTGGTGTGGTCTTTGCTTAGTTTGTCAAATTATTAATCTCAGCTGACCTGTGTTGATGGCAGATTGAGAAAAAGTTTCCAGAAAGTGTGGTTATTCCAGGAAAAATTTTAGGCCAACCACAGTAACAATCACCCTGTGTCCTTCGAGCCTCAGTAGAGGAGCTCACCAGCCAGATGCACCAGTTCACTTCCCTTGCTCCCCAAGTTCCAGAGCTCACTACACCTCTTTCCTGCCTCACCCAGGAGGAAGTTCACTGGGCCATTAACTAATCCCCCCCTTCTTCCTTTTATCTAACTCTCCTGAAGAACCATAATGGTGACCCATTTTGATGCAAAAGATTTTCATTTTAGAGCTTTCATAAATCCCCCATGATCTGACTCAGTTCGTATTACCCTTATCATTTCTTCATTTACTGTGAGGACACAAGACTGAGCCAGGAATAAGGGTGGTAAAGTAATGAGATATTATGAACTTTTTATCAGAAGAAAAGTTCTTGATTACCCTTGGAAAGGCTAGACCTTGTCAATATCTCAAGGGTCACATTCAGATGCTTAAAAACATGTTGGCTGGACTTTAGCACCCTGGCTGCCAGTTGTCGCTGTAAGCAGCTCTTGCCATAGCTTATAGAAGGGGTCTAAAATCAGATTGCGTCACCAAACAGGCTCATCACTGGTCTGTTAGGACTCTTTAATAAACTTGCCTGAATAAGCACAGTGGTTAGTACTGTCACCTCACAGCAAGAAGATTCTGGGTTTGAGCCCAGCGGCCGACAGGGGCCTTTCTGTGTGGAGTCTGCATGTCCTCCCCGTGTCTGCGTGGGTTTCCTCCAGGTGCTCCGGTTTCCCCCACAGTCCAAAGACATACAGGTTAGGTTAACATGGGGCAACCATGGTCTGAAGGTTGGCCTGGAGTGCCCTTAGGCAAGGCACCTAACCCCCAACTGCTCCCCGGGCACTGTAGCATAACTGCCGACTGTTCCGGGTCTGTGTATGTGTGCTCATTGGTTACTTGTGTGTGCATGCGTGTGTTCACTGCTTCCGATGGGTTAAATGCAGAGGAGACATTTCACTATGCTTAAGTCTGTGTCTGAATGTACGGGTGATAAACAAAGGCATCTTGTTCTATAGTCTTCCTAAATAACCAACGTACAGGTAGCCCAATTCAGTCATCCAGGATTCAGTCACACACTAACATGGTGAGCAGGATTCATGAGTTTTATATGTTTACATTCCAGTTGTTTATGGTTCTGCTCTGCAGAAAGTCTCCCTGCTCCAGCCCTGACTGACTCTGGAGTTGCAAGGAATTTAATTCCATCAAGTCCACATATTAGCCCATTATTTTGGGTCTTCCCTGGCTCTGTAATCATAACCATCATATCTGCTGGAACAAATTAGACATTGTTCCTTGTATGCCATCATTTGTTTCTGCTGAGAGCCCATCAAACCAGGAACCTTTAGAGATCCCTGTCCATTGTAACAACCTTTCAGAGATCTCATCTCATTATCTCTAGCCGTTTTATCCTGTTCCACAGGGCTGCAGGCAAGCTGGAGCCCATCCCAGCTGACTACGGGCGAAAGGCGGGGTACACCCTGGACAAGTCGCCAGGTCATCACAGGGCTGACACATAGACACAGACAACCATTCACACTCACATTCACACCTACGGTCAATTTTAGAGTCACCAGTTAACCTAACCTGCATGTCTTTGGACTGTGGGGGAAACCGGAGCACCCGGAGGAAACCCACCCGGACATGGGGAGAACATGCAAACTCCGCACAGAAAGGCCCTCGCCGGCCACGGGGCTCGAACCCAGGACCTTCTTGCTGTGAGGCGACAGCGCTAACCACTACACCACCGTGCCACCCCCCTTTCAGAGATCTTAAGTAAATTTCAGAGATCCCCGACACCATCTATATGATTGTTATTGACATAGTCGATGATTCCATACCTCCAAGGTCCAGACCTGATCCCTTATTCCCACTTGAATGTATGGCTAAGGAAGATGATGCCTGGTCGACCTTACTGTAAGTCTCCAGCAGCTGCAGGTTGATTTGTGAAGAAGAAAGGAGGTCTTCATCCATGTTTTTATTATAGGGAACTTAATTACACCACCATTAAATATTCCTATGCTCTCCTATTAATGTCCTCTGTCACTGCACATCATATTGTCCCATTGTATGATTGTGACTGTCAGGTATAAAAAACAGCAATCATACAACTCTAGCCTATCTCCATGCTGGAAGCAATGTGTGAGCCATCAATCTCAGAATACCTCAAGATGCTTTTGGGACACTCCAACATCTGTCCATGTGTTCTCATTAGACCAGCTAATTATGGAATGATAGGACTGGAGGGATGAAAAGTACAGGCTTTATCCAGACAACTGAAAGTGGGAACAGACTACTGGAGCTGTGGGTAGATGGGAGGTGAGACTCAGAAAAACAACACAGAAAGAAAGGAATGGCAAGAGTGAAGATCAAACCAGGAAGGAGTAGGGAACCTCATGTTCATTAAAATGGATCTTACATCATTATAAACTATGATGACTCTGAGGTTAAGATATTGAAGCAAAGTTTGATTATTTTTGTATCCTGTATTCACTAGTAGTTCTTACTCCATTGGATAGGTTAGTCTTGGGTAGGACTTAAAACTGCAACCAGTAGTGAGTCTCAGGTCCAGGAGGACTTGAGTAATGGGGAAAGTGGAGTTACCCCTTAATCACCATGGCTCCCAGGTCCACTCTGACCTGGAGTGGCAGCACCTGCCTGGGTTCCAGTTATGGGTTGAATAGTACATCACCAATAAGGCACTGGCAGCAGGGTCCTTTTCGGTGCAATATGGCAGATGAACCCAACAGGGTCAATGGCACACCACCAGATGGCATGCGGAAGAGCCACTCAAATGGCCAATGGATTGCATCACTCGGCAAGTCAATTGTCACTGTGGGGCAACTTCCATACCCCTCAGGTCTGTGGCACTTTTGTGCACCACTTGGCATCAGGTCTGGTGGTCCAGAGAGACAACACGATGGGGGCACAGCATCATTTGTCTTACTTTACTGTGCAAGGTGATTTGCTAGGAGAGGAGAATCGTATACGAGAGCTCGTGAGGCCAGGCATTCCATGGCGGTTCGGCCGGGCCGTTCATGCCACCACTATGGGAGGCTCTGGTGTGGGCCTCGTGGCCCATCTGCATTTCTACGCATCCTGATGAAGCAGTCATCATCGCTAGTGATGGACAGCTGCCGCTGCTGCCACCAACAATTGGATAGATGAGAAGATAAACAGCAGAAAATGCACATGAATTTCCAGAAAAACGTAAAAATGCATTTCAGATGGTTCCCAAGTTCCCTTGTTGGGTATGACTGTTTCAGTAATGTAAATGGAGTCGATTAGCAAACATGGGCCATGGAAAAGAAGGGGCCAGGTGAACATAGGGCTATATGTAGAGTTCAGTAACTCGCATGGAGTGAACTAAACAGCGAAACTGAGGTCAGACATAACTATAGACTTAAGTACCATTCACAGAGCTGCACAGTAATTCTATGCACAGGGTAACGCTTGCCTAAAATACAGGCATGTCTCAGTTATATGCAAATCTGGCCTTGGATTTAAACCCATTTTCTTGCACAGTATTGGCTTGAGGAAGTCAGGATCACTGTGTGCCAATAAGTCATGCTGAAATGTCAGATTTAGGCTTATATATATATATATATTTTTCCTGTCCACATTCACTGGATATGAGCAATCGCGCACTCTGAATAGCTACTTACTACTAGGCTATCAGCAGCTCCGATACTGCGAGTAGAGAAAAACAAAATGGTGGAGTGTGTTGCTGAACCAACTGAGGATGAAATAAAATCTCTACTCGAAAACAAAACCCCAAAAAATGGAAAAAAAGCAACAAAATATGGAATGAAAGTATTTGATGGTAAGAACACTTTATTTTTCAAGAATTATTATTTTAGCATTTTTCACAAATTGCTACTGTCATTTCACTGGTTTGTTAAGCGGAAATGATTTTGTTGGACGTTTTGTATAAAGTTTTTATTTATCAAATTTGCAAAAAATAAAAATAAAAAATGATCTGTTTCTCCAAATCCAGTGAATGCGGATAAAGTAAAAGAGTTATTCCACTCAATCTCAATCTTGTCGTACATGGCTTATAGCCAACTTGGTGCTACTATATATATATATATATATATATATATATATATATATATATATATATATATATATATATACACACACACACACACACACACACACACATACATACATACACACACACACTTTGGAATGCTATTTGAGGGCAGACCTGTAACTATGAACTACATAATTAACCTTCATCCTACCAAGTGGGGTCCATCTGGACCCCGCACCTATATGTTTGTTTGCCATTTTAAAAATATGTGACATACTGCCTCACCGTTTTATGAATTTGTCGGAATTTATGTCTTAATTCAAACACTAAAGCACCGGAAGATCAGCTTTTTGCATTGTGAAGGTATAATTAATTTGTTACTGGGGTCCAACCGGACCCCAGAGTAAAGTTTATCTGTCTTTCATTTTATAATTGAATAGCACACTGAAAGTTAACTTCTTTTATTTCTTTTATGTTCCATAATGAAACTACCAAGGCATTCCTTCTTGGGGTCCGTGTGGACCCCACTGCTGCAATAAGCACAGGCTGCAAAACAAAAGCCCTAAATTATTTTACAATTACTTTTTTGTTTTAAATTCTGTAAGAAAAGACCTAAGTTGTAATCCAGAATGTTTTACAGCTGCATGAGCTGCAAAAATCATGTATATAATGCCAATTTTTTTTGTGGCACTATAATTTGCTACATGTATGCTAGTTATTGCAATATTATTGCAATGTTATTGCATTTATAATACATCATTGATATTCAACCATAGTGGATTTTGTTCTTCAATAAAGTTATGTCTGTTTGCTGCATTGAATTGGTTCTTACTGCATTGATTTCAAGGTATTCCCTCCTGGGGTCCATACGGACCCTGCCTGGTAGTTTGTGTATGTAAAATTGGCTGGTAGGATGAAGGTTAAGTGTGTTCTTTATGCCTTGGGCCCTTTAGTGTATTGCTGTTATTAATACAAGATGTTCTGAACAAAACTTATCTGGTGATTTTGTCTTTATAAGCTTTAATTTTAAAGAAAAGTATTGGGGTCCAAACGGACCCCACATGGTAAGATTAAGGTGTAAAATAGCATGGTAGGATGAGGGTTAATATGATTAAACTTTAAAAACAAAGTTTTGAAATGTTTTTTTTTTTTCTTACTCGGAAACACCGCTTATCTTGAGGGCCACATTTTTGTAGATAACATATGACAACATTTACTTAAATTAAGAAATGTAGCAGATGAGTGATAAGTCAGCTTATCCTTCAAACTGTGGGCGTGTTTTCTTTACAGGAGAACACATCAAATGAAGCAAAACTTTGCCGTTATTTTATTAATTTGAGAAATAAATATAGTTCATTAAAATGATGATAAAATAGCCAGCATCAACTGTACATGTTACAATTTCAAGACCTTGATTTTTGTATCTTATAACTAGAATCCTTGTGCGCACCATAAGCTTTTTAAGTCCACAGTTTCTATCTCTGATTTTTTTTTTTCAATTTTTCAACTCAAGGAAGGTCTTGCAACCACAAATGTGTGAATGACACACAGGCAATTCTAATAACCTGAATGTGGCACTTCAGATTGCCTTGAGCATGTGTGTAACATGTCTCTGAGCACAAGAAATTTTCCCTGCATAAATACTGATGTAACTGTTTCACTTAAGTTTCCAGCTATGAATATGAACTACAGAGTTAGAAATGCTTTTCTATTTTCAAATTCATAGAGTCTGTATTTTTTGATTAGGGTAAACCTGTCTTTGTTTTTATGCTTTTTTTTTCTATTTTTTGGAGCCATAAAGCAATTTATTATTCAACACTGGGAAAAAAGGCAGGAACTTAAAAACATTATTGGTTCCTTAACCAAAAAGACACTTTAGTAAAGCTCAGACATTAACAGAAAGTGCCTGGCTGGGGATGTGTGAGTGGTTTTAGAAGGCAGAAGTGGCCCACTGTGAGGCTGCTTGTAATTTTGTTAAAAAAAAAAAAAAACCTGAAGTTTAAGAGATTTCCTCAAACTAAGCCAAAGCTGGTGTGTGTGTGTGTGTGTGTGTGTGTGTGTGTGTGTGTGTGTGTGTGTGTGTGTGTGTGTGTAGTGCACATTTGTGCATTTGAAGGAATTAACTTTGTGCCCTACAGCCCCATGTTTCTCAGGCCAGTAGGGGGGCAAGATGGGGGTCAAAAGGGTATGTCAGGGGGTGTCCCCTTGGCCTCCTTAATGATGAGTGATGTCCTCCAATTAGGGATGCTGACGGCCCCTAACGTAGCCAGCCATTAATCACATGCCTGCCCTGCAACAAAAAAATCCCTTTGATTTATGATTCCTCTGTCACTCCCTCTGCCTCCTTTTACCACTCTCTCTCACCTTCAGTCATGTCCTGCATTTTGTGGTTGGCTGACTTCTGGAATCAGTGCCTTTCTTGGCAATGATAAATCAATAAACCCTTGCTGCATTGGGAGAAAGGGGCTGTGACCTTTCATGTACAGAAAAGAAACACCATTACTAAGTAACTGCGTCAGTACGCCAAATATATGACTACTGTCACACCAGCTTCTCATATTATGCCTCCTCGCCAACAGAGGCCGCCCCCAACGGACTATGAACTTTGCTTCTGGCTCACCATTTCCAGGTTACTTCCGAGTAGAAGAGTATATAAAGCTAACACATCCATTGTATATTTGTGAAGTCTTGCCAATCCTATTGGTTGGATCTCCTGACACTTAACAGGGACACTAGAACCATTGCCAGGACCATATTTCTCCCATACTCATCTGCCAGTATCCAAAGCCTTCATGCCCAGGGGGGTTCTGTCACACCAGCCTTGGACATGATACCTCTTCTCTTCATCAACTGAGTATCAGCCCATGTTATCTTTGTAAGGTCTTGCCAATTCCCCCATTGGTGTACATTCATGTTTGCTGTATGGAGGCCCTTTTTTTGCCTGTTGGCTATGTTTTGGCTTTTGTCCTTCTATAGGACTTCAAACCTCAGCACTACAGAGTCTCCCAGACTGCCAGTAATACCATTATAGATATGTTGCAGGATTAGGATTCCTAATTTGTGATAGAAAAATAGTCCGCCTATTGTGTGAGCTCAGACTGTAGTGTCTTTACATCCTGCAAATTTACACAAAACTTCAACAAAAATTCTCAAAACTTAAAACAGAAATGCCACTTACGGATTCAGAATCAGCCTTGGAGTCGTAGTACTCTATAGCACTTGCCTGGGGAAAAAACAAAATAGAGATCATGTATAGACATTGTAACACTGAGAAACAAATATACATTTACAGCCAATTTGAATCTATTTCGACCCAATCCAATTTCTGAATACAGTGGTGCTTGAAAGTTTGTGAACCCTTTAGAATTTTCTATATTTCTGCACAAATATGACCTAAAACATCATCAGATTTTCACACAAGTCCTAAAAGTAGATAAAGAGAAAACCCAGTTAAACAAATGAGACAAAATATTCTACTTGGTCATTTATTTATTGGGGGAAATGATCCAATATTACATATCTGTGAGTGGCAAAAGTATGTGAACCTCTAGGATTAGCAGTTACTTTAAAGGTGAAATTAGAGTCAAGTGTTTTCAATCAATGGGATGACAATCAGGTGTGAGTGGGCACCCTGTTTTATTTAAAGAACAGGGATCTATCAAAGTCTGATCTTCACAACACATGTTTGTGGAAGTGTATCATGGCACGAACAAAGGAGATTTCTGAGTACCTCAGAAAAAGCATTGTTGATGCTCATCAGGCTGAAAAAGGTTACAAAACCATCTCTAAAGAGTTTGGACTCCACCAATCCACAGTCAGACAGATTGTGTACAAATGGAGGAAATTCAAGACCATTGTTACCCTCCCCAGGAGTGGTCGACAAACAAAGATCACTCCAACAGCGTGTAATAGTTGGCGAGGTCATAAAGGACCCCAAGGTAACTTCTAAGCAACTGAAGGCCTCTCTCACATTGGCTAAAGTTAATGTTCATGAGTTGACCATTAGGAGAACACTGAACAACAAATGGTGTGCATGGCAGGGTTGTAAGGAGAAAGCCTTACATTGGTGCTCGTCTGCAGTTTGCTAAAGATCATGTGGACAAGCCAGAAGGCTATTGGAAAAATGTTTTGTGGACGCATGAGACCAAAATTGAACTTTTTGGTTTAAATGAGAAGCGTTATGTTTGGAGAAAGGAAAACACTGCATTCCAGCATAAGAACCTTATCCCATCTGTGAAACATGGTGGTGGTAGTATCATGGTTTGGGCCTGTTTTACTGCATCTGAGCCAGGACGGCTTGCCATCATTGATGGAACAATTAATTCTGAATTATACCAGCGAATTGGAAAATATCAGGACATCTGTCCATGAACTGAATCTCAAGAGAAGGTGGGTCATGCAGCAAGACAATGGCCCTAAGCACACAAGTCGTTCTACCAAAGAATGGTTAAAGAAGAATAAAGTTAATGTTTTGGAATGGCCAAGTCAAAGTCCTCACCTTAATCCAATCGAAATGTTGTGGAAGGACCTGAAGCGAGCAGTTCATGTGAGGAAACATACCAACATCCCAGAGTTGAAGCTGTTCTGTACGGAGGAACGGGCTAAAATTCCTCCAAGCCGGTGTGCAGGACTGATCAACAGTTACTGGAAATGTTTAGTTGAAGTTATTGCTGCACAAGGGGGTCACACCAGATACTGAAAGCAAAGGTTCACATACTTTTGCCACTCACAGATATGTAATATTGGATCATTTTCCTCAATAAATAACGACCAAGTATACTATTTTTGTCTCATTTGTTTAACTGGGTTCTCTTTATCTACTTTTAGGACTTGTGTGAAAATTGCATGATGTTTTA